>NC_072485.1:17382294-17693961 GCF_027574615.1 Eptesicus fuscus | reverse complement strand
CATGCAGCCGCCTCAGCGGCCGCGTGCCATCAGAAATGGCTACGCGTGTCATAGGTTCGCCATCACTGTGCTAGGGTGTGCTCTATCAAAATATATTCACACCAGGAGCACAGGCTTCTGCCTTCTCTTTGTCACACCACTGTTCAATTGTTAGGTCTTGTACACAGCAGGTACGCAATAAGCATTTACTGAGTGAATCAAGTAAATACAACCTATACTCTTCTTTAAAGTCAACTGAAAAGTTTTGAGTAGCTAATGATATCATATTACTTTACATACATATGTCTATCCAAGTCCTTTCACTGTTTCATTAATCATTTTCATCATTCACTGAGTTACTCCCAGAATGCAGGCTATACAAATATTGTTTAAAAGATCATGTGACACACAATACTTTGATAATCTTAATGCTTTCCTTATTGTGCAGTTAATGAAAACAGAAATAGTACACATAATATGGGTGATGCCATCATTCCCACCTACTTTCACATTTTGCAGCATTAAAAAGGTTGCCACCAAATTCAATGTAAAAATTTCCGTCACTCTTATTGAAGATGTGCAGAGGTTAAAAATCTTGGGCAGATAATAGGGTTTCAACTTAAAATACTCAGCTTATATCCAAGGTGAATAAAATTATCTTATAAATTATAGCTGGTTATTTTCTTACTTTGTTGATAGCAGAATCTTTTTAAACAATAAAGAATTTCCAAAATACAAACGAAAAAATATGAGCTATATTAACAAAAATAAAAGAAATCACATTTTCTAAATAACAGAAAAACTGATAAAAGTTAAACATGCATTTAAACACTCATTTTTAAACAGAAAAAGTTATTCTATTGTAATATTTTTATTTACTACAGGTTTATCAAATTTGATAACTACTTTACTGTAAGTTTTAAACATTTAGAACATCCTATCTAATAAAAGAGTAATATGCAAATTGACCAGCACTCAGCTACACCCACAAGCCATGCCCACTAGCCAATCAGGAGCGAGTATGCAAATTAACCTAACCAAGATGGCTGTGGCTATGGAGTGAGCAGGAGGCTTGGGTTTCCCAGGCAATGGAGGAAGACAAGCTTTCTGCACACCCTGGCGGGCCCAGGCCTCCACTCAAGGCTACAAAGTTTCAATTATAGAAGATAAATAAATCCCAACAAAAATGGCAGCAGCCACGGAACTGGAGAGCGCAGGAGGCTTGAGTTGCCCCCAGTGATGGAGGAAGCCAAGCTTTCCGCACACCCAGGCTGGCCCAGGCCTGCGCTTAAGGCTACAAAGTTTCAATTATAGAAGATAAATAAATCCCAATAAAAATGGCTGTGGCCATGGAGCAAGCGGGAGGCTTGGCTCCACTCAAAGCTACAAAGTTTCAATTATAGAAGATAAATAAATCCCAGATACCAGGGCCTCCGCTTGGGTTACCGGGGGGCATGACCGGCCTGAAAACCACCACAGGCCCCTCGCCCAGACCATCCAACGCCCCAAGGGAACCCCCACCCTGCTCTGGGACACCCTTCAGGGCAAACCAGCTGGCTCCCACCCATGCACCAGGCCTCTATCCTATCTAATAAAAGAGTAATATGCAAATTGACCGTCACTCCAACACACAAGATGGCTGCCTCCATGTGGACACAAGTTGGCCGCCACAAGATGGCCAGCAGGGAAGGGCAGTTGGGAGGGACCAGGCCTGCAAGGGAGGGCAGTTGGGGGCAATCAAGCCTGCAGGGGAGGGCAGTTTGGGGCGACTGCAGGACCTGGCTGGCAGAGGAGGGAAGTTTAAGCCTGCAGGGACCAGGCTGGCAGAGGAGAGAAGTTTGGGGTGACTGGGCCTGCAGGAAAGGGCAGTTGTGGGGGGACCCAGGCCTGCAGGGGAGAGCAGTCAGGGGTGACCAGGCCTGCAGGGGAGGGGCAGTTAGGGGCAAACAGGCTGGCAGGGGAGCAGTTAGGCATCAATCAGGCTGGCAGGGCAGTGGTTAGGGGGTGATCAGGCTGGCAGGCAGAAGTGGTTAGGGGAAATCAGGAAGGCAGGCAGGTGAGCAGTTGGGAGCCAGCAGTCGGACATCCCTTTGAGGAGTCCCAGATTGGATAGGGTGGAGGCTGAGATTGGAGAGGGTGGAGGGCTGAGATTGGAGAGGGTCCCAGATTGGAGAGGGTGGAGGCTGTTTCGTGCACCTGGCCTCTAGTTTCTAATAAAAAAAAATTACATGCCCAAGGCCTTTCAGCAAGATTGAAGCTAATAAAAACCCAGGCATTTTGATTTTTCTATAAAATTATTTTATCTCCATTAGAAGTGAATTTTATTAACTTTTCTCAACATATATTTTAAAAGATATTCAACTACCAGAAATCTGCTTTTCTCTATGTTTCATGTAACCTTGAATTTTCAATAACAATTCATCTATTGCATTTCAACCTTTTCAGGTAGACCAATGACTGAGAATATATTAAGGCAGATTGGGAAGAAAATATATTTTTAAAAGGCTACTGAATTTACTTGGAGACTAAAATAACATATGTTTAATTCTTGATCAGGTATTAGAAAAATAAATTAGTCTAAAGGAGTATAAGGATATTATTGGTGTAAAGGGAATGTAATTTAAGAAGAGTTCTATTTATAAGTACGGGATTAACACCTCCACAAAGCAATTGCTACCCACATATTCTCTTGCCTCTGCAGTCTAAGATTTAGCCAGGGGAGAACTGTGTCCTTGTAATTTTTTCAACCTCTCAGCTCCTGTAAAGTGGTGCTGAGGGAGCAAAAATAGCTTACATAACTGAAATCCTTTCATGATGATAGGATTTAAATTCAAATTGTCACCTCCTTGGTTTGGTATAAGTCAGAGAAAATAGTGACTGGAGATTCATTTCTCTCTGTGAAAATTATTTATTTATGTTTAGAACTTTTGTTTCTCGGTTGCCTGTAGATACCCTGCTGTACTCTGAATACTATTTTGATGTGTTATATAATAGATTCATCTAGTTCTATTTTCAACCAACAGAGCTTGATCAAAACAGGGTTTAGAATGAACTAGACATGTTTAAGAAGATGGTCAATGTGTCTTTCTTTGAACTACTATCATGTCTATGTTGAACATAAATGCATGCTGCTTGTTAACTGTTTGATATATGTCATTCTTGACTCATTAATAAGAATCAGAGTGTTAGCTACATATTTTGTTTCTCCAATGGCACACAGTAGGGTCCTAGACAAATAGAACATAATCTAGGATCCTAACTACTTTGAGCTGCTGAAACACATTATAAGCTGCTTTTTTACATTCTAGGTAATTTACTGCACAGGCTTTCATTTAACAATCGACTAGTACAACAAACACAGTAACATTTTTGTTACTTGCTACTATTAGCAAATGATTTTTTACCTGGCAGTGCTTTAGACCACTTGACTACGGAAAGAAGTTGTCTCTCGCCTAGTTGATTAAGACTCGTCAGCAAAGCACTGGAGGTATCAGGTTTGGAGTTGTCATGTCCTGCATAGACCATGTCTGGTTCAATGTTCATTAGCAGGTTGATCAGGGAGGGGACCAACTGTAAGTCTTGACTTGGCGAAAAACTGATTCTCTGGCTTAGGGCTTGGCTTTCATTTGGAATGCCCACCGTCTGCGGGAGCGCGACAGCATCTAGTGCTCTCATAACTCTGACTTTATTGAACTTTTTAAACTTTCGACCTACAGAGGAGAAAAAAAAGTTAATATAAGTAACATATCAATTGAATCTTCCAGCAGAATATTATTTTTCTTAAGTCTTAGAATTGTAACATTATAGGTTTTAGCACCACTCTAATAAAATAAAATTGAATAAGTAAAACTGATACTTATTCAGACTAAGATGAAAGAATCAGTGATACCAGCATTAATCGGGTGAGTGCGGTATCCAGGAGGGAGTTATGGAGTTTTGTAGTAAGTAACATATATGAAAAGACAAATGGCTTTTAGCAGAGACTAAGCTCAATATTGGTCAACATTCTGACAGGACTGCCTCCCAAAAGCTAATGCTACAGACTAATTCAAACAGTCTTTCATAGATGTTGAATATTCTTTTGGGTTTTATTCTTTTAAAAATACACATACAAAGCCTGGCCTGTGGTCTCAGTGGTTAGAGTGTTGTGGGTTCGATTCCGGTTAAGGGCACGTACCAGGATTGTGAGTTCATTCCCTGGCCCTGGGGCATGTGCAGGAGGCAACCAATCGATGTGTCTCTCTAACATCTATATTTCTTTCTCTCTCTGTCTCTCCCTCCTCCTCCCTCCCTTCCACTCTCTCTAAAAAAATCAATGGAAGAAATAGCCTCGGGTGAGGATTAACAACAACAAAAAATATGCATATACATATGCAATCCTCACAAAATCTTGTATACAATCTTAAGTGGGTTTATAGATTCCTCTAAATGCCTTGAAGCCAATGTAGAGATTATTGTGAGATCTAAAACCCCAAATTAAGCATCTCTTTTCTAAATTAGGGATGAGAAAATCTCAACCCCCATGCTGATTAGGCCACATTCGTATTTCTAGACAATTTTTGGAAATTCTACTTTGATGAATTGTGATGTGTTAGGAAGAAAAGAGTCCAATGGTGAGATGAGTAGAAAATCTGTGTCATGAAGAGTGGTTGAAGGGGACCAGGATGTTCAGCTGGGCTGATGCTAGTCCACAGGTGCCTTGAGGTGAAATGAATTAGAGAAAGTCCGGGTGATCAGAGGACAGGCTAGATTTCAGCTCCCACCTGCTCTATGCCAGGCATAGGCTGCCTAACAGTATGAAGTGGCTGTGCTTGTTATCCAGGAAAAAAGGATAAGAGAGGCATGATGACTGTTTGCAACGATCTAAACAGAGTTTTCAATCTGATGGCTCTAATGCCTGATCTGGCCAAAGATATATTTTGTTTAGCTCTTACAATGTTTTCCAAAGTTATGAAAACATCTCTGAATTGGTTTGATGACAGTAATCTGTTCGTGCTGAATTGCAGCTGCTGCTTTTGAATGGTGCATGGACACTCCAATATATCTTAGTTCCTACCACAAACTGGTAGTAGGCCATTGGTCAGTTTTCTTCAGTCTTGCTACTCCACTCAAGGATGTCACCTGCCTAGTCTCTCTAAGCATTTATTTGCCTTGGTGATTTCTGAACTCAGGTGTCTCCATAAAGAAAAGGATAACACTTGCTATAAAGTTCCCAAGGATTTGAGCCAGAACCTGTAGGTGACAGGAGAACAGATGCCAGTGTCAATAAATAAAAATGATGCAGATGGTTCACAGAGATCAGTTGGACTCCCTGGGGAAGGAATGAATCACTAGAGGGAAGGGAAGTAACATTTGGAGAGTATGGGAATTTTAAGAGAAATAAAAGCTGCTAGATCAAGACAAATAAAAAGTTTAAGTAACTGTTTTTACTTTGTCCGGATCTTCTACTATAAACAATTAATTATATCTAATAAATGTCTAGACAAAATTAGAAAAATACACAATTAAAGTAGCATTCATGGAGTGTCTATTCTATGCTGGGAATTTTTTATTTATATCATTTTGCCTCAACAGTGTTGAAAGGTAGGTGTTATTAATTCTATTTGGAGATTGAGAAAATGAAGAGGAAGGAAGATGGCAGGCCCAGTGTTAGATTACAGAACTTGGAGTTTCAGGAGCAGGCTGCACGTTCACTTGGTGGGACTCTGGAAAAGACCTATAGGCAAGAGCACAAAGGCTGAACTAAATGTTTTTTAATGTTATTCCAATCTTAAAATACTATGATATACCAATTAAACAAAATGTAGCATTAAAAACATATGACCATAACAAAGATACAGAAGAGCATTTAATAAAATCCAAAATTCACTTAGAATAAAAAATTTTCTGCAAAATGGGATACAGGAAACCAAGCTCAACTTAATGAAGGCCAAAATATGATAAACCCATATATGAGCTAATGTCATACTCAATGGTGAAAAGATGAAAGATTTTTCTTTAAGATCAGGATCAAGACAACAATGTCCACTTTCACTACTTTTATTCAGCACTAGAGGTCTGGTGCATGAAATTTGTGCACAAGGGGAGGGGGGAGGTCCCTCAGCCAGGCCTGCACCCTCTCACAATCTAGGTCTGCTGGCTCCTAACTGCTTACCTGCCTGCCTGCCTGCCTGATTGCCCCTAACTGCTTGCCTGCCTGCCTTATCACCCTCAATCACTCTGCATGCCTGCCTGATGACCCCTAACAACTCTGCATGCCTGCCTGATCACCCCTAACTGCTTGATCACCCCTAACTGCCTCTGCCTTGGCCCCCGCCATGGCGACTTCATATGGAATGACGTCTGGAAGGTCATTCGGATATCCAGTCTAATTAGCATATTACACTTTTATTATTATAGACTAGTGGCCCGGTGCACGAAATTCGTGCACATTAAAAGGGAATTAATTAGAGGAAATATTTTAATATTGCTATTTGCCCTCTCTCTATAATAAAAGTGTGAGAGATAAAAGGAAATGAATACAGTGTATATGAAAATAATACATAATTTTATTAATAAATAATAACAAAATGATATAACAATAACAAACTCATAATATAAAACAACATTGATGCAAATAATGACTGATAAAGTGATTAAACTTATTCTAATATCTCCCTGTATACCACATTAAGTGTGAAAACACTTTCAGAGTGCTTGACTAATTTCCCTTGAGATAAAGTATTTACAACTTTAACTTTAATGTCACATGCTCTTCAAACTTGAGAGAAAGCAACATATAACTGACCATGTGCGAAAACGGGTTCAGGTAGGAATATTCCTACTCTGTCTAGAGTTTGTCCTTGTGATTTATTAATAGTCATCGCAAATGCTGGCATCACAGGAAACTGTCGTCGAATCAATTTAAATGGGAGGCCAGTGTCAGATGGGGACAAATCAATTCTTGGAATCAGAACAACCTCTCCCTCTGCAGATCCTGTTAATACTTCAGCTTCAATAATGTTAGGTCCTAATCTTTTGATAATAAATCTGGTACCATTACAAAGACCCCATTTACTATTAAGATTTCTCAATAGCATGATGATTGCACCCACTTTCAATTTTAATTTATGGCACGGCATTCCTGAAGGAGTAATACTATTTAGAAATTCAACGGGAAAATTTTCCTTTTCAGCATCATCTGTTGAGTCAATGGAATCATCACTCAAATATGTGTGAAAATCTCCATCAAGTATATCCAAAATTTCTTCATTTAATTTTTGAACGTGCTCATTTTTTGGACAAAGAATCGCAGGTTTAGATATATTTTTAATATTATCTATAGATATACTATTTCCAAAGGTGGCTTCAATAATAGATCCATTACAAATCATTTCATGGGGAATTTCAATAATATCCATTCCTAAATGAAAACTGCTATCAAGTTTGCCATCTCCAAGTTTTACTAACCATTCACTATAACTATAAGACTAACCATAACTATAAGACATAGAAGGAAGAAATCAAGAAAGATACAACTAAGTGGAATCATAACCATACTCACAAATAGGAATAATTAACATTATTAAAATGTCATACTACCAAAGCAACCTATAAATTCAATGCAATTCCTATCAAAATACCAATGGCACTTTTCACAGAACTAGAACAAATCCTAAAATTTATATGGAACCACAAAAGACCCTGAATAGCCAAAGCAATCTTGACAAAAAAAGAATAAAGTTGGAGATATCATGCTACCTGATATCACACTATACTACAGAGCTATAATCAAACATCCCTCTCACAATCCAGGACTGCTGGCCCCAACTGCTCGCCTGCCTGCCTGCCTGATTGCCCCTAACCGCTTCTGCCTGCCAGCCTGATCACCCCCTAACCACTCCCCTGCTAGCCTGATCGATGCCTAACTGCTCCCCTGCCAGCCCAATTGCCCCTAACTGCCCTCCCCTGCCAGCCTGTCACCCCTAACTGCCCTTCCCTGCCAGCCTGGTTGCCCCTAACTGTCCTCCCCTGCAGGCCTGGTTGCCAACAACTGCCCTCCCCTGCTGGCCCAGTCACCCCCCTAACTGCCATCCCCTGATGGCCTGTTTCCCCTCAACTGCCCTCCCCTGCAGGCCTGAGTCCCCTCAACTGTCCTCCCTGTAGGCCTGGTCCCCCCAACTGCCCTCCCTTGCAGGTCTGGTCCCCCCAAACTGCCCTCCCCTGGCGGCCATCTTGTGTCCACATGGGGGTGGCCATCTTTGACCACATGAGGGCAGCCATCTTGTGTGTTGGAGTGATGGTCAATTTGCATATTACTCTTTTATTAAATAGGATGGCCAGATAGGGAAGCAACCTAATAAGTGTCCTTTGAAAGACAAATGTTTGGGGCTTGCATATGCCTCAAACCTACTGTTGTTGACACCTTTCTGACAAAGCTACATTTATGTCCCCATCCACTCTTTCTCTCTCTTCCATACCAAACCAAATAGCTGATATTTCAAGTCTTCTAGCTCAAATTATAAGGGAATAATTGAAACAGGAAAGAAGCCAATGGGAACCAGGTCCAGCTAACAACTACTCAGTCAAATAGCAAGCCAAGGCATAATTATATAGCCTTAAATGTGTAATTGTATGGAATTTAAGCAAAAATATTTTTAGGAAGATAAAAGCAAAAATCAAATGAATACAAGTTGGAGGAAGAATGTTTATAGGAAATGGACTTAAGCAATCTTTTCACCGTGTTTCAAAGACAAAGTGGCATCTAAGTTTCAAGAAAACAAAGAGAAACACAAAGTCAAATGAAAGTTGAAATAAAATTTAAAACATAAGATAAAATGAGAGATGGTAGAGAAAAAAATAAATAGAGCCATTATAGGTTAAAAAACCTTATTTGAAGAATAAAAAAAAAGATAACTACAAGTGTAAAAAAATAAACCATGATGTGAAGTTCAGATTGAAAAAAAAAGATCACCCAAGGGAGTATAAAAGAATTAAAATTAAAATGAGTAGAGAAAAGAAGACAGGTGTGGAAGACAGAGAAGCAACATACAGAGGTTATTATTGGGGGTGAAAATGGAAAGAAAACATGAAACAAAAAAACCTTTGATGGTAATATTAAGGATTACTCTGCTTCAAGAAAAATTAGTAGATTAATATAGAGCTAAATCTTGAGGAAGTTACTTAATTTTGAGGATTAAGAAACACATATTGAGGCAGAAGAAGCATGTCATAAACAAAGAAAAAATTAAAATCTCGGATTTCTCTCCAGTTATATTATATGCCTAAAGACAATGCTGTTGCATATGGATTTGTGGGAAAGGGGCCCATGCCGCACATTTTCCACATTTTAACAGAGTTTTAATGAATATTTGGGAGGCCAAGAGACAGAGTATACACAGTAAAAATCTTACTCTCATCACCTTTTTCACCTTACTTCCCCCTTCTCCCATCCTAAGTTACACAAATTCTCCTTTTTGCCTTTGGTAGATCAAATTAACAACTTCAGCATGTTCTTGGGGTCATAGCTTCTATCCCAAACAGCTTACCAAAGCAATTCTAGGAATAAAAATAAATAAGACATTCCCCTCTAAGAGAAACAAAACATCAATTGAGTCATAGTTTCAATTATTTGGAAAATTTTTCTACTATGTGAAAATACACACATTTTCTTTCATATTATGTTCCCATGGGAAACATTGTTTGAAAATATAAATATATACAATAACAATATTCTACAATTAATATGTTAGTTGATTTAATTTAACATGTTAAATGATTATTTAAATTAATTGCAATTCTAAGATATATGCATTTACTTTGCACTGGTTCCTACAAATACTGAAAACATTTTAGAAGATACAAAACTATGTTTTGCATTAAAGTTAAACCTTTGTTTTGCCAATGATACTGTTTGCATAAATGATGGCAAGACATATAAGGTATTTTAAGCCACCACTTACTAAACCACAGTGCTAAGCACTGTGCTATATACTTTAGATGTATTATTCCTTTTAACCTTATATTAGTAATAGCTTTAATTATATGGTCTTAATAGAAAAGAAAGTAGAGATGTGTGAAGTCCTATGGCTATTAGTGGGAAAGTTGAAATCAAATCCCATTTGTTCTGACTTTATACCCTTACTTGTTATTACAATGCTATACCATCTCCTACAGAGGTGTTTTAATCTTTTTCTAATGTATTTATAAGATTTAAATTAAAAAAAAAACCCACATACTTTTATTGATTTTAAACAGAGAGGGAGGGAGAGGGAGAGAAACATCAATGTGAGAGAGAACCATTGATCACTTGCTTCCCATACGTGCACCAACCAGAGATTGAACCTGCAATCTGGACTTGTGCCTTGTCTGGGAATTGAACCAACGACTCTTCATTTCCCTGGACAACAACCAACTGAGCCACACTGGCCAGGGCAACATTTACATTTTTAAGGTGGAGTTAATGTATTTGATTAAAATTGACAAAAAAGGTTTTATAAACTTCTACTGGCAATGTACAAGATTAGGTAAATTTCCTTCTCCAGAACACATAAAAATTATGAGTAAAGCATAAGCAACATCCTTTTAGATACATATCTAAGCTCCTCAAAAGGTCATCAAAATACGCAGGAATCCAAAATGAAGAACAATTCTAACCCCTGACAAAGCGACATGAGTAGGTATCATGTCTGTTTTATCCTTGGATCAATATGGAAAAAAGTCTTCTCTGATTTTAATTATAGGCCTCCATCATCCAGATTTATAGTTTGAAATTATTCTACCAGCAAGGTATTGGAAACATAGATTTAAAGTAAATATGAGAAATGGTCCTTCACTGATGAAATCCCTAAGGTACCTGGAAAAATAAAATAAAAACTATCTTTGGAGAGAAACTCCCTCAATTAAGACCAGTTAGGTTTCAAAAAACTATATTAAACTTTGCCAAACATGTCTTTATAACCCAAAATTATAAAGGACACAATGAGTGAGAAGTAGCAGAAACAATAAACTGTGCGCTGGATTTGGTTCATATTGACTTGTAAAAAGTTACTAAGTATTCAGAATTTTATATATATATATTATTATTATTATTATTATTATTCAGAAAATTTTAAAACCAGTTGTTAAACTATTGGTAGCCTGAAATTTACATAAGGGAATATTTACAATACAATCATTGGGAAATCCTATAAACAATGCTCTTTTTAAAAATTTTATTCTATACCTACCACACCACCACAATGGCACACCTAGATCCTCAATTATGGGACTTTGGAATTACTGAATACAAATATTTATAATAAGTATTTTATAATTATTAAAGATGTATGATAAAGAATTAAAAACAAGAAAGGGAATAGCTAGTAAAAATAGACAAATTTATAAAAGAACCAAGTAGGATGTCTTTTAAAAATACCATCACTAGGGTGAACTGGAAGAAAGAACTGACTAAATTACACAGAATACAGCACAGACAGGTAATATGAGTAATATTAAATAGGACAAAGAGTTATGGAAGATAAATGGGTTAACCTAATACTGTCTCATTAGTCTTCTGGAGGTAGAAAGAGGCAATGAGAGGGAAACAATATTTGAAGACTACTGGGATAGTTTTGATCCTCCTGGTATCTATGAAAAATACAATCTCAGATTTAGGAATCATGATTCCCAAGTAGAAATAAAACTAAATGTATAACCGGTTACATTTAGTAATATTGGAGAACTAAGTCTAAAAACATTTTATACAAATATAAGGAAAATATTGCCTTAAAAAAAAAAAACAACTATTAGATCTACAGGAGAGTTCTTAAAAAAAAAAAAAAAAAAAAAAAAAGGATACAGGCCGGAAGATAGATATGGAGAAAAAAAGTCTATCTGAAATTTTATGCTCAGCAAAATCATGATTGAAAAATGAGGTTGAAATAAAGGTATTTTCAGTGGAAAAAAAGCGAGTTTATCATTAAAAAAATATCCAGAGAAGAAACTTATATAACAATTTATTTTAAAAATAAGGAAATGAAATAAAGTGTTGAGATGAAAAAAATTGAGCAAACAAATAGGTAAACACATAGATGAAGCTATTAGACAGAATAAAATAATAATGATTACTAATTCTGGATCGTGTTCTGAAATGAGTGCTATTTACTTTGCCATGGTCTTTCTGCTGTTTATTTTTACTTCTGGAAAAATGTGTTTGTGTTGGATGACATAGGTGTTCATGTGACCTGTTGTGCAGAAGCAAAGGGAAAATATTATGTTGGATATTAAAATGTAAGTTTTACGGCAGCCAGAAGGCTTTCTGGAAATCAGATGAGGAAACAGAGGGTAGAGATCAACAGGTAATTAAGGAATGGGGCAAATCCTTTGACATGAGGGTCATAATAAGAATCACTGAAGTTTGGGTAGATTTACAGGCAATTATCCCAACATTAGCTGTCAGAAATTATGTCCAGTTACATGTTATTACTTTGAATTAGCAAAAGGAAGATGTTGCTGGGATCAGTCCATTGGGGTCATGCTCTGACAAACCCAGAGCAGTAGGATGGCATTTAGGGTGGACGATCAGACAGTGACCAGAAGACATTATTTGTCTGGCTGGAGGCTTCAATGCAGTGAACTGGGGGGCAGTGTGAAGAGCACTGTCTCTGGGGCGGGGGAGGGGGGGTGCTGATTTAAAGGGATTGGGTAGAAAAGGAGATGCTCATGAGAGGAGGACTGTGAGAAGTCTAAAGAGGTAGGTGGCAGGCAACACTCACAGCAATTCCTGCATTAAAAAGAGAGCAGATAGTTTCAGTTTTTACAATAATTAAAGGCAGAGACTAAGCTTGCACTCCCCCAAAAAGGTACTGTTGAGTGTCCCAAATTCAAGAGTTTTTGAATCCTTCAGAAAAGGAATTGAGGCTTTATTAACTTCAAGTATAGGAGGAGAAAAAAATACACAAAACTTTACGATATAACCATACTCTGTAGCCCAAAAAGTTATTCTCTTTGCTAAGAGAATTGGGGGTGAATCTAGATGTAGGAGGAGGATGGAGGTAAACTGGATTTCTAACATAACCTTTTACAATGGGAGGATAACGCTCTCTACCAAAATAAAATAAACAACCCTATAAAAATAGTCTCCAGCTTAAAAAAAAAAATGTCAGCAAACATAACTATGCACTTAATCATGCCTTTATATAGAAAGCTACTTATTTTTGAAAGAGCTAGTTACCTTTATAATAGTTTGGCATTTCTACCACAAATGCAAAACATAGAGCTGTATTCATTAAAAAAAAATGTGAGTCATTACACAAAAAAATGTTTTTAAAGGAAAGAAGTTAGAAGCAAGGCATCTAAATTAGAAGATATATTGCCATCTTTCAGGGTGTAACTATCTTTCCTGCTCAAGTATTATACAGCCATAAACAAAATGCAAAAGTTCACTGTGACCTGGTGAAGGTAAGGGAAGTGATTCATTAAAAACAAGAATTATATGCAACTACGAGACCAAATAACTCAAACATAATTCTTATAATAAGAACGTAGCTGTTGAAGCCCATGAAGAGCAAACTGCAAAATCTACGTTATGACATCAAAAAACATTGATATTTTGACCTCTGATATTCTACCATAGTTTTTTTTATTAAATCTTTAAAATGATTTTTAGTGTTTTCTCCTCTTTTATCTTTTGCTATTCAAATGATTTCTATATCAGAAATGAGAAATCTCAAGAAGGAGTGATAAACAGGAAGGGAGGAAAAGGGAGGGATGGGGGGAGGGAATAGGACGTGGGCTCCATTTTCAGTAGTAAGCAATTATTATTTCAGAGAAACTCTTCTAATTATGGAAGAGTCCAACCATGAGAAACTCTGATTATCATTTCCAGAAAGGCTTTCATTCTCAGTAGACCACAAATATACCCCCACACAACCCACTCCAGAAATTTAGTACAGGACTAGCAATTAGAATTTAATCCTATGAACTGACTACCTTCTTCCTGGTTTACCAGAACTGGATCCCCCAGACTAGTCTTTTGCCACTGACTCTCCCAGGCAGAACAATAGCAGGACCGTGGCATATCAGAGTGTTTTGCCAGCTTCTTTGTAATAAACCTCTGTGAAAATCTACTTATGAAGTAAATGCACCATATTTATATTTCTCAGTTTGTGATGCTGACCACAAGATGACACTAGAATTGAATCCATTTCTCTTTCATATAAGCTTGAAATAGAGTAAGGGCTTTTATTTTTTTAGCCCAGAATTATCCCTCAAAAGATACTGCATTATATACTAGTCCTTATGAGCCATCTATATTTTGAATGCCCTAAATTATTTTCAATGACAATATGTTGTTTGGAGAAGACAAGTTAACCTGAAATAACTTCAATCAGTGGTAGTTTGTAAAGTTTGTACAGATTATCTGATGGGAAAAAAAAAAGAGAGACAAAGAAATTTGTTATATATCTAATCCTAGGGTAAGAACTCGTGTTTTTATGTGTTAGATGCTGTTGTGAATAATCCTTTTAAGCATTACTTTATTTTTTTTCTTTATTGATTAAGGTATTACATATGTGTCCTTATCCCCTCATTGTCCCCCCACACCTCCCAATCATGCCCTCACCCCCATGGTGCCTGTGTCCATTGGTTAGGCTTATATGCATGTATACAAGTCCTTTGGTTGATCTCTCCCCCTTACCCCTACCCTCCCCTACCTTTCCTCTGAGGTTTGACTGTCTGATTGATGCTTCTCTGTCTCTGGATTTAAGTATAACTTTAAAAGAATAATTCAGAGAGTCAAGAAAAGACAATTTTGAAGAAGTATAACTTAGGGAGAATTATTGAACCAGCTTTCAAGATGTATAAATTTATATTATTTCAGACTAGTGGCCCCGGGCACGAAATTCGTGCACGGGGAGGGGTGGTCCCTCAGCCTGGCCTGCATCCTCTCCAATCTGGGACCCCTGTGGGATCGGGCCTAAACCTGCAGTTGGACAAACCCCTCACAATGTGGGACTACTGGCTCCTAACTGCTCAGCTGCCTGCCTGCTTGATCTCCCCTAACCACTCTGCCTGCTGGCCTGCTTGCCCCCAACTACACCCCCCCCCCCGCCAGCCTGCTCACCTCCAACTGCCCTCCCCTCCTGGTCTGATCACCCATAACCGCTTCTGCCTCAGCCCCGCCACCATGGCTTTGTCCAGAAGGACATCTGGAAGGTCTCATGGTCTAATTAGCATATTACCCTTTTATTAATATAGATAGTGTGGTAATGTTGTAGGGGTATACAATGGAGGAGAAGAAAACAACAACCTCATTACACAACCCATACTCTGTTCTCCAAAATGTTATAGAAAATAGAGAAACCATGAAGGGAAGCAAACAATATGGAAATTTGACATATAACAGAGGTGGCACTACAAATTCCAGTGGAATTTGTAATTAATATATTGTTAGAAAAATATTACAGTTACTATTCATATTTTTAGTAAGACAGTAAAAAGAAATGAAGCATCGCAACATGTAAAATAATTTGATAGTAGTGACTATATCTCATTTACTTGTAAACAGACTTATGTTAGGGATAGAGACTGAACATTTTACTTACATAGGAGTGCACTATCAAAATTTTAAGACCATTGTGTCAATAATGTATTGTGGAAACTAGTTATTCATATGGAAAATAAAATAAAGTTATATTCCTGCCTCTCTACATCAAAAACAACAACACTTATAGACAGGTTAAGGACATTGATGTGAAAAACTTAAGCCTTTAGATTATTTTTTGTATATTATCTGTATGACTTCGGGGTAGAAAGGATATAAAGGGATACTATTGACATGTGTGATTATATAAAAATTAGAAAAAGACATCATAAGCAAGGTAAAAAGTTAAGACATAGACTACCTGTAACTGACAAAGAATCAGTATGGAGTATATAGTAAGTTGTATGAATCACAAGAAAAAGGACAACCCAGTTGAAAATAGCTAATGAATACAAAAAAACAATTCATGGAAGAGGAAATATAAATGGCCAATAAGTAAATGAAGCAATATTTGCCCTCACCACTCACTCATCAAGGGCGCACAAATTAAACTATAATTAGATACCAAATTTATGACCATTAAATTAGAAAGAGTTAAAAGTCTGAAAATACCAAGCACAGGTGAGGATGCATGGTAACAAAAAATCTCATACACTGGAGGAAACAAACACTTTGGAGAGTGACGTGGTGGTTAGGAAACATTTAGTGAGGTTGAAAATACATAATATCTTAATAGACCAGAAATTCCCTTTTTAGATATACAGCCTAGAAAACTTCTCAAGCACATGCTCAAAGATTTGCAGCACATTTTATAATTATGAAAAATTAGAAATAGCCATTAAGAAAGAAAAGCACTGTGGAATGTTCATGAAATTTATCACAGAGAAGTTAAAAATGAAACTCTAGTTATATGTATATATATGAACAAATCTCAAAAGCACAATGAGTGAGAAAAGCAAATTGAAAATGTATAGAACAATACCATTTATATAACTATCCTATATAATAAAGAGCTAATATGCTAATTAGACTGAACAGCAGAACGACAGTCCAGACGAATCTGGGGCTGCGAGGGCCGAACCCCTTGCACAAATTTCATGCATCGAGCCTCTAGTTAAAAGTAATACTGTATTACCTAAAGATTCATACACATGAGTTACAAGTATGAAGATATCAAACAATAATTTAATAAAGTGATCTGTGAGGAAGAAATGAATCTAATGGGTTCAGAAAAGAACATATCAGAAGCTTCAAAATATTTGTAATATCTTATTCTTTATAAAATATAATAACAATTTTAAAAATATAAAACATAATCTGATCTTAAAAATTGAGCGACAGAGACATCAGTGTTTATTTTAAAAAATATTTGTAGTGGGCTTAATATATTTTCTAACTAATAATGCAGCAAATTGTTATATTATGGGGAATCAAAAATAGTACCTATTATAGGGCAAATATTAAAACTTTTATATTATGTGAATGGATATTTTTGGCTTATTGAGATTTATATTAATTCAAAAAGTGCTACATATCAAACATCTTAGACAAAATTATGAGCTCTAAGGAATAATCAGTGGCTCTACTGAAGCAAGGACCCTGATGCCAATAGTTTGCAAAATTAGTTTGAATGAAATGTGAAAACAGAAACGCAATACTTCTAATTCAATAGATCTTTATATTTGTGTCTAATGAAACTAACATATTAATATGTTAAATACTGTATAAGTAAACATCTGACTATTTCATCTACATCCCCAGAAATTTAGGTATTCATTTTGGCCAGAACATATTTGTATGTTTTAATGGGGAAAATGGGGGTTTGCCCTATGGTCCAATTAGCCTGGGAAAGTCTCGGTTTACATCTGTTATCCCAATTTTAATTATTGATAGTATTCCATCTCATCCTGGGCAGTGTCCTGGTTGGGATGACTAATTTTATGGTCAATCCCATAAAAGGTGGTTCATTGACTGAAGTAAATTATGCAAGGGGGGAAATAGTCATAAGATTTCAGGAGAACTGGGCTTCAGGATGGCAACACGGGACTTTGGGAAAGTGATGGGAAAACAACAAAACTAAGGACAGTATGACTGGACAGAGATAACCAACTGCTCATACCAGTATTTCTGACTATTTCCCACTCGGATCTCTGAGGATGGGGCTGTTTAGCTCTGAGTTACACTCAGCCCTACAATGGAACCCGTTCTGCTCTTATGAGGAAGAAGAAAACTGGAGTCAATTAATACAGCTTTGCACTAACGAGGTCTTGCTGGCGACGCTGCTCTGTTGTTACTTTAGTCCACACCCCTAATGAAATCCGTCCCTTTCATCCCAGTTCTGAGTTTTCTCTGACGCTCTCTCTTCTTATAACTTTATTTCTTACGGTTTGTCTTGTTTCTGATTGGAACTGAGTCTCTCTTCTACATGAACCCCAGCTTATCCAAGGCTATGTGTTTCATTATGTTACTTTACTCATTTTTAATCACTTTTCCATTATAATAGTAGGATGATTAAAACAAATGCAATCACGGAATGGAAGCTACCTCAAGAGAGAGCACTCTTCCTCAAAGTGGAAAGCACTATTTCAGACCACGTCTCTTTTCCTTCTCCAAATACTCTTTCTGTGTCCTGGAAATGACGACTGATGGACTTTATATTCAAGAATGCACAGAAAGCCACAGTGCTGATTTGGCTGAGCTCCCTCCTGAATACACTGCCAGCAGGGACCCTGATAGAGAGGATGGAGCAGGAAGAAACGAGACTCAAGGGTGGGTGGCACCTGCCCACCTCCTGTAGCTCTCCTGTCTCCTGCTGGCTTTGGAAGCCACAGGGGCCTAGCAGCCTGAGGAGCCTCAACTGTTTGAATGGTACTGTTCTCTTCATCTCCTAGAGGTTGTCAGTTACCTCAGGCCATTCAGAGAGGGAAGAGAGGAGACTATGAAGTGAGCAGAGCCCCAAATGAACCACAGTCAGCATGGGGAAAGCCAGAGAGCCTCCCCTTCGCAAGCATAGGAGACCTATATGGACAATGGACTCGTGTGCCTTAAACACAAAATTAGAAACACAGAGAAAAAGAAGCTCAAATTGGAAGATTGCAAGGAACACCTGAAAAATGGAGAGCAACTTAATCCAGACAAATTGGAAGCAGTAGAGACATGTGCTTCAGTAGAGAAGTGCTACATAACCTAGAATTTGCCAAGGAGCTGCAGAAAACCTTTTCAGGACTTAACCAAGATCTACTTAACGCTCAGAAGAAGGCCCAGAGAAGGGTGCACATGCTAAAACTGAAGGCTGCAAAGAAAAAGCTTTGCACCATGAAAACACTGAAATGAAATCCTGCTTTCTAACAGCTCAATGTTGGATAAGGAGAAAGTCCTTGAATCAAATACTGGTAAATAGTCATAAAATAGGAAGGCAAGTATTATAGTGAAGGTGATTAAGAAACTATGGAGAGAGAGAGAGAGAGAGAGAGAGAGAGAGAGAGAGAGAGAGAGAGAGAGAGAGAGAGAGAGAGAGTGAGAGAGAGAGAGAGAGAGAGAGAAGAGAGAGAGAGAGAGAATGTGAATAGGAATGAATTCCCAATGCCTCATGTGGCTGGGATAGGGTAGCATAGCTGTGTCTCATCCACTACTCAGTCAACTTGGTCAATATTCCATTTGAGATGCTAAAGTAAGTCCAGTCAGAGCAATCCAATCCAGGCTGGATCAAGGGCTTTCAACTTCCCAACCTGCAGTGACTGGAGAGATGGGAAGGTTTCTCTCTCTCTCTCTCTCTCTCTCTCTCTCTCTCTCTCGCTCTCTCGCTCTCTCGCTCTCTCGCTCTCGCTCTCTCTCGCTCTTGCTCTTTCACTCTCTCTCTCACACACACACTATGCTAGAACTTACAGTGGAGGATAAGTAAGAGTTGATAAGGAGTGAAGGGAGAATGGTGCAGGCAAAAGTAACACACATGCAAGGACAGGTGAACATTCTGTAGAGTTCCCAAAGGACTGGTGGGAGAAGGGCTTAGAGAAAGAGAGCAACCACTAGGTGATGAAAGGCCCCATGTCCTGAGTTAGAAATCTGGGCTTTATTCCATGGATAGTCAGCAAATGGTTTCTGAGAAAGATCACAGGTTCCATTGCACCTACAGAATAGAGTTCAAACTCCAGACCCCAGCTCTCTTCATCTCCTTTTGGTTGTTAGCCCAAGATAGCTTTCAAGCTTTATATCTTGCTGTTCCCATTAAATAATTGAAAAATCATCACTGGAATGCATTTTTTAGAGACACGGGATTTTCGTTCTAAATTCCTTTCTCCTTTTCCACTTACAATCTTTCTATTCACTCTTTGAGAATCTCCTCTCTGAAGCTTTTGCCTACTCCCTCAGATGGAATTAATTTTTTCCTTTTTCTACTTGCTAGCAATGTGTGGTACTTCTCTTAAGTCACTCTTCTGTTTGATAATTATTTTATTATGGATTAGGCTGTACCACATTCAAGGGCAGCAGGAACAGAATTAAGCAGGTACTTAACACTAAAAAAAAAAAAAAAAAAATTGGCACTAATGCACTCTTTTCCAGAAGGTAACACAAACCATTCATAGTACATTAGCTGTGTTTAGGTGGTATACTGAATATATATTTAAATAGTTACATTTAAACTGTGTTTTAGAAAATTTATAGCTACCACATCAAACTTGTAATTTTAGAAACATTGCTTAGGAAACAGCTAAGTGAAATAAATACTATATTAATAAAAAGAGTTTTCAGGAGTGACTCCCCTCCCTGATATTCTCTATTAACTCATCCTGCTTACCATTTTCCACAGGATCTATTATCCTCTGACATACATATTTATTGCTCCTCCTCCCCTCTGCCCCTCTACCCCGAATGTAGGCATCACAAGGGCAGGGATTTGGTCCATTTGGTTTGGTGCTATACTCCAGAACTTAAAACAGTACCTAGTAAGTATAAGGGTTCAACATACAGTTATATAAAGAGAGTAGGGAGGGGTTGATGGAGAGTGAGAGGGATGGAGATTAATGTTCTGAATTCACAGAATTAGCTTTTGGTCTGGAAGGGTCTTTAGTGCTCTCATTTTATAGACAAGGAGGCTGATGCCCAGAACAGGTTGGTGACTTACTCAAGGTCATGCAGGCAATAAATGCAGTGCCAGGACTCCAATTCATGTCACTTAATGAAAGGTTGGTGAACACCCATAATAATCTGGCCACTCAGTGTATATCCTATATAATAAAAGGCTAATATGCAAATTGTCCCCTCGACCAGGAGTTCGACCAGCAGGCAGGCCGGCCAACTGCCCATGTCTCCTACCCCTGGCCAGGCTGGCTGGACCCCTCTAATACACACACACACACACACACACACACACACACACACACACACACACACTGAGTGGCCAGATTACTATGCGTTCAGAGATCATCATAATTTGGCCACTCAGTGTATATGTATATATGTGTGTGTATATATATATATGTATATATGTGTGTATATATATATATATGTATATATATATATATACACATATATATATATACACATATACACACACACACACACATATATATATATATATATATATATATATATATATATATATATTTAAATATATTTTATTGATTTTTTTCCGGAGAGTGGAAGGGAGAGGGATAGAGACATAGAATCATCCATAATGAGAGAGGAACATCTTTGAACCGCTGCTTCCCGCATGCCCCTCACAGGGGACCAAGCCCACAACCTGGGCACATGCCCTGACCGGAAATCGAACCAGTGGCCTCTTGGTTCTTGGCTTGATGCTCAACCTCTGAGCCACACCAGCCGGGCCATAACGTATATTTATAAGCACTATAGACAAATGGAGTTTTATTACCTCTCATAACAGACCTTATATGCTGGGAATCTATACAGTTAATGAGATAGTATTGGTTGCTTCATTCAGACAACAATAATCAAGATAGAAAAAGCAAAGCAAGAACCAAGATGAATGAGGAAATTTGAATTTCCTGGCCCACAGGTGAATAGGGTAAATATCAGCGTACTGCCGATGACAACATCAACATTACCTCCGAGGACCATGCCGGCCTGACAGCACTTCCTAAGGCGACATGCTGGGCAGTTTTTCCTGCGGATTTTATCAACGATGCAGTCGTTTCTTCCAGCACACAAGTAATTATGCTGTCCTAAAACAGAAAAGGTAAAATTATTTACAGTGTCCGAAGAACAATGGGAACTTTCTGCAATGACAACTGAAAAGGAAGATAAGTACACATCAGCACATGCATGGCCGTCTCAGCCAGCCTCCTGCTTCGCATAACTGAACAGGCCTGCTCAGGACTTTACCTGTGCCTCCAGGAGCCGCACTGAGGTGAACACAGCTTAGAAATACATTTCATGGCTCTTTAAAAATCTTTTGTTCAAGATTTGTGTATCTTATTAATGGTGCCATCATCAGAATGCCCTTAGACCTTTCTGGCATTTCAAGTTGCTGATAAGCATTAGTTATATAAAACAGTCAAACTCTAGTGAACTCCCCACCCCCCACTCCTTTTTTTTTTTTTCTAAAATCTAAACATTCAAGAAAACAGATTCAGACTAAAATATTAAATAAGTCTTTAGACTAACTTTGTATAAATCTATGTTTAATTCTATTGAAAAATCCTGGAGCTAGCTCACTTTTAAAGGGTCTAATGATTATGAATAGCATGTAAAGAATGTCACTAATTGTAATGACTTGGTCACCTGGTTTATTTTGGCCAAAATTTAGAAAACAAGATGAATAGAAAGATAAAGGGAGAACAATTTAAAACAATGAGAAGTACTCAATGAAGGAGAGGACAGAAATATTACAGAAGAAATATGGACATGTGACCCTGGGATCATTTTATGTCGGGGAAACTATTTTAACCTCCAAAAGGTCCACAATATGAATTTAATATCCAACAATGATGAGTTTCTAAATAAAAAACATGTGTTCTGTTTAATGAGGCATGGAACAATCTAATTTAGATTGAACAAAAATGAAAAAAAAAAAACTTGTTAGCTTAGACATTTAAATATTAACTAAGTGGAAAATTTACTTCTTTGGCACTCCTTATTTTCTGACAAATTCCTATAAAACAGACATTAGTATTTCAACATCATCAGCTTAGACTTCTTAAATGTGAAAAATAATTTTAATATTAAGGGATTTTCCTATAGTATTTTATATTAGTTGACATTAAAATCAGATTCACTCTTCTGGCCGAAGTTTGTATTAAATGAACACAGAGGTACCTTAAATGTGTGCTTAATCAAGAGAGGAACAGGATATGCTCAAATGGCAAAATGCAAAAAGGCCAGGTCTATGAGACAGCCAATAACAAAGTGGTTCTCGATGTGGGTGTTTTTGGCAAAGAATAAGTGGTCTTTTCTTAAAAAGATATCCTTCCACGAAATTATGTTCACATACTACACACATACTATTTTATTCTCTTTATTAGGAATCCTGAGCTGTGCTGAGAGACTAAAGAGGCTGACAACTCCAGAATTACAAATTTTTAAGGGAACGGACAGACAGAAGCAGTTTTGGGCAACAGCAAGATGGTACATCTCCGCACTGAAAAGCCCATAGGGCTTGTTTTAAAGAGCCAAGTGGCATGTGCTAACACAGGTGGTTTGAGCCACGTTATTACGCACTTAGTAAGAGCTGAATAAATCAAGGACTTAATGGCCTCACTTACAAATGCAAGAATAATCCCTTTAGGTGATACAGACCCACCCCTTCCAGGGTGAACTGGCAGTTGGCTTGCTTTATAAGATGGCTTGGGTCATGTTAAGTACCAAGAATTCTTTCTCCCTTCCTTCCTTCCTCCCTTCCTTCCTTCCTTCCTTCCTTCCTTCCTTCCTTCCCTTCCTTCCTTCCTTCCTTCCTTCCTCCCTTCCTTCCTTCCTTCCTTCCTTCCTTCCTTCCTTCCTCCCTCCCTCCCTCCCTCCCTCCTTCCCTCTCTCCCTCCCTCTCTCCCTCCCTCTCTCTTTCTCTCTCTTTCTTTCTTTTCTTTCTCTTTCTTTTTCTTTCTTTCTTTCTTTCTTTCTTTCTTTCTTTCTTTCTTTCTTTCTTTCTTTCTTTCTTTCTTTCTTCTTCTTCTTCTTCTTCTTCTTCTTCTTCTTCTTCTTCTTCTTCTTCTCTCTCTCTCTCTCTCTCTCTCTCTCTCTCTCTCTCTCTCTCTTTCTTTTTCCCTCCCTCCCTCCCTCCTTCTTTCTTTCCTTCTTTCATCTATATCTAGCTAGCTAGCTATAAATTATTCATCTAAACAGGTTTCTCGAGAGAACAGAAAATAGGAAACAAGATTTTCCATCATATATAAAGAACAAACTTAAACAAACAGTGCTCATGGGTGTAATTACTGTTTGAAAGCATGCTGTTGTATTCTCTGCTCCTAGGTCACAAATACCTGAAAAAGAGCCTGAAATCTCGAGAGCTGGAATGCTGCAGACTTGTCTCCTTTCTGCTTCTTAAATGATTTATAACAGTATCTCCTTCTTCAATGCCTCGGAGAAAGAGTGCACCTTTACCAGGGCTCTCAGTTTCTGTACTTGAAACCATTCCTTCCTGCCTGCTTTCAAATCTTCCCCACCAATTTCCCCCTTTCTCTTCTAAAATATTTAGTCTCCCCTGTCCAGTGATGTCCTCAAGTTTTTCATTCCAAAAATTCCAGCATCGAGAGAGAGACAGTGAGAGACAGAGAAAGGAGTTCTGTCTCATTCTGAATTCTCCCCGACTCTACCCCTCTCTTTGTCATCTAAGGTGTTGAAAAAGTCATCTTCATTGGACTTTCTAATTTCCCAACTTCTTTACTCCTCAGCATACTGTTATTTGTTTTATAAAGTGGCCACTCTTCACTGTCCTTATAATGTGGCTTAACATCATCAGAGATTTCTTCATTCCTAAATACTGTGGATTTTTTATTGACATTCCGTATAACTTGCCACTGGCAGTTTCTCTCCCCACCTGCCCCCTTCCTTTTTGGGGGGCGTGGAGGGGAGGGCCTGACTCTTATGACTCTTCATCTATCTTTCCAACAGTCCCTTCTAAGTTCCCTTTGCCAATCCCTCTTCCTTTGCCTCTCCTTTATATGTTGTATTCCACTCTATACAGTAGGTGGGTAGTTTCATCATCGTCTCATGGCTCTAAAGTCTCATCCTGAGCTCTGACCATCTCTCTGCAGGTAGCTCAAATTCAGTATACACAAAAAAGAATGTAGCAATTATCTGGTTAAATTTTTTATTTAATAAATTGTATTAGAAACATTTTGTAGCCAATTAAGGAAATTCAAAAGAGAAAATTATCTACAATCTCATTAGCATGCCAATATTTTCATTTTCATGTTTCCTTCCAACCAATCTGTACAGGGTACATATATCTATTTTTTAATATTTGTTAAGTGAATGTATAATTTCACAAAATCCCATTCATTCAACAAGTATTTATTGTTTGTCAAATATGTCCCAACACTGTTTTTTTTTTTTAAATAATCCCTTTTATCTTCTTGAAATGCCATTATAATTGTTGATACTGTCTACTGAAAATGATCAGAAGTAAAGAATACCATAGCAGCAATAAATGCTGCATCCAGATTGTCGTATCTAATATTTTCATCTAAAAGGAGCCAGGGTGTATGGTAACTGGGAACATGAGCCCCTTCCCATGCCCAACTCCTCCTTCACCCTGTGGAAATATAGTGAAGGCCACCTGTAAGCGGACTGTGAGACCTCTGCAGCAACTGGGCCTAAGAAAGGCCAAAGAGGAACTGCTTCTAGAGGTGAACCTGGATTGTAAATGGCCAGTGTTTTGATCGCACATAGCTTGCTCATGAGCGGTCTGCCTCCCACCCCTCTGCTGGCCCTGCTTTACTGTTTTCTGTACTCTAAAACCTTGTCTTGGGAAAGTCTGGCTGGCAGCAAAATAGCACTGGCCAGCGGCCCCTAGTGTCGCCCATCCGCAGGCCAGATGAGACTTAGCAGGACAACTTCACTGATAGCAGCCAGTGCAGCATTAAACTTCACTGGTCGGCCACCACCAGATGGCACCTAAATCCTAATCCTGAGGTTTTCTGGGACCTCAGCACTTTGCATAACACAGGGCTTCTTGGGGACATGGCTGGGACTGGAAATGGACAAGTTGAGCTTGGGTTACTTTGTTGTGATATAATTTGGTGTTATTGAGAGCTAATAAAATTGTCTGAGACACACTGACCAAAGATAAGACAATTTGAACATTAAAAATAATTTAGTTTAAGTGATTAAAACACATTGAGTATATAAAAAGCCATGAGTACATAAAATATGTAAGAAAAAAAAGGAAAGAAAGAAACAAAATGAATTCACTAGAAACTACTGGAGGCTGCTAAGGCACAAACTCAATTACTTTAAAAATTGATAAATAAAGGGATATAATTAAACATCTAATAAGCCTTCCAGCAAAAATTACATTTTAAGATTACCAAATTACTTTTGGAAGAGAGAAAGAACTATTAAAAAAAGATTTATAGCCAATAAAATTAGAAGGAATAATAGTAGAAAATCATCCTTTTGCAATCCTTAATGAAATGACCTCCACTTGTCAAATCTGAAAAGACAATTAAAGTACTCCTCCATTTTCCAAACAGACATCTGTGTGACACATTTTCTTCATATGCTTCAACCAAAACAAACTATTGCAAAAGATGAATGTAGACGAAGGTATGAGACACAGCTGCATGCTATTAAGGCAGACATTAAATGACCTGTAAAAATGTAAAACATGTCACTCTTGTCATTACATTTTTTGGCTTGAAAAATTAACATCTAATAAGTTTGCTTGTTTTAAATGAGTTAATAAAAGATTTCAAAAATAATGTTTTAATTTCTCATATGATAAATATTGATCTATATAATCCAAATAACAACTCATTAGGATCCTAATAAATTTTAAGCATATAAAGGGTACATGAAACCAGATGTTTTAGAACTACTAGCGTGTGTAAGATTCTTGTCAAAATGTTTAAAGTCGGACATCCAGATTGTGGAGAATTTCTACATAACAACTGACCTAAACTCCTCATAAAAATGTCAATATCAAAAGACAAAAAATGGTGAGAGGTCTTGTTAGATTAAAGAAGACTAATGACCAAATGAAATACATAGTTCTTGATTGGCTCCAGCATGAAAAAATAACCTACACAAGATATTTTGGGAACAATTGGGTAAATCTGAATTCTGGCTATAATAATAGATAAAATTATTATATCAATGTTCAATTTGGGGGTATGATGATATATTATGATTATATTACGGAATGTTCTTGACTTTAGGAGATGCATTTTGAGACCCTGAGAGGTGAAATTTGATGTCTACAATTTTCACAGTTAAATATAGATACTCATCTTACTATTTATTCAAATTTTGTGCATGTTTTCTAGAAGCCAAAGTATTCTAAAGACAGAATAACATAAAGATTTGGACCAGTTTCACTCAAATTCTAGTTCCATCACTAACTCAACCTTGAGAAAATTAAGTCTTAGTTTATCCACCTATAAAATGGGAATAAAGATAAACACTATAGTATAATTAAATTAGTCTAAATTAGATAAAATATTCAGCACACTGAATATTGTAAAAACAATAAATCATAGCTTGAAATTGTCATCAATTTGCCCATTTTCTTTCATTGTGTGGTAACTCCTTAAATCTGATTTCTACATAACTGATTTTATGTTCTACTCTTTATGGTTTCCCATATAGATTTTAACTCTGCTACTGCATTTTTTGGATCTTATTTTAGTATTTTCTCATCTCATCCACCTACATTTTCATCTCATCTAGTTGTTTCCTATGACATTCTTGTTTCTCAGACACTGTCATCTTTTGTTTTCATACCTCAAAGTAGATTATTTCCCAAAGTTTTCTTTTGTTTCTTTTAGAAAATCAAATTTAAGTATAATTTTCCCTAAAATCACATCTACATATTACTGACAGACTTGTTAAATCAAACAACTGTACAATATCTAGGGGTGGGGTGGGGCTATCTATGTTAAATGAGAGACTGGCAGTTTGGTATGTTTCCAGACGTTCACCAAAGCCAGAACTTAGAATGAGCTGAGTGGGTGTGGAGTGTCAGAAAATGGAATGAGAGAGTTAAGAGCTGATTTTCAAGACCCTGAGAGGTGGCCTGGATTGTCTGAGAAAACTAGTAAGGTTAGAGCTGACGGAGCCAGGGAGAATAGTAGTGGAAAGGAAGTTCAGAGAGTAACAGGGCTCAGGTCCTGAAAGGGCCTTGGAGACCACTGTGAACACTGATTTTTCTCTGAAAGAAACACAGTGCCATTGCAGAGTTTTGAGCAGAGAAGTGAGATGATCTGGCATATACTTTAACACTCATCACTTTGGCTTCTAGGTTGAGTATAGACTCTAATAAGGCAAAGGTGGAAATGAGACCCGTTAAGAGGCTGTTGCAGTAAATCCAAAGGAGAATAATTGTGGTTGAATCAAAGTGGTCAGCGGAGGTGGTGAATAAGCGGTCAGATTCTGGATATATTCCAAAAGAGGAACCAAGTAGTTTGTAGAATCGTACCATGTGACATTCCAATATTTAATTCTTCTTTTAAGTCCTCCTCAAAGTTACTATTCAAAATTATTTCCTCTTCTTTCTTCCTTTCATCTCTGTTGAATTTAACTTCTTTTTGACTGTGGAGCAGTTTCTCGTCTATCCTTCCTAAAGCTAGTCCTACTGATGTCTTTATAGACAAAACAATGCTCTGGAGATCTCTTCTGAACTCTCTCCTAATTATTTACATATCTTTTAAGTTGTAAAACACCAAATTGTATGCAGCATCTAACTAGTTACACCTATATTTCCAATTATATATTTAGCTAACGAGTAGGCATTTAAGGGAGATAAGGGACTGCATACAAAAATTAAAAAACCCACACCACTATTTGACCTTAAGAAAATTTCACATACTACTGAGTAAGGAGGCATGTAAGACATCTGTATGAAACATGAAAATATTACA
Organism: Eptesicus fuscus; assembly: GCF_027574615.1. NCBI lineage: Eukaryota > Metazoa > Chordata > Mammalia > Chiroptera > Vespertilionidae > Eptesicus > Eptesicus fuscus. Next base: position 17,665,449 of record NC_072485.1, on the reverse strand, counting down.
AAATTATATCAATAACATTATTTAAATCACTGTGCTACTCTGAAGCAAGATTATGACATTTTACACATATGTAAATGTTCCCCCCTCATATTTATGCAATTTATTTTTTCTTTTGAGTATAGCAATCTGCCCTTAAGTCGAGAGGAGGAGACTGGACCCTGTGCATGTGGGGAGAAGGCTGGCCTTGAAGAGGAGCCCGGATCTCTAGAAACAGGAGGAAAAGTCAAGGATGGGTCATCTGACACATGAGAACATGTGGTGGTAGCAGTGTCATGAAGTTTTCTCAGAAAATTAGGAAGGAAAATGATCAGCTGGAAGTGAGGGTGGGCGAGCACGGGAAGGCTGAGAAGGAGAAGATGGGAGATAGTCATCCAGAAGCCATGGACAATGAATGAGGGGCCTGTCTGCAGCACAGATTACTTAGTCACCATAATTGTTTTTCAGTTCCACCTTTCCCCCCAAAATTCAGCTAGCAATTTTCAGCCCTCCCTGATGTAAATCAGCTTTTATTACAAATAAATAGGACAAAGAGACACCGGATAATAAATAAGGTGCAATGTAATGAGTAAGAGAGAACCTTTGTACATGGATTTTTACTTAGGAACCCTCAAAGGAGGCTTCGAAACACTTTTCCTTAGGTTAAGTGAAATTTGTGAATGACTAAATTGGGTACCACATGACCTTACACATTGCTGAAAAAATTCTAGAGGTTTGCCTTCAGGTTCTAAGTACCAAGTTTTTAAAAGTGTTTACAATAATGGTTTCATATAATTATTAGCCAATATCTTTAGCAAAACATATTCTTAGAGCAAGGCTCATCTTTTATGATAATGAATATAAATCCATATTTCAAAATGACCTTGATAATTTCTAATTTTTTCCATTTCCTGATGATCTGATTACCTTGTTTAGAGCTCTCCATCTGGCTAATGAATAACTATTACTAGAGACAGGAGATATTTCCGCTCTTCTATTTTTCTTGCTTACTATGCTTAATTTAATTGATATTATCTTCAACCTGAGGTTCTTTTCGGATCCAGATAACCTGCAGTACTTGGCCATATATAAGGGAGGACTTTGTGCTCATCAGTGTCTCTGTGCTATGGAACCTGGCCACTGCCATTAGGAGGCCTTGCACTCCATAAGCAATATATGCCCTGATGCATTGGGAAACTGTTCTAGGACAGATATCATTGATATCAATGATTCGTTCCATACTTTTGAATAAAAATAAATGTAAACACCACCTTCTTCATTTCCCCAAAGCAACAATAACGCAAGCTGCTTATGTGAAGTGAAAATTCACTTAAGGCCCTAACGGGTTTGGCTCAGTGGACAGAGCGTTGGCCTGCGGACTGAAAGGTCCCGGGTTCGATTCCAGTCAATGGCATGTACCTTGGTTGCTGGCACATCCCCAATAGGAGGTGTGAAGCAAGCAGCTGGTCGATGTTTCTCTCTCATTGATGTTTCTAACTCTCTATCCCTCTCTCTTCCTCTCTGTAAAAAATCAATAAAATATATTATAAAAAAAAAAAAAAGAATCCTAGCCCAGGGCTCATTTTTCAAAAAAAAAAAAAAAGGTAAGTTCACTTAAGGTTTGGGAGTAGCTGGAGGTAATGAAAACATAAGACAGTAAAATAATTCCAAAGTTGCTGTCAGACGTCACCATTCCTAGAGATTTACCAATCAGTCCCTGCAATAGGGAATTTCTCACAGGCATTTATTTCGCCTGGAGCCTTTGCCCCTTACTTTGTCGTTAGACTGTCTATGTCCTACTCTGCCTCAGCTGACAACCCTCTGTTTTATGTTACAATTGTACACAGAGAAGTTCAGTTCTTCACACTTACTTACACCCTCCTACAACCCGTAGTGGGCTCTGGACTGAGTGTGAATAAAGAAACATTCACTGAAATGCTCTGCTTAACGTAAGATCAGCCATTGTGGTCTCCACTGTTAACAACACAAACACTACCACAGACTGAAATTATAAGGGTTTTAAAAATTTAACATTTTTAATCTAATGCTTATACGAGATTCATACATTTCCCCTCCACCCTCCAGTAAATAAACTCCAGAGTTGACTGCTCCCTAGTCTATGCTTCCAATATGTAGTTCATTCCTTCTATGAATATTAATAGACTGTATTTTAATATTGTGCTTACATTTCTTTCTCCATAAGTTATTCTTTTGACTTATTCACCTGACTTCTTCATTTTTGAGTCCTAATATTTAACACAAATCCTTGGATAAAGAATTCACTGAATATATGTTTTTGGTTTTGTTTTATGAATAAATAAATGAACAAATGAACGAGTGGACTAACAGACCAGAACTTCTCCCAGAAATTTTATTGTGCATGAAAGATTATATTATTTCAATATCCTCGTGAGTACATTAGGTAGACTATAATATATATAACTTAAAATTAAACTACATCTCGTAAGCCATGGGTCAGCTCTACAGGTGTTCTCTCTGACTCATGTAATTGTTCAAATCCATGTTGCGTGGTGCTCTGGGAATAATCCTCTCTAAATACTACTTTCAACATCAATCCTGCTGATAAAATAATGGTAAAATAATCATGTGCTTCCTACTTCTTTAGGTCAAAGAAGTAGAAAATACACTATCTACATTCGCCACCCCCCAACATTTGTTTGTGGCACTTTCATTACCCTACACAACTTGGTTTGATCTACCCATGAACCCATTTCTCTAGGCTTCCACCCGGGCTCATTTCCTTAGTGCGCTGTCCCCATACTGGTCTCATGACCTCCTAGTTTCCCTGCCTTAATCCTCCCTCTACACTACTGATATATTAATTTTCCTAAAGTACATATTAAATATGTCATCAAAGTGCTCAAAATCTTTAGGGGCTTCTCACTCTTTTCTCAGTTAACTGCTAAACACCACATTGTGTCATTTCACATTTTTTTTCCAACATTCTGTTTAATAATAATTCTCACTATTCCTTTATAGCAAGGGTAGCTTTTTATTGGAAGGAGGTGTTACTGACCCCTTTGAAAAACCTTATGAGAGTGATCACCCCAGAAAAAAACACACAAAAATTTCATATAAAATTTCAAGGGCTTCTCAGATCCCTGACCACACTCCATGCTTTAGCTAAATTGTATTTCAGCTCATTCCATACTTTTTGTTTATAACAGCCATTATTACAACTCTTGCTAGTAAAATCATCGCCTCATTGTCAGCAGTCCGTTTAACATGTTACTTTCCCACAAAAACCATTTTTTTGGCCTCCTTAATTAAATATGATCTTTCTTTCCCTCAAAATCCAAACCACATTCAGTTTATATTACCTATGTTATATTTACTTATGGGGTTGTATTATTTCCCTGATAAAATTTAAAAGTCTATGATATTAGGTGTTATGGCTTTATTTATCTTTTGTAGCCCTCTGCAGAACCCAGCATGCTAGTAAAAGCATAGTAAAAACAAATGACAATAACTGTTTAATAAACATTTATTGTAGTTTTTTGGGCTGCTACATTGCAAAACTCCAGCAGACACCATGTTCAACACAGTCTATGAATTTATTTCTTAATACATGTCCAAAATTTCTTAACTAAAATCTTTTGGGCCAGATATTTTTCAGAATTCAGAATTGTTTAGATTTTAGAAAGATGATACAAAACAAACTGCACAATGCAATACATTAATACTTATGTAGCCAAGTATGTGATTATTTGCAAGGCCTATAAAATGTGAGTTCCGGTCAGTTTCTGCTGCCAAATGAATTCAGGTCAGGTATTACTGACAAGTGTCTACAATAAAATTATTGTTTGTAGGGCTTATGGGATATTGAGATTACGAATAAGAAACTGTGGGCTTCTGTTAGTTCTGGGATCCATCTAGTCAGGCTGGATACCTTGACTTATGATGCAAGATAACCTCAAGTTTTTACCATAAGTGTCTTTCTTTGTTGGTCTCTCTCAACTTCTGAGGGTACCTGAAGGACAAAAGTGGTGTACAATACTGCACAGCACTAGGGAGCAGAGGCTAGCTCAGACCATGCGAGCTAGTACAGAGGGATCTCAGGCACCAAGATGATGAGGAATAATAGCCTCCTTTGGAAATTCTTGCTTAAAGAACAAAGCATATTATTATATCACATCCCAACAGTTGGTGTATTTTCTTTTTCAGATCGTTCCCTACACATAGTCATAGCAAATGGGTAATATTATTATTACCCAAAATTACATCACTGCTTGCTTTTCTACAAAATCGCATATTTTAGCTACCTTTTCACATCTGGAATATAGATAGCTAGCTCACCCTTTTTAATGATACAGATGATTTCATTGCAAGGATTCAATATCAAATTTTATTAATCTCCTATTAACAGACATATGGGCTGTTTTTGATTTCTCATTATTGCAAATAATCTAATCTAATAATAGACAAATATGCAAATTGACCGCACCTTCGCTACACCTAAGCCACGCCCACCAGCCAAGCCACACCCACCAGCCAATCAGGACGAGTATGCAAATTACCCCAACAAAGATGGTGGCTAATTTGCATATCAAGACAGCGTCGAAAGAAGCCAAGAGCTGCAGAAGGGAGTAAAGCTTCGAAGAAGCAAGCAAGCCAGGGGAGGGGGGGGGAGGAGAAGGGAGGAGTGAAGTCAGGGCCGGAGGCAAAGGGAAACGCAGGCGGGCTGGCGGAGAAGGCGGGGCGGGCGACAAGGGAGGAACGGAGGCGGGGTAGAGTGCAGCAGGAAATCCTATTGCAGGATTTTTCCCGCAACGGGAACACTAGTTTAGTAATAAACATCCACCTAGAGGTATTTCTATACATTACTAGTTTTTAAAGAACCAGTTTCTAGAAAAACTTGTTGGGTCAAAATAATGAATAGTGCCAATAGATAATAATTGCCCTCAGACACTCAATTAGTCATTTATTTATTTTATGAGTCTGATTGCTAGAATGCCCATTATTATTTTAATTATAATAATTATTAGTGAGTTGAACATTTTTCACACTTCTACAAACCATATTATCTTCATATCTTTTGTTCATTTTTCTTTTTGGCTGTTTGTGGTTTATTAGAATATTTTTTATTTTAGTAATAACATTCTTTTGCTTTTATACATATGTTCCAAATAGTTTCCCAATTTGTCGTTCGATTTTCAATTTTTTTGACTTATAGAAGAAGTTTGAAATTTATTTTTGTAGCAAAATTGAACAAATTTAATTTTGAATTTTGGATTTCATCTCAATATTAAAAAGTTTCACTACTCCAAGATTATCCTATGTAATAAAGAGGGAATATGCTAATTGGTCCTAATGGTGTCCGAGCACAGGAGCTGGGGGGCGGGATGGGGGCGGAAACTTGCACCACCAGGACAGTGAGGCTGCCTCCAGGGGCAGCCCCCCAGCAGAGCGCATGCAGGCCCTCAGCGCTGCCCAGCCAGAGCAGAGCATCAGAACGGGGGCGGGGCCTCAGTGGAGAGCTCTCAGCACTCCTGAGCTGGGGTCTCAAGGTGCAGAGAAGAAGGGAGAGCACATAGGCAGTTAGGGGGTTTAGGCCAGGAGGGGAGTGCAGATAGGCAGTTAGGGGGATCAGGCCAGGAGGGGAGAGCAGTTAGGGACATCAGGCTGGCAGGGGAGCAGTTAAGGGCATCAGGCAGGCAGGCAGGTGAGCACTTAGGAGCCAGTGGTTCTGGATTGCAAGAGGGATCCCAGATTGGAGAGGGTGCAGGCCAGGCTGAGGGACCCAGGATCCCTCCCCCCCGCCTCCCACCCCGTGCATGAATTTCATGCCCCGTCAGGGCAATCGATCACTGGTTGTGGGCTCGATCCCTAGTGGGGCCGTGCAGGAGGCAGTCAATCAGTGATTCTCTCATCATTGATGTTTCTATCTCTCGCTCTCCTTCTCCCTTCTTCTCTGAAATCAATAAAAAACATATTAAACATTTTTAAAAAGAATGTTTAAAAACACACACATCAGGCTTCAAGTCATTGTTCCATAAAAATAAGATAAAAAATGAAACACAGCTGAAACTGGTTTGGCTCAGTGAATAGAGCATCAGCCTGCGGACTGAAGGGTCCTGGGTTCGATTCCAGTCAAGGGCACATACCTTGGTTGCAGGCACATCCCCAGTGGGGGGCGTGCAGGAGGCAGCTGATCGATGTTTCTCTCTCATCAATGTTTCTAACTCTCTATCTCTCTCCCTTCCTCTCTGTAAAAAACAATAAAAATATACATATAAAAAATGAAACACAAAGTATAATATGTGATACTATTTATGTACTAATACATCCAAAACAACATACTTCACAATGCGCACACCCATATACATGCTCATGCACGACAAACTGAGATAGACATATAGAGGAATGGTAGAGAAGTCAACAGATTAGAAGTAATGATCAAAGACTAAGTCTTTGGTAATATTTTAATTTTTAAAAGGAGAATGTATTGTGTATTAATTGAGTAATTAAAGTACAACAATTCAAAGGCTGGGGTTAGCATTAGCATGTATGCTTTGACACTAATGCTTCCCCTTCAGGTTCTTACAATGGTAGAAGATGCAGTTCTGAAGGAGCATTAATAATGGGGGAGCCCTACATAACCAAATATTGAGCAGATTACACCAAATGCTATCTTTTTCTTTTTTCAGCAAAGTGAAGGTTTATTTTATTAAGTCATCATGCAAAATTGTGTTTAAAACCTGCTTACTACTTATACTAAATATTAAACTGAGAGACCTGAAGCTTGAGAATAAATTATCAAATTTATTATTTATTAATAACTAGAGGCCCGATGCATGAAGATTCGTGCAAGAATGGGCCTTCCTTCCCCTGGCTGCCAGCACCGCCTTCGCTCTGGCCAGAGCCAACTTTTTGCTCCGGCCTGGAGCTGCCTTTCCGCCTTTCCATGCTGCCCGGAGGCCCGGAGCTGCTGGGCTGGTGCGGAACCCTTGCGTCGTCACCATGGTGATGACACAAGCGTCCCACCCTGCCCCCAGCCGCTCGGCGCCTGCATATGCAAATTAACCCACCATCTTTGTTGGGTTAACTTGCATACTCACTCCTGATTGGCTGGTGGGTGTTGCAAAGGTATGGTCAATTAGCATGTTACTCTTTTATTAGTGTAGATGTTTATGACTTTTTTATAGAGTTTAAAAGTGAAGTCCAGTGAATTACTACATGTTTATTTTTAAGATAACAGGGAAACTGCTTATAGGGTAGACTCCATTGGAGAGGAAATTAAATAAGATTATTGGCAAAATATCTTCTCAAGGGCCCAGATATTAATCACAGAAATCATGGTGGAAGGGATTGTTGGATAATTTTGTAGACTACAAAAGATGGAAAAAGCCTTTTAGAGTTCTAAATACAGAAAAAATAATTCACAAATTTGTCAGTGGAAATCTGAATGTTTAAACAGAGCATACTTCCAAGCAAGGAAATTTAAAGAGGGATAAACATAATGATAAAGGGGTCGATTCTCCAAGAAGAACTAATAATCCTTAATATGTATGTGTCTAAGAACAGAGCATTGGAATTTTGTGAGGCAAAATCTTATAGAACTTCGAGGAGAAATAGATCAATCCCCTATTATAGTAAGAGATCTCAACACCTCTGCATCAGAAATGGACAGGTCTACCAGGCAGAAAATCAGTAAGAACTAGTTGAACTCATAAACACCATCAATCAACTGGATATAATTGACATCTTTATACTACTTCATCAAACAGCAGCTCAATATACATTCTTCTCAAGCTCATATGCAATATTCACCAAGAAAGACCACATTGTAGACCACAGAACATACTAAACATATTTAAAAAATAAAAATCATACAATGTCTGCTCTCAGACTATAATGGAATTAAACTAGAAATCAATAATAGAAAGTCAACTAAAAAACTTTTTTAAATATGTGGAGATATAACAACTTATTTTTAAATAACACATGGGTTAAAGATGCAATATATCAGGAGAAACTAAAGCATATTTTGAATGAAATAAAAATTAAAAGACAAATTATCAAAATCTGTGCTATACAGCAAAAACAGTACTAAGTGAGAAATTTACTGTACCAAATGCATATATTAGAAAAAATTCTTAATTTAATCAACTTAGGGAACTGGAAAAAAGAAAGAGCAAATTAAGCCAAATAAAATAGAAGAAAATAAATAATAAAAATTGGATCAGAAATCAATGGAATAATAACCAGGATATCAATAAAGAAGATAAAAAAGCAAAAGCTGGTTCTTTGAAAGATTAATAAAATTGATATGTCTCTAGCCAGGCTAATTATGAAAAAAGAAAAAAGAGGGAAGACACAAATTACTACTATCAGAAATGAAAGAGAAGATATCACTATAGATTCTATGAACATTAAAAGGATAATATGGTCAAAGGAGATTAAAAATGGCAACCGAGTAAGTGGAAGCTACTGACACTCTCCTAGGACCAAACTGTAAATACAACTAAAATACAGAAAAACCACCCTGAAAAAATCAACTGAAGCCTAGCTGGAGAGAACCCTGATAACCAAGGATGGAAAGTGGAGGCCACATAGCGACTCGTCCGAAGGATGGAGGCGCAAAAGAGTTGGCCTGGCTCCCAAAGGCAGCAGCTGAAAGTCTGGAAGGATATCTCAGCTATGGGGGTTCCCACTGAGACTTCTTGGGTTAAACCCCAAGCTGGGCTCCCTAGCCCAGAGAACCAGAACTGAGAAAGGAGCCCACAAAACATCTGGCTGTGGAAAGCAGCCAGGTTGCTGTCTGCCAGCCAGAAACAGCTAGAAATGCAGGCAACCTTTTAAAGGACCAACTCACAAAATTTCGTGTGCAGCCAATCATCTTGGGCTCTAGCAGAGGGAGGGCAGAGTAGACTGGAGCTTTGTGAAGAGAGTCCAGGGTTGGGGACTCTGGGGTTGGAGTTTGGAGGTATCCTCCGTTTCCTGTGCTGAGTCATTCCCTCACACTGCTGAGGATATTTTTCCCCAATGACCTTTGCTATCCAGGTAGTTTTTGCCTGGAGGAAAGACAATTAACCCAACCTGTTGGAATACTTCTCACTCCACCCTGTGGTCTATAGCCAAAGGCAAATTAAGACTTAGAATAACAATCAGACTGCAAGCAGAGGCGGATCTCTGGAGGCTTTTGAGTTTTTGCCTGGTCATCTGGGCCCAGGGCTAGGAAAAACAGATCCTGGTGCACAACTTGGTCCTTCCTAAAGACACCCAGCCCCAGCAGAGGGAGGCACAACCTGTGGATTGCTCATAGTTCCAAACAGGGAACTCAAGGCCAACCAGAAACAGCATCTGACATTTTCCTGCACTAGAGATTGGGAAGTGTAGTAGATCTACCTAACATATAGACACAAACCCAAACAGGCAGCCAAAATAGGGAGACAAAAAAACAATCTCAAAATGAGAAAACAAGAGAATTCTCCAGAAGAGCTAAATGAAATGGAGATGAGAAATTTATCAGATATAGAGTTTAGAATAATGATGGCAAAGATGCTCAACAGCATGAGAAAAGATATAGTAACTATGAAAAAAGACTTGTCAGAAATAGAATGACATAGCACTAATAAAGAACACAATGGAAAGAATACACAGCAGATTAGGGGAAGGGATAGAGAATCAAGAAGCAATGGCAGAAAACTTCCCTAACGTGGTGAAGAAAAAAGCCACACAAGTTCAGGAGGCATAGAGCAAGAACCCAAACAGGCCCACACTGAGACACATCAGTGGGTAGCTAAATCTCTGATGTCTCTCGTAGCAATATGTTTGCAGATACATCTCCTAGAGCAAAGGAAACAAAGGAGAAAATAAACAAATTGAACAACATAAAAACAAAAAGCTTCTGCACAGCCAAAGAAACCATCAACAAAATGAAAAAGGAGCCCACTGTATGGGAGAATATATTTGGCAATGATACATCTGATAAAGGTATAATATCTAAAATATATAAAGAACTCATACAACTTAACAATTGGAAGACAAACAATCCAATTGAAAAATGGGCAAAGGACCTAAATAGACTCTTCCCCAAAGGGCATAGATAGATGGCCAAGAGACATATGAAAAATGCTCAAAGTCACTGATCATCAGAGAGATGCAAATTATAACAACAATGAGGTATCACCTCATACCTGTCAGAATGGCTACCATCAACAAATCAATAAATGACAAGTGCTGGCAAGGATTTGTAGAAAAGAGAACCCTCGTAGATTGCTGGTGAGAATGCAGACTGGTGCAGCTATTATGGAAAACAGTATGGCGTTTCCTCAAAAAATAAATATGGAACTGCCATTTGACCAGTGATCCCACTTCTAGGAATACTAATATAGTATACTAAGAGACCTGAAACACCAATCAGAAAGAATGTATGAACCCCTATGTTCATAGCGGCACAGTTTATAATAGCTAAGATCTGGAAATAGCCCAAATGCCCATCAGTAGGTGAGTGGATAAAAAAGCTGTGGGACATTTATACCATGGAATACTATGCAGCAGTAGAAAAGAAGGATCTCTTCCCCTTTGAGACAGCATGGAAGGACCTGGAGAATATTATGCTAACTGAGATAAGACAATCAGAGAAAAACAAGGATCACATGATCTTACATATATGCATAATCTAATGAACAAAATAAGCTGATGAACATAGATCCAGAGACACAGAAGTATGGAACAGACTGTGGAATCTCAGATGGAAGGCAGGGGAGGGTGGGTGGAAGGGAAAAGATCAAACTAAAGAACCTGTATTAATATATGCATAACCCATGGACACAGACAATAGAATGGTGAAGGCCTGTGGTGAGGGTCAGAGGCTAGCTAGAATGGGTCAGTGGGGGAAAAGGGGGCATATATGTGATACTTCCAACAATAATGATCATTTTTTAAAAAAGGATAATATGGTAATAGTATGAACACTTCTATGCTCACATATTTGATAACTGGATAAAAGGGACCAATGCCTGGAAAGACATGACTTGCCAAAACTCATACAAGAAGAAATAGAAAATCTAAAGATGCCCATATCTATTAAGTTGAATCAATAACTTTACACATTCTCTTTCAAAAGATAGAATCAGAGGGCATATTTCTGAATTCATTCTATGAGACCAGCATTACCCTAATACAAAACCAGATAGACTTTACAAGAAAACTCGAAACCAATACCCTATATAATAAAGAGGGAATATGCTAATTAACCCTCACACTGTTGCAAAGATGGCGGCACCCACAGCCAATAAGGAGGAAATATGCTAATTGACTGTCATGCCCTCAAAGATGGTGGTGCCCACAGCCACAAGATGGCAGTGCCCATTCCCCTCAGCCCCCAGGTGGGCCCGGTCGCTCCGTGCACCTGCCTCCGGAGTCCCCCAGTCTCCTCAGGCCCCCAGTCGCCCAAGGCCAGCCCAAGGCGCAGGCAAGCCTTGGATAGCAGCTGCCCAGCTGTCCAGGACTGCCCGAGGCTCAGGTAACCGGGGCCGGCTAGGGCTTGTGCCGCCAGCAGTGGCAGCAGCAGAGGTGTGATGGGGGTGTCGCCTTCCCCTGATCACTGGGTCACCTCCTGCCCCTGAGGGCTCCCAGACTGAGAGGGGGCAGGCCAGGCTGAGGGACACCCCCCTCCAGTGCATGAATTTCCATGCACCGGGCCTCTAGTCTTTCATAAACATAAATGAAAAAATCCTTAATAGAATATTAGCACAAAGAATCCAAAAAATTATAAAAAGAATTATACACCATGATCATATGGGATTTATCCCATGTATGCAAAGCTGGCTCAACATTTGAAAATCAATGAATTAGCTGGCCAGTGTGGCTCAGTGATTCAGCATAGACCTATGAACTACGAGGTTGTGGTTCAATTCCCAGTCAGGCACAGGTCCAGGATGCAGGCTCCATCCCCAGTACGGGTGGTGCAGGAGGCAGCTGATCAATTATTCTCTCTCATCATTGATGTTTCTATCTCTCCCTCTTCCTTCCTCTCTGCAGTCAATAAAATACATTTCTTAAAAATCAGCAAATGTAATCTATCATATCAACAAGCTAAAAAGAAAAAAATCATGTGATCATCTGACAAAATCCAACTCACTCATGATAAACTCAGTAAACTAGGAATAGAGGGGAACTTCCTTAACTTGATAAAAAAATCTACAAAAAAAACAAACAAACACCCTACAGACAATATCATACTAATGATAAGAAACTACCAGTTTCCTCTTTAGATTATGAATAAGGTAAGAATGTCCCCTCTCACCACTCATTTCAACATTATACTGAAAGTCCTACTAATAGGTCAAGAAAAGGATGTAAAAGGTATATTCACTAGAAAAAAATAAAAAACATAAAACTGTCTTTGTTTGCAGAGGACATGATTGTCTATGTAGAAAATATGAAAGAACTGACACAAAAAAAAAACACAACAAAAACAAAAAAAACAAACCCACCTCTGGAATTAATAAGCTAGGTTGCAGAATATAAAGCTACTATGTAAAAGTAAGTCACTTTCTATATACTAGCAACAAGCAAGTGGAATTTGAAATTAAAAACACAATATCAATTACTGTACATTAGCACCCACAAATATAATAGGCATAAATTTAGCAAAATATGTACAAAATCTATATGAAGAAAAACCAAAATTCTTGTGAATGAAATCAAATAAATAAATAAATGGAGAGATAGTCCATGTTCATAGATAGGAAGAATCAATATTGTTAAAGTGTCAGTTCTTCCCAATATGATTTACAGACTCAATGCAATCCCAAGCAAAATCCCAGAAAATTACCTCATGAATATTAACAGATGTAAAGTTTATATAGGGAAGCAAAAGATTCAAAATAGCTAACACAATACTGAAGAAGGAGAATAAAATTGGAGACTGACACTATCTGACTTCCAGACTTACAGTAACCAAGACTGTGGTATTGGTGAAAGAGTAAACAAATATATAATTTCTGTACAGTTTCCTCTATGGTCTACAGATAATGGAGTCTCTCTACATTTTGAAAGGCTTTTACCACCGCCCCCAGCTTCTGACAGAGGAGTCAATTCTCTGGTTGTCCGGGAAATTGCATACGCATCCTGGCTGAGAGAATGTCACTTTCCTCCACTCTATTATAAACTCCACTGAAACTGCAGCTCACCAGGTCTGTCCTGGTTTACTGCTATTTCAACCAGCATTTAGTATAGTATCTGGCATATGGCAGGTGCTCCACAAATATTTCATTAATTAATACATGAACAAAAAACAACAAAAAAGATGAACTGAGAGGACATTATACTAAGTGAGATAAGGCAGAAAGAGAAAGACAAATACCAGATGACATCACATATATGTGAAATAAAAAACAAGAAGTAAATAAAGTCAAATTCGCAGAAACAGAGAGTAGAAAAGTGGCTGCCAGGGTCTAGAGGGTGGGGGAATTAGGGAGAGGTTGGCAAAACTTTCAGTTATAAGATGAATAAGGTCTTAGGAACTGATGTATAACGGTGGCTATAGTTGATTAAACTGTACTGTATAATTAAAATTTGCTAAGAGAATAGAGCTTTAATGTTCTTGCCCGGAAAAAAAAGAAAAAGGAAATATGTGAGGTGATAGATGTGTTAATTAACTTGATGGGTTGTGGCTTTCACTATATATATATATATATATATATATATATATATATATATATATATAAAATTATCATGTTTTCACTTTAAATATACTTTTGTCAATTATACCTAAGTAAAACTAGAAAAAAATGAGAATAATAAGATGATATAATTTAAAATCCATCAATACTTACTTAGCTTAGTATCTTCTAAATAATATCTTTCAACTGTATGACAACTTTTGTCCAACAATATTCCATGAAATGTATTCACTACAAATGCTGTTATAGAGTCAAGCAACCAAAGAATTAAGTGGTTGGCAATAGTTATGATGATTGGTTTATTTAGCAAACAATTATTTATTGAATGTTTAGTATATTTCTAGCATGGCACCAGTCACAGTGTATAGATAGGGTAATTCAATGAGAAATTATCCTTTCCTTCTTAATGCCAGGTCACACTAGCCTGCATGTGTAGGACCAACAGGTCATTATGACTTATCTCCTTGAAAGGTCTCAAGGCAATTCTTAACCACTTCCTGGTTCACTCCAAGTCTTAGTAAAGGAATGCAAAGAGCAATTCAACCTACTGCTTTTTGACTAATTCTTTTTTCTTTTTTTAGCTTAGAACAAGTCATCTCTCCCTGCCCCATATTCCCACTTTTTGAGTGGTTTCCTTTTTCCTCTGCCTCTTCCCTCTTTTATCGCATACTAAGGAAAGCCAGCGCCCTGTTTTCCTGGGTGTCTTTTTCATGGGTTTTATCATCTCCCACTCCTAACTTGGAGGACAGGTGGGGAAACAGACTCTTGGCCCCTGACCATGTCTTCTCATTGCTGCCTTAAATGTGAAGTTAATATCACCCATCCATTTATATCACTAACTTCTAATCACCTTTGGTTTTGCATTATTCTTTAGTATTCACTTTTACCTTCCTGGATGTATCACTTGGCTCACATATTTTCTTCCAACCATTTATTGTTTTTTTCTTTGAAATTCAAACTACATTTGCTATTATGGGAGAGAAAGTACAGTGGTTAAGAGCACAGATTCTGGGGTCACACCATTTGGGTTTGAATCCTGACTAACACTTAAACTGTGATTAAGGCAATTTAACATCTCTGCGCCTTAGTTTTCTCATTTGTAAAGTGAGTAATAATAACATCTACATTATAAGCATTACATAAGTTAAGACCCATAAAACACTTAAATAATCACTAACACATTAGAAAGCACTCTAAAATGCCACTATCATGATGACCTTGGTAACATTAATATCTAAATTTTAACTATTGACTTTCAACTTCTGGACATATTGGCATCCACACATAGTTCTACCTTGCACCAACTAATTTACTCCAACCTTTCAAATGTTGCATTTCTCTCCAACTATAAAAATCCTTCCTTAGCCTTCTCACTCTTGAAAACTCCCAGAACATTTTCTCTTGCCTTAGATCACTAATTCTCTCCAGATTATTCCAAACATTAGCAACCTAACTTGGCAAGCTTTAACTCTCATAATTTCCTAATATGAGTCTTAATTAAATAGTCTAATCTTAATCTCTTCTCTCTTCTTTGAACACATACTCTTAAAATCTTTCAATGCCCAGAGACTGATATCTTACTTGTCCTTTAATAACTAAATTTATATCTCCCAGGAAGCCCTTTCCTACCATTTTAGAACATACACATTCCATCCTACGACCACCTTCCCCCCTGCCCAAACACACAAACTCACAAATCTTATATACTTTACAGAATTGCTTACCTGGGCATTTAGTGAGAATCTCTATTTTACATGCATATATGTTACCTTGCCCACTCTATTATTAGCTCCTTAAAGGTAAAAACACCACCAATTGAAGCTGACAATATGCTAGGCATTCTTTTAAAACTTCATGTTTATTGACTCATTGAATCCTTATAACAACCTTAAAAAGAAGCTACTGTCATCCTCATTTTACGTCTAAGGCAGAGAGAGGTGAAGGCAAGAAAATATCTTTGGCACAGATCTAAACGTAAGATGTATACTGTATAATTGCTGAGTGAATGAACTTACTCATATAGTTTTATAATCTTGCTCTAGTTTCATGAATGAGTTATCAACGTTTATCTTGGGTCCTCCTTTGTAAATATTGCCAAATAAAGGTGCTTCATTTCTACTACTCAAGACTAAAACAGGACATGCCAAAATTAGGGGTCCAACAAATGCTTTCTAAGAGTAAACTTGGGAAGGCTTCTTTTTATGGTTTTGGATGCTAGTCTGATAATAAAAGTGTGAAAGCATTTGTAATTTAGTTAGGGAGCACTTGGTTCTATATGTACTTTTTGAAGTAACTTCCAAGGATTAAGTAGCATTTATCATATATCTACCTGTGCACACAATCTCTGAAAAAGAAGCGTTGCAAGTAAAGAATGTCTATGTTGACTAACAATCAGCTATTAACTACTTGTGTGCCCTTTGGAAACTCAGATTTATGTGGAATTTCTTATCTGTATAAAGAGGAAGCTGGGCTAGAATAAACTGGCCTTTAGGGTATTCTAAGCAGTCATTCACTTATAAAATTAGTCTCTTGGAGGGTGACTGTAAGAATGAAGGAAAATATATTAATGCAGAAGAAAATTTTCAGGAAACCAGAACCAAAGTCAGATGGGAACAGAAACTCCAAATACGCATTGGAGAGCTGACTCTTCCACACAAAGGACTTCCAACTGTAACTAGGACTAAAAGATGGCAATGGGAAAGTTAAGGCTATTCTAGGTTGTCCCATTTTCTCATGTGCTCTTTTTCACTGTCCCTCAATTAATTTTAAAATGCAATCAAACATCCCTGAACCTGAATGCATAATGTTCAGCATCTGTTAAATACATTCATTCTTTGTGGGGAAAAAAATTCTAGTAATATACAAAGCAAATACTTTTATGAAGAATTAATTTCAGTAGGAGGAGTACAAATCTATGAATAAATAGTTGAGAATCATTTTCATCAAAAAGGCATAATAGGTGCAAAGAATCACCTGTTAGGCTTCTACAGGGAATTGTATTGTCTTGGTTAAATGTCATTTAGGTTAGTATTACTTTGGTGTAAATATATAGCCCCTTTTAGATAAAAATTCCCCACTCCCTCCTTTCCTACTTATAAGCACAAGATTCTTGAAATGCAAAAACTCAACAGAAAGCAGACATTTACATCTTTGGTTTCTTGTCTAAGTGTGACCTCAGAACTCCAGAGGTAACCCTAAACTCATTTCAGCTCATTATAAAATACTTATTGTTAAAATTCAAATGTGAAATGATCTTTAAATGTATTTTTATCTTCAAATATAAATGTGAGTGGCTGATTAGCATTTAGTGTAACTAGAAAGACAAATTAAAAAAACATTTTCTATGAAAGCACAAGTCTGAAATACACTGTGCAAGCCAGTTCAAAATCATTAGATACATATGTAATTTAGATGACATTAAAAATATGAAAATCTTACTTAAAGCAAAATACTTCTTTAGAAACTATATTGTTGTGGTGTCCAAATTTTTCATTTTCTTTAAACTGTTTACTCCTCTGTTCTCACACACTTACAAAAATATCGTAAACAAAAAATTTTAAAAATTGTTTAGAATCACCATTCTTCAACTATTACATAAATATTCATGTAGGGAAAAGACAAAATCATGTAGAAAACTTGTAACTGCATCATATATATGCATATATATATACATATACATATATATATATACATACAATTACATATATATAATCTTGATTTTTACCATTTTTCTTTTCACCAAAAATTTAATATATACTATATATAATATAAATATATAATTAGAACAAAGCTGTTTCTCTAAAGCTAAATAGTTAATGAACAATAATAGCATTGTTCCCAAGATTAATATGACTTGTGCCTAATATTGAAAATGTTAGTCAAATAGTATGCCATTCTAATATCCAACTACATTCAACTTTGAGTACTATAAATACAAACAATATGGAAAACACCGGCACGTTTTAAATTACATGGAAATGTCTCCATTTCTTAGAAGGATGATAACTGACATCTATAAAATATTAGATGGTCTCCATTTACAGTTGGACAATCAAACAATAAAGGACCAGGAGATAGACGCCTACCTTCCATTGCCCGTTTAAAGAAGACCTTACAGCTGCCACAGGTAAGGACACCATAATGACATCCTGATGCTTCGTCCCCACAGATCAAACAGATCTTCTGAGGTAATGACTCGAAGCTGTACTGCGGACTCTGGCTGGCTTCTGAATCCGGCCTTGAAATGCAAAACAAAGTACTCCAGTTATTTTTAGGTGCAACCCTATCTAATACCAAAGTTTTCTTAACCCCAGGATTGACAGAAGGAAAGGGGATTTTTAAAAATAGAACTATTATGTACACACTTAAAAGACATGCCAATTAAATGTGCAAAGTAAACCCCTTATTTGATTCATCAGACTTACAAATCATTAGCCTTTCATCAGCAGCACTAAGGCAAAAGAACATTACATAACATACATTTTTGTTGTTGTTGTTGTTCAGGAAAGCTCAATAGCACTTACCAATGCTTTTCATTCGAGTTTTGGAACTCAACCCTGTAATGATTGTTTACTCAAACAAGCTCCTGTGTCATTTTAAGGTATTGCTCAACGTATTGACACCGTTTTGCCTATTCGCGGCACTTAAGGTTCTCTCTCTCTTTAAAATTCCACTGCCTCAGTATGTAAGTTACATTGATTTTGAGAACCTGTGCGAAAAGTTGGAGTGAATCCAAACCAATATTGGGATACACCGCACTGCCGTGAATTGATATTGAAATCTCTGATTTAAAGCATATTACACAAATTAATTTTAATCTGGAGATTCGTCTGACTATTGAACGGTTCTGGCTGCTACCCTCCATCCAGTGGCACTCGGCAGCAGGGGGAAAGGTGCCCCACGGACCGTTCTGAGGACCATCCGAAATCCAAGACGGGCATCTCCAGCGAAAGTCCTAAGAGGAGAACACGGCCCCCGACTCGCGGCACCCTGTCTGGTCCTGCCTGGGAATCTCGCACATTTGGAAGAAGAAGAAGAAGAAAAAAAAAATGTTTTCGGGAGGCACGCTCCCAAAATGGCATATTCTGAGCACCCTTTGTGTGTCCCCCCCGAAAAAAAGCGAGCTGAGGAAGGAAGAGAAAGGAAGCCAAATTCCGGCGGCGCCCCGCCCCGGCCACCCAGCCTCCCGCGGCCACTCGGGGGAGCCGTGGCCGGCGCGCAGGGCCGGAGCCGCGGGCCGCTCCTCCCGGACGCGCGGGCGCCCCGCCCGGGCCCTCACCTCAGGTAGTTGAGATAGGGCGGGTAGACCGGCGCCAGCCCCTCCTTGAGCACGGCGGCGGGGTAGCCGAGCTGCGGGATCCCGTTGATGCCGAGCGGCGGGTAGAGCGCGGGGCCCGCCCCGGCGGCGCAGACGGAGGCGGAGGCGGCGGCGGCGGCGGGCAGGCCGTCCCGCGGCAGCACGCAGGGGCCCGCGCCCGGCGCCTTGCAGGGCTGCGGCGCGAACGGGCCCTGGTGGGGCGGCGTGGCCTCCGCCTTGTACAGCATGCACTCCAGGGCCGACCCCGACGGGGACGTGGACGAGGCGGAGGCACCGGCGGGGGCGGCCGCCACCGTCGCTTCCCCGGGTCTGGACGACGGCGCTCGCGGAGGAAGCGGCGGCGGCGGCGCCAGCTGGAAATCCGGGAAGACGGCGGGGCTGGCACCGGTCACCAGGTAGGGGCGCGGGGAGCGCGCGGCGGCCTCGGCGCCTTCCTCCTCCTCCTTGATCTTCAGGGCGGGCGGCTGGAAGTCCCCGTAGAGCGGGAACGCGTCGTCCTTGGGCTCGGGGTCGGGCGGGTACGCGCAGTCGGGGAAGTCGCCGGCGGCGCCCGGGGGGGACGTGGCCGAGGGGGAGCCCCGCGGCGGGGCCAAGGCGCTGACCGCCGCGGCCCCGCCGTCTGAGCTGTCCCCCTCCAGCAGCTGCCGGGTGCGGGCGGCCAGCAAGGCCGGGTTGATGGGCAGGATGGGCAAGTGGATAAAATCCATCACCATGGTGGTCACCGGGGGGCGCCCGGGCCCCGCGGGCGGGTCTTGCTCTGCCAGGGCGACCCGGGGCGCCGAAAAGCGGGCATCTTCCTTGGGGACCAGGGCGACGCCTCCTTCGGCCGCCCCGGGCGCCGTGGCCGCGGCTCCTCCCTCGGCCGCCGTGCCTCCCAGGGCCCGGGGCTTGCCCTTCAGGAGCGGGCCCACCGAGCCCGGGCACTCGGAGCCCCCCTCCTCCACCTCCAGCGCGGCGGGCGGCGGGGCCGGCTTCACCGCGGCCCCGGGCCAGTGCTGGTTGCCGGAGGCCGAGGGCAGCGGCGGCCGGGACGGTGACAGCCCCCTGGGCAGCGCTTTGTAGGAGCCGTCGCCAGCCTTGCTCTCCGGACGGCTCATGAGCGAGGGCAGCGCGCCCTGGGTGGCGGGGACAGCCGGAGGCCCTTCCGGAAGCTCGGGGCCAAACAGGCACCAGGGGCCGCTGGCCTCGTAGGCGGGAGGGCCGGCGTGGCTCTGCGCGGGACCCGAGGGCGCCAGGAGCGTGTCCAAGACACTGTCCAGCAGCCCGCTGTCCTTCTCGGGGGGCCTGGAGCTGCCGCCCCCGGCACCCCCTGTGGCTTCAGCTCTGGGATACACCCCCTCCACGTCCGACAGCGCCTGCTGGCCCAGCGCCTTCCCGTCGGGGTCGGGCCCCCGGCAGGGCCGAGGGAAGAGCAGCCCGCCCAGGGAGCCTGGCGCGGCGTCCGAGGTCTGGCTCGCCTGGAAGGGGCCGGCGTGCGGGCGTCCCAGCAGGGGAGAGCCGGCCTGGGTGGGGGAGGGCGCGCCGCCCACCACGTGGGGAGCCCGGGAAGCCTTTGCCTTCAGCTCTGTCATCGTGACCTGACTCCACTTTTCTCCTCCCCTGACTCTAGGGGAGGAGGGACAGCGGAAGGAGGAGGGGGGGTGTCGGGGCTTTTGGAGCAGCTGGAGGAGAAAATAGGTGTTGAATGTGACCGGGACCGGGCGGGGTTGGGGGTGGGGGATGTCCACCTCCTGGGTCAGCAGGGGGCGGCGCTGGTCAGCGACTGCCCTGGCCCCTCCGTGTAGCCGGCAGGGGAAGGTGAGGGTGGTTCCGTCCCTGGGCGGGTGGGAGAGCAGGACAGGGATTGTCGGGGTCTCGTGTGCTAACTGGGAGACTTCTCCCGGAGAGTTCTCCGACCGGAGTCTGAGGACGGGAGGCTCAGAGTACTCACAAGTCGGCACTCCAGTGGCGGCGGCGGCGGCTTCGAAAGCAATTGGATGCGGCTCTGTCTCCCGGCTTTTTCTCCGGCTTCAAACCGGCGCCTGCCGCGCAGCTCCCCACCCCTGGCTGCGTCCCACGTCCCTTCTCGCTAACACCCGGAGGCTGCTTGGGCCGCTCAGGTGCAGCCCGGGGTCCAGAGGAGTAGCGTTCCTGCCGGCTCCCTGTAGTTGGCGACAGTGCTCGCCGCAGCTCCCTTTTCTGGGCAGTCCAAGAAACTCCCGAGGTTTGCAGGTTCCACTCAAAGGCCCAGGGAAACGCTGTCATTGAGAAGGCTGCCGCTCACACACCAGATCCTCGCTCGCTCCAATGGTTACAGGGCTTACCTCGAGAGCAGGGACGGCTCCGGGCTGGCCCCACAGCTTTCTAATAACGACTCCGCCCCATCTGGAAGCCCCGCCCAAAGCCCCGCCCCTACCCCAGTGACGGACCTGATCTGAAATTCTGGACTTGGTATTCCCAAACGCTAGTCTGAATTCCACTCTGAATAGCGAGCAGGTGCTGTGAGATGGCACTTCGTCGGTGTATGAGATTGTGTACTGCCAGCTAAGAATTATGCCCAATCCAACTGGAAAAAAAACAAACGGATTCCACCAACAGCTGGATTTTCAGGATTTCAGTTTTGTAGACATTTTAACATAGAGGGAGATACTTGGCTATAGTGTGTTTTAGAATAAATGTATCGAGGATGGCCCTAACCGGTTTGGCTCAGTGGGTAGAGCGTCGGTCTGCAGACTGAAAGGTCCCAGGTTCGATTCCGGTCAAGGGCATGTACCTTGGTTGCGGGCACATCCCCAGTTGGAGGTGTGCAAGGGGCAGCTGATCGATGTTTCTCCCTCATCGATGTTTCTAACTCTCTTTCCCTCTCCCTTTTTCTCTGTAAAAAAAATCAATAAAATGTATTTTTAAAAATGAATCAAGGATGATCCTAAATAATATATGAGGTTCTCCCTCTCTCTTATGACTTCCATAAAAGTGAGTACTTCCAAGTTCCTCTTACCACAGTCAACATGTCCTGCTCCTCTCGGACAATGTGGCAGAGGTCTGGGTGTGGAAGACAGATGACAACACCTCTCTACCTACGAGGAAAGCTTGGATGTTGTTTGTCATTTATTTGTCCTGAGGAATTCATTCCAAGTTTCCTTTAACTTTAGTTTATACAGAGGTGGGCAAAAGTAGGTTTACAGTTGTGAGCATGGGAAAAACAGTTTATTCTTGTACCATTATTTATTAATTATTGTGTTACTAGTGGCCCAGTGCACAGATTTGTGCACATTGAAAGGAAATTAATTAGAAGAAATATTTTAATATCGCTATTTGCCCTTTCTCTATAATAGAAATGTCAACAAAAACAACCAAATTCACGATCGACAGTGACAGATCAAAACACAAGCCTGCGATTGGCACCAGCGAGAGCTTTATATGTATCATGCATGTGCGAGTCAACGTTTATTTTATTTTATTTTATTTTATTTTTTTATATATTATATTGATTTTTACAGAGAGGAAGGGAGAGGAATAGAGAGTTAGAAACATCGATCAGCTGCCTCCTGCACAGGCCCCACTGGGGATGTGCCCTCAACCAAGGTACATGCCCTTGACCAGAATCGAACCTGGGACCCTTCAGTCCGCAGGCTGACACTCTAGCCACTGAGCCAAACCGGTTAGGGCAATGTTTATTTTTTAATTGCCAGTGAGCATCATATGTACTGGCCAGTTGGTCGGGTGATCGGATGGACGGACGGTCAGTCACTTAGCCTTTTATATATATAGACTAGAGGCCCAGTTCACGAAATTCGTGCACAGAGGGGGGGTTTGTCCCTCAGCCCAGCCTGTACCCTCTCCAATATGGGACCCCTCAAAGGATGTCCGACTGCCTGTAAAAGGGCAGTCAGACATCCCTCTCACAATCCAGGACTGCTGGCTCCCAACTGCTCGCCTGCCTGCCTTCCTGATTGCCCCTAACAACTTCTGCCTGCCAGCCTGATCACCCCCTAACCACTCTGCTGCCAGCCTGTTTGCCTCCAACTTCCCTCCTCTGCCGGCCTGGTCACCCCTAACTGCCCTCTCCTGCAGGGTTGATCACCTCCAACTGCCCTCCCTTGCAGGCCTGGTCCTTCTCAACTGCCCTCCCTTGCAGGCCTGGTACCTCCCAACTGCCCTCCCCTGCTGGCCATCTTGTGGTGGCCATCTTGTGTCCACATGGGGGCAGGATCTTTGACCACATGGGGGCAACTATATTGTGTGTTGCAGTGATGATCAATCTGCATATTACTCTTTTATTAGATAGAATAGAGGCCTGGTACAGGGGTGGGGGCCAGCTGGTTTGCCCTGAAGGGTGTCCCAGATCAGGATGGGGGTTCCCTTGGGATGTGGGGTGGCCTGAGCGAGGGGCCTGTGGTGGTTTGCAGGCGGGCCACGCCCCCTGGCAACCCAAGTGGAGGCCCTGGTATCTGGAATTTATTTTCCTTCTACAATTGAAACTTTGTAGCCTGGAGCGGAGCCAAGCCTGAGGCTCCCTCCGAGGCCGGCAGCCATTTGTGTTGGGGTTATAATTGAAACTTTGTTGCCTTAAGTGGGTGGGCCCGGCCAGGGTGTGCGAAAAGCTTTGCTTCCCCTGTTGCCGGCTGCAACCCTGGCCTGCTCTCTCAAGCTCCGTTCTGCTGCCATTTGTTTGAATTTGTTTACCTTCTATAATTGAAACTTTGTAGCTTGAATGGAGGCTTATGCCTGGCAAGGGCAGGCGGAAAGCTTGGCTTCCTCTGTTACCTAGGAAACCTTGCTCTCTGTGGCTGTAGCCATCTTGGTTTGGGTTCATTTGCATGCTCGCTCTGATTGGATGGTGGGTGTGGCTTGTGGGTGTGTTGGCGGTATGGTCAATTTACATATTTGTCTGTTATTAGGTAGGATTTTCCATACAAACAACTGTAAACCTACTTTTACCCACCCCTGTATCCTGCTGCTAAATTATAAGTTTCTTAAAAGAGATGTTGAACAGTATTTTCTCTCTTCAACATTATTATTCTTGAAAATAATTACCTTTGAGTTTTTACAGCACCTCTTAATTCATAAAGATGTGGTAGAGAGAGGGGGAGATTACTACAATATATTTGAGATACAGAGTTAAACTTATAATCTCTGTGCTGAACCTAAGACCAGTGGGTATCTTGACATCATATGAAATATACCATGTTCAAAACTGAAAGTTCATTTGGAAAATTCCTTTGGAAAATTCCTTTGGAAAATTCCTTTGAAAAATCATTTGGAAAGTTCCTCAAGGTTCTCTCTCTGCCGATGCCCCACAGGTTCTCTCGGCCAGGTGTACAGAGTACAGTGGAAGACACAGAGACTCCAGGATGGGCAAAGCCAGTAGAGGTAAAGAGCCTGGATCCCTGAATGACCTGAGGAGTGTCTATATGAGTGAGAAATATACCACCTATATGCTGTTAGGTGACTGGATTTTGGAATTGATTCCAGCAGTTAGCTTACTCTGACTAATTTTAGATATAAAGGGTTAGGCATGTAGAGGAGGGGTGAAGAGAATTCCAAGAAGCAGATATAACATGTTCACAGGACCTCAAATAGGAACTGCAGTGAGGCCATTATGGATAGGGGATGAGGCTAGAGAGGTCAACTAGTTCATTATTATTAACTAGTGGCCCTGTGCACTCGTAGCTCACTGCCCCGCCCTCCTGATGATCGGTCATTACTGTCATGGTGTAAGGACCATTTGCATATTACCTTTTTATTATATAGAATGCTGTTATTGCTGTTTTTAGGCTTTCATCTTTCCAATCCATTCAAGATGCTTTAATGAGTATAATCCACATACCAAATAGTTCACTCACTTTAAAATGGAATCAAACCCAGGACCCTTTAGTCCGAAGGCCCAAGCTCTATCCACGGAACCAAACCAGCTAGGGCTATTTTACTTTTTTAAATTATTTTTAAAAATACTTTTTTATTGATTTCAGAGAGGAAGGCAGAGGGAGAGAGAGAGAAAGAAACATCAATGATGAAAGAGAATCATTGATCAGCTGCCTCCTACATGCCCTACACTAGGGATTGTGCCTGCAATCTGGGCATGTGCCCTGACTGGGAATCAGTGACCACCTGTTCATTGGTCGATGCTCAACCACCGAGGCCCACCAGCTGGGCTATTTTATTTTTTAAAATACATTTTTATTGATTTCAGAGAGGAAAGAAGAGGGAGAGAGAAGTAGAAACATCAATGTTGAGAGAGAATCATAGATCAGCTGTCTCCTGCATGCCCCACACTGGGGATCACGCCCACAACCCAGGCATATGTGCTGACCTGGAATCAAACCAGTGACCTCTTGGTACTTGGGATGATGCTCAAGCAACTGGGCCACACCAGCCAGGGCATTTCTTATTTTCTTGCATTACAAGATACTCTGGACACATCTTGTGTATTTCCTGCCTTAGTCGAAGAATCACCCATTTATTGGAAAATGATATTATATGTGAAGATCTGGATGCTAAATTTATTTACCTTCATTTTTATTTCTTAGAATTTTATATAATGCAGCATATGCTTTTTTCATCGTTTATTTCAGTCAGCATAATTATTTTAAGATTTATCTATATTGTAGTATGTGTCATTCATTTGTTCTTTTTATTGCTGAGTAGTAATAGTAATCCATTGTATGCATATACCACTGTTTATCCATTTACCTGTTGATGAACATTTGGATTGTTTCCAGTTTTTTGATATTATAAATAAAGCTACTGTTCAAATGTGTGCACAAGTTTTGTATCAACATATGTTTTAGTTTCTCCTGGGTAAATACCTACAAATGAAATGCCTGGATAAATTAGTAGATGTATATTTAACTACTAAACAATTTTCCAAAGTGGTTGTATCACCTTACATTCTCACCAGTAGTTTATTTCAGTTCTAATTTTAATTTTAGCAATTTTAATAGGTATGTAGTGGTATCTCATTGTGGTTTTAATTGCATTTCCCTAATGACTGACACTGATTATCTTTTCATGTGCTTATCTGCCCTCTCCCTATCTTTGTCAAGTTTGATTCTTTAAAATTGAATTTTTATTTCCTTATTATTAAATTTTGAAAGTTCATTATGAATTCTGACACAAGTCCATTGTCACATATGTGATTAGAAAATATTTTTTCATAGTCCATGCCTTATCTTTAAGTTCTCAACATTGTCCTTTGAAGAGCAGATGTTTTAATATTGATAGTCTAATTTATCAATTTATATTTTTATGAATTGTGATTTTGGTGTCATAATTAAAAACCTTTGCCAAACCCAAGGTCACAAAGTTTACTACTGTGTTTTCTTCTGGTTTTATAGTTTTAGGTTTTACATTTATATATATACACTGAGTGGCCAGATTATTATGATCTCTGAACGCATAATAATCTGGCCACTTAGTGTGTGTGTGTGTGTGTGTGTGTGTGTGTGTGTGTGTGTATGAGGCCCAGTGCATGAATTTGTGCATGGGTGGGGTCCCGGCAGTCTGGCCAGGGGGAGGGGACATGGGCAGTTGGCCGGTCTGCCTGCTGGTCGAACTCCTGGTCAAAGGGACAATTTGCATATTAGCCTTTTATTATATAGGATATCCTATATAATGAAAGCCTAATATGCAAATCGACCGAACAGCAGAAAGACGAGGGGGGGGGGGGGGGTGCAGGGCCAGTGAGTGGGCGGCGCCAGGCCAGCCAAGGTGGGTGCCAGTGGGAAGAGGGAGGGGACGGTGATTGGGGGGTGGCGGCTGGCAACGGGGGTGGGGCGATGGGGGGGGAGCCGGCTGCTCGCTGGCGGGCGCCATCACCCTATCAGCCCACCACTAAGGATGTCCGACTGATGGCTTAGGCCCGCTCCCCATATATATATGAATCATTTTAAGTTACTTTTGTTGGTGTTGTTAATCCTCACCTGAGGATATTTTTCCATTGATTTTTAGAGAGAGTGGAAGGGAGGGAAAGAGACAGAGAGAGAGAAACATTGATATGAGAGAGACACATTGATTGATTGCCTCCCCCAACCAAAGCCCCGGCCTGCAACCAAGGTACGTGACTTTGACCAGAATGGAAGCTAGGACTCTTCAGTTCAAGGGCCCAAGCTCTATCCACTGAGCCAGACTGGCTAGGGCTAAGTTATTTTTTAATATAGTGTGAGGGGTAGATCAAAGTTCTCTTTTTGCCTATGGATATCCACTTGTTCTGGCACCATTTGCTGAAAAGAATACCCTTCCTCCATTTAATTGCTTTGTATCTTTGTTGAAAATCAGTTATTTACATATGTGGGTGTTTTTCTAGACTTTCCATTTTGTCTTATTGTCTATTTTACTTCTTTATGTATAATTGCTATAGCTGTGTAGGTCTTGGATACTTGAAGTGTTACTGTTCAACTTATTCTTCTTTCTCAAAGTTGCTTTGTTTATTCTAGGTCCTTTGCATTTCCACATGAATTTTAGAATGCTGCAATATGGATTGGGATTGAATTGAAATAGATTGATTTGAAGAGGAATTGATGTCTTATCAACAATAAGTTTTCCATCTTCCCATGAAGATGATATACTAGTATATCTCCATTTCTTTAGGCTTAATTTTTCTTAGCAATAGTTTGAACCTTTCACGTTATAGGTCTTTCACATCTTTTGTCAGATATATCTCCAATTATTTCATATTTTCGATGCTATTATAAATGGTGTCTAGATAAGTTTTCTATTGCTGAGAAATAATACCACAAACTTAATGGCTTAAATATCACACAGTGATTACCTCACAGTTTACATGGGTCAAGGGTCTAGGAATGGGTTAGTTGGATCCACTAACTCAGGACTCACGTGATTACAGTCAATGGGTCAGCCAAGGCTGCATTCCCATCTGAGGCTCAGGGTGCTCCTCCAGTTCATTCAGGTGGGCTGCAGATTTCAGGTCCTTGTAGCTTTTGAACTCCTGGCTGCTTCCATCTTCTTTGAGGCCAACAAGAGAAATGTATTCATGCTTTTTGAAGGTTTCATTTGATTAAGTCAGACCCAACCAGACAAGCTCCATTTTAATGAACTCAAAATAAACTGATTTGGGAGATCTTAATTACATCTGTAAATTAACTTTTGCCATAGGTGTAACTTAATCATGGAGTGAAATCCATCATTTTGATAATGTCCTTCACATTCCAGTGGATGAAATGATATAAGTCATGTACACTATTGGGATGGAATTTTGGAGACCATTTTATAATTATGCCTACTTTTGGTTTCATATTGTACATTTCTAGTGTAGCGAAATACAGTTGATTTTTTAATTGGAGAGATGAAGGTGGGTGTGACCGGTGGTTTCCTGATTTAGTAGAGAGGGTGGGTGGAGGGAAACCATTCAGTCTTTTATTATTAAGTATGATTTCCATTTTGTCTTATTGTCTATTTGACTATCTTTAGGTATAATTTTTTTCATAGATTCCTGCAATTTTTTTCCTCTTATCAGATTGCAGAAATACCATTCAATTTTTAGTTTGTTGAACAGTTGATTAGGAATAGATGCAGTTTTTTGTCAAATGATCTTTGTGGAGCTGTTGATATTTCACACTTTTTCTCTTTTAGTTTGTTAATATGGTGAATTACAGTAATTGAGTTTGAATGTTAAATTAACCTTGTATTTATTATCCTCTATTCCTGAGATAAACCTTACTAAGTTAAGATGTAAGCATATATATATATATCTTTTTACTTGTTAAAAATGTGTTTACAATCTTAAAATCTTCCTTCATGAGGAATATTGGTCTGTTCTCTTTTCTTATAATGACTGTCAGGTTTTTGTATAATAAATTCCAACAAATAAATGGCATACTTTTATATTAATAGAATAAAATAACAATTAAATTTAAGGTCTCCACAAATGCAAGTATTTTGGCATATGCTGTTCTTTGGTTTTGTGTCTCCACTATGGCATTGGGCATAGTCTGCAAAGAAGGCTTCCTCAAACTTGAAAAGATGATTGACTTTTGTCAAGTCTACTCCAGCTTTTATAGCGAATGAAAGAATCATTCATTCATGTTACAAATAACTGCTTACAGTATGTCGTTACACAGTTTGCTCTGTATGTTATTTTATAAAATATATATATACATTTTTACACTATAACATTCAATGCTAATAAAACTTCATGATATAAGTATTATTATCTCAATTTTTCAAATGAGAAAATTGAAACCTAAAATTTTAGATCTAGTAATTAGTAGAGCCAGAAATCACTACTAGGGCTTTGATTTCAAATCTAGTGCTGTTTCCACTTTACTCATTGTGTTTCTGTTTTATACAGTTCAAGGTGTTGGGTAGTTGACAAGGTACATGGAATAGTGTAGAAACATTTACTTGATCTGAGGCCACAGAAATATGTGCACATTCAGAAAGGCATGTTGGGTCACACAGACCGGTGATTTGGTTAGGTTTGGAATTTTTTATTGTTTATACAACTTTGAGAACTAGAGTTCTTCTGTATTTACAAAGAGATGATTGTAGTTGAAAGTTGGCACTTGATGTGAGTACATTAAGGTCACTTCTCTGACTTACCTACTTGACACACTCCCTGGGTTAGTAATCCAGTGCCCCATACAAGTCTTGGCTTATTCAGGTCTCTCCAAGATGTACTGACCACCCACAAATGTAAACTTTTTATATCTATGTCAGGTAGAATATATTTTGGCTCTAAGTAACAGGTTACTCAACAAAAAATTATTTATATTACAGACATCTCACATGACAAGAAATCTGGAGGAAAGTAGTTCTTGGGTTGGTTAATAAGTTGCTCAGTAATATACTCAAGGTCCCAAACTCTCCATCTTTCCAGTCAGCTAGTGTCAGAGGCTTGGTTTTCTTTCTTTCTTTTTTGTTCTCTAGTGCCCAAAGATGGCTATTGAAGCTACAGGCATCTAAGTCTCACAGAAGTGCATCCAAAATTAGGCATAATGAGAGTTTTCCTGGAATGTTTTGTCTTCTTTTTTATAAATCAATGAAGAAAACCTTATCCAGAAGGTGACCCCACAGATATCCTATCAAGATATTGTCTAGAACTGGGTCATCTGCCCACCACTAAACTGGTAACTCGAAGGAGAACTTGATGTGAGTAATTGTGATTCATCTTCTACGGCTGAGCGTATAGCTCTGCGTACTTTGCTACCAAAATGTGAACAAAATCGGGGTTCTGTTTAAAAGGAATGGAAGTAGGGATATGGCTAATGGGAATTACAAGAAACAGTATCTGATATGATGCCAAAGGCCAATTTCCCACAGAATCCTAAATGACATTTGATTTAAACAGAGAAAGAAATTTACACTAATGTTTGAATGAATTTAATAGCCCTCCGTAATAAAGCAAGTCATAATCATTTTGTTGATGGAGGGTCTTCCCTTCAATTTGTAAGAAACACAACATCTGGGTCGGGCCCCTGGCGCTGCGTTACTGCAAGAGCGAGTCGGGAAGCCTCTCCAACGGCATGTGGGCGCATTCCATGACAGTGCAGGACTATCAGGATCTGATAGACAGACAATGGCAAAGAAGTGGGAAGTATGTGTACAAGCCTGTGATGAATCAAACGTGGTTGTCTTCAGTACACGATAAGGTGCCGATCTGTACAGTTCCAGCCATCAAAATCTCACAAGAAGGTTTTAAAAAAAATGTTGCAATTTCTGGCTAAAGGGGAAATTTCCAAAGGAAATTGTGAGGATGAGCTTATGGAGCCCACCATGGAGGATGCCGCCCCCAGTGACATGGCATTAATAAATAAATTGGGTATACAGTGTGACCTCAGAAAGCTCAGTGATAACCTCAAAGAGAGCTTAGAGAGGGAAGCAAAGAAGGAAGGGAAAAGCACAAAGAAAGAGGAATCTAATGAATGTACTCAGTCACAAGACAAAGAAGAGGAGTTGGACTCGGGTGAACCGTCCCACGCAGTGCACACGGAAGGGCACACGGTTCCTAAGCCAGACAAAGGGGTAGATTTGAGTAAGCCTCCATGTCAAAAAGCAAAGGAAATCCGGAAGGAGAGGAAGAGGTTAAAGCTCATGCAGCGGAGCCTGGCCGGGCGCCCAAGCGCTTCCAGGCTCCACGGGAACCGAAGGCCAAACCCAACCAGCCCAAATCGCTGGAAGAGTTAATGTTTGAATCTTTTCCAGAGGATGCATCACATGAGTTAGAGCTGAGGGTGGTGAGATCACCTCCACCAAGTTCTCAGTTTAAAGTCACAATGCTGGAGTCGTTCCAGGTATATACACGTTACCAGGTATAAAAACGTTCACAACCACTTACCTGAGGAGCCCACGGTCAGCCAGTTCACAGGATTCCTTTGCACCTCACCTTTGGAGCCAGAGAATCCCCCGAAAGGACCAGATTGTGGGCTATGGCTCATTTCACCAGCAATACTGGTTGGACCGAAAGATCATCGCTGTGGGGTGATTGACATCCTTCCATACTGTGTGTCCTCTGTGTATTTGTACTATGATCCTGATTATTCGTTTCTGTCCTTGGGTGTCCACCATGTACTACGAGAAATTGCTTTCACTAGGCAACTTCATGAAAAAGTATCTCAACTCAGCTATTATTATATGGGTTTCTACATTCATTCGTGTCCCAAGAGGACATATAAGGGTCATTACACACCTTCCGACTGGCTGTGTCCTGAGACATACATTTGGGTGCCCATCCAGCAGTGCCTGCCTTCCCTTGAGAACTCCAAGTACTGCGGTTTCAACCAGGACCCGGAAGCAGGGATGAAGGTCACAGCAGGGACCCTGATCGGCTGCAGGTGTTGTACAAGAAAGCCATAATGCCTTACGGTGTTTTCAAGGAGCAGCATTGGGAGCGGGGCGAGGAGGCCGCCACACTGCAGTATGCCAGCCTCGTGTGGGCTAGGCATGCTCCCAGCAGATGCTGCTCTTCGGGAACTGAGCCGGCTGTGGGAATCCCTGCCTGCCTGCAAATCTTTCTTATTTTGACTATTATATGGATTTTCTAAAAGATTTTGTGGCAATGTACTTGAAAGATTTAAAAAAATATGTTATGACTTAGCTCCATAATTGGGGTTTATCATTTCAGAAGTTTGTTTTTGTTTTTGTTTGTTTGTTTGTTTATGCATTGGGGGAGGAGGGGTGTCCCTCAGCCCGGCCTGCGCACTCTCGCAGTGTGGGAGCCCTTGGGGGGATGTCCGACTGATGGCTTAGGCCCATTCCCCATGGGGAGCGGGCCTAAGCAGTCAGTCAGACATCCTTAGTGCTGCCGTGGAGGCGGGAGAGGCTTCCGCCACTGCAGCTGTGCTCGCCAGCTGTGAGCCCGGCTTCTGGCTGAGGGAGCGCACTGACCACCAGGGGGCAGCTCCTGCAGAGAGCGTCTGCCCCTGGTGGTCAGTGAGCGTCATAGTGACTGGTTGTTCTGCTGTTCGGTCGATTTGCATATTAGCCTTTTATTATATAAGATTATAGATGTCTCCCATTTCCCCCCTTTGCCCTCCAGCCAGCTCCCACCCCACCCGAGGCCTTCACCACACTGTTGACTCTGTCAATGGGCTATGCATATCCTACCTAATAAAACAGTAATATGCAAATTGACTGCACCTTCGCTACGACCACTCCACGCCCATCAGCCAAGCCACATCCATCATCCAATCAGAGCAAGTATGCAAATAAACCCGACCAAGATGGTGGTTAATTTGCATACATAGGCACCCTGAGCTGACCCCCTGCGATGGATTGCAGGGAGCTGGGGTCCGCTCTGGCATCAGACCGAAAGCCTCCGCCAGAGGTGGCAGACACCCAGCTCCTCGCTCTGATTGGATGGTGGGCATGGCGAGCGGACACCCTGCCATCGAAAGCAGGGAGCTGGGTGTTCGCTCCGGCGGAGGCTTTTGGCCTGGTGCATGAGTGGACCCCCTGCCATCGATTGCAAGGAGCTGGGGGTTTCTTTGGCCTGGTACACCAGCAGACCCCCTGCGATTGATCACCTGGGCAGGGAGCTGGGGGTCTGCTTTCGGCCTGGTGCACGTGTGGACCCCTTGCAATCGATCCCAGGGAGCTGGAGATTGCTTCGGCCAGGTACACCAGCAGACACCCTGCGATCGATTGCCTGGGCAGGGAGCTGGGGGTCTGCTTTTGGCCTGGGCAGGAGCGGACCCCCTGCAATTGATTGTAGGGGGCTTGGGGTCCGCTCCTGCCCAAGAGGCTTTCGGTCTGGGCAGGCCTGGGCAGGGGCTGAGCCGGTGATCAGAGGGAGCTGGAGAGGCCTGCCCAGGCCTAAAGCTTCGGCCAGAGGCTTTAGACCTGGGCAGGGCCCAGCCCTCCATTGGTGTGAAATATAGAGGAAACACCTTTTCTGACTGCACATTGGCTAAGCTTCCTGTATGCCACTGGTAATATTCTTAGTAACTTGGGTAATAAGAATTCAAAAAGGTGATCTAGGGTTTTTCCACCACACTTCTGGAGAAAAAAATGAAGGTCTGCTGCTGGAAGGCTAAGAAATGTCATATCCTGCCCTAGCCTGCAGACAGCAGGGTCTGGGTTTGATTCTGATCAAAGGCATGTACCTAGGTTGCAGGCTCCTCCCTGGCCGGGGCCCAGATCAGGGCTCATGCAGGAGGCAACCAATCAAAGTGTTTCTCTCTGTCTTTCCCTTTCTCTTCCACATTCTCTAAAAGTCAATGGAAACATACCCTCAGGTGAGGATAAAAAATAAATAAAGAAATCCATATCCTATGAAAGACACATCTTGAAAATGCCTAAAGAAAGTTGTCATTTTTTCTTGGTGAAGGGACTGGAGTCCGTGTTGATGAAAACACCTTGGTGGCTGCAGTGACTGACAGTGGCTGCAGCAGCGGGGTGATGGGGCTGGTGCCTTCCCCTGACCAGCCCAGTTGCCTCCCAAAAAGGGAGGCCAGACTGCGGCTTAGGTACGCTCCCTGTGGGGCGCGGGCCTAAGCCGTCAGTAGGACATCCCCTGAGGGCTCCCAGTATGTGAGAGGGGAAAGGTTGGACTGAGGAACCCCCGACCCCCAGTGCACGAATTTCGTGCACCGGGCCCCTAGTCTATATATATAAAAGGCTAAGCGACCATCCTACCGGCTGGTAGGTATGACACGCACTGACCTTCAGGGGGCAGACGCTCAATGCAGGAGCTTCCGAGTTTCAGTAATATGGCAGCAGTGGTTCTTGGGTGATGCACCCCGGAACCAGAGAGGAGGGAGCCCGATTCCTTGTGGGGCCGCGTGATTCCACCTTTGGCCATGGGTTATGTTGTTGCTGGGGCACTGTTGGCCCCAAATCTGGTTTATTGCACACTTGCGTTTATGTTCCACACCCTGTATGACAGCAACTTTGCAGAGTGCCCTCTCACACTCTGAGACCCCTCAGGGGACGTTAGAGAGCCGGTTCCAGCCTGATCCCCACCTGTTGGAAGGACCCTGCTCACTCTGCAGATGCCCTTCAAGCCGCAGCGCTGCCCCAGGTGTGGCTGGCCGGGAGGGACTGCTGGAGGTTTGCTCCAGGGCATGTCTGACCCACCTCGCCCAATCCTGCCCCGCCGGCCAACTTCTAATTAATTTTCTTTCAATGTGCACAGGTTACCAGGTCACTAGTATTCGTATAAGTTCTTTGGTTAATATCTTCATGTCCCCCTTCCCTCTGAGATTCCTCAGCCTGTTCCATGCTTCTATGTCTCTGGATCTATTTGTTCATCAGTTTATTTTTTTATTAGATTCCACATATGAGGGAGATCATGTGATATTTGTCATTCTTTGACAGGCTTATTTCACTTAGCATACTATTTTCTAGGTCCCTCCATGCTATCTCAAAGGGTAGGAGCTCCTTCTTTTTTATAGCTGTATAGTATTCCATTGTGTAAATATGCCACATCTTTTTTTTATCCACCCATCTACTTGGGCTGTTTCCAGATCCTAGCTATTGTATATTCGTATATATTATAATATTACTTTATAATAGAGTAACATGCAAATTGACCGCACCTCCGCTATGCCCATGATTGGGCCTGCCAGAGGCAGGGGGCGGGACTCCGGGTGCCTATCTGGCCGTTGAGAAAACCAAGATGGCGGCCGCCAAATCCTCTTAGTTCCCGGGGTCCTGGGGAGCGATGACAACCCTAGAGGGGCGTGGTCGGGAAAAGCCAGAAGCCTCCCGGGCTCCCCGGCGTGGCCGGGCACGGCCAGCAGCCTCCCGGGGTCCCGGGACCCATCGCGACCCGGGGGGACGAGGCCGGGCAAGGCCAGCAGCCTCCCGCGGGTCCCGGGACCCATCGCGACCCGGGGGGGCGTGGCCGGGAACTGCCAGCAGCCTCCCCGGGGTCCCGGGACCCATCGCGACCCGGGGGGCATGGCCGGGCAAGGCCAGCAGCCTCCCCGGGGTCCAGGGCTGCATCGCGGCCCGGGGGGGCGTGGCCGGGCACGGCCAGCAGCCTCCGGGGGTCCGGGGACCCATCGCGACCCGGGGGGGCGTGGCCGGGAACGGCCAGCAGCCTCCCGCGGTCCCGGGACCCATCACGACCCAGGGGGGCGTGGCCGGGAACGGCCAGCAGCCTCCCGGGGGTCCCGGGACCCATCGCGACCCGGGGGGCGTGGCCGGGCACGGCCAGCAGCCTCCCCGGGGTCCAGGGCTGCATCGCGACCCGGGGGGGCGTGGCCGGGAAAGGCCAGCAGCCTCCCGGGGCGGGGTCCCCCGCGATCGCCACCCTCGCCTAAATGGCTGGTGCTGAGAGGGATCAATGGGGCCAATGGAAGGAGCAGGTGGTAGTTGACCACGGAGGCCATCTGCAGCAGCCGGATGCAGAGTTGGGGTCCACGTTCTCCAGGTTGGCCTCCATGGGGCCCGTGTCGCACCCATTGTAGCCGAGTGGGCATGCTGGCATAGTAGCCCCAGCATGAGGCCAGCTTCCCAAGCCAGGCTGCGGAGGGAGGGAGGGCCTCTGGGCTGGGAGCACTCCCCGACCCCAGTGGACAGGGCACAGAGCAAGCAGCAGAGAGCTACTAGGGGTGGTGGGTGTGGTGGCCTGGCTTCCAAGAGGCTGGCTTCAGCTGCTGTGGCCTGCGCTGAGGTGGCTGGTGGTGGGGGCAACTGCGTGGGCGCATCCGAGGCTGGGGCACTGGGAGACGTGGGACTGCAGCCCAGAAAGCGAGGCTCAGGAGGACCTGGTCACCGACCCCGGGCATTGAAGTCGCCTCCTACAAGATGGATCCTAGCCTAGGTGTGTGGGAAGCAGGTTCAGGAACCTCTCCCTTTGCGGCGCCAGAGCCCAGGCCTGCCAGCGCCCCAGAGGAGACCCCCACCAGGATCGGGGGCTTGACCAGTCTCTAAACCAGGGTGGCCATTAGCCCAGGCCTGCCAGCACCCCAGAGGAGACCCCCAACAGGATTGTGGGCGTGACCGGCCTCCAAACCGCCAGTGACCCTAACCCAGGCCTGCCAGCGCCCCAGAGGAGATCCCCACCAGGATCGGGGGCGTGACCAGCCTCTAAACCGCCCTCAGCCCTAGACCAGGCCTGCCAGCACCCCAGAGGAGACCCCTGCCAGGATTGGGGTCATGGCCAGCCTTCAAACTGTGGCGGCCCCTAGCCCAAAGGGGCCTCCTGGCCGAGGACGCCTGAGTCTGTTCTTGACCTAGGGCCGGGCTCTCCCCGCAAGGGACTCAGAAGCCACCAGAGTCTAACTGCCAGTCTCTGGGAGTGCATCCACTGTCCACCAAAAAGTAGGGCCATCAAAGCATTCAGTCTCAGTGCAGGCACAGGTCCGTGGCTGACGGGGTGGAGGCCAGACCAAAACAAAACAGCAGAAACACCCTGCCCACCTGGGCAGGTACTGCTGTAGTCCACGTGGCCTGGGCAGTGTAGAAAGCGCTACCTTCTCCCAGGTCCTGTGCTGGCACTGCCGCCTCGCTCACCCTCAAGCCCCCCTGAGTCCTGACAGCAAAGTGTGTGGGGCATTCTGCAGGAGTTGTACCGTTCTGAGTGCTTTTGCCCAAAGACACACTTTGGGATGAATTCAGAGCCACATCTCATTTCCCATGAGACTGGAAGAACCATGTGAAAGGATTTTGACAAAAGCTTTCCACATCTCTGTTTATTCTTTTGAATCCATAAAATGACCTCAAAAAAAGCATCCGGGCCACCTAAGAAAGAATGCACTTTCTGGCCAGAGCACGCAGGATTCTTTTGCCCAACAGGTTAAAGGGAGCAGAGCTGGCCCAGTGGGAATGGCCCTGGTGCCCTATGAGGAGACCGGGGGAATGAGGTTGCCGAAATTCCATAAGCCTCTTGCCACCTTCTCCTTTGCAAACCACACCATCCAGATCCACCAGGACTGGAGGCAACTGGGAATCACAGCCGTGATTTGGGACATGGTGAGCAAATCTTGAGGGGCCTCTGAAAACATCTGCAACTGATTATAAGACTGGTCTTTATTTAAAAAGAAATAAAAGAACAGCTTTGTTGAGATATAACCCATATACTGTACATGTCACCTAAAGTGTACAATGAACTGGTTTTTTAAAGTAAATTCAGAGTGGTACAACCATCACCATGCTCAATTTTTAAATATCTTCATGACCCATCCCCTCCAAAAAAAACTTCTACCCATTGGAATCACTTTCCTGATCATCTTCCCCAAAATAGATTGCACTTTAAAGGTGGGTAAAGGAAAGTTGAGGGAAGTTAAAACACTGCACAAAGGATATTGTAAGATGACAAAGCCCAAAGTGAAGATGATGTGTTTTCTTTAAAAATATATATATTTTTAAAATTTCAGAAAGGGAGAGGGAGAGAGAGAGAGAAACATCAATGATAAGAATCACTGATCAGCCGAAACCGGTTTGGCTCAGTGGATAGAGCGTCGGTCTGCGGACTGGAAGGTCCCAGGTTCGATTCCGGTTAAGGGCATGTACATTGGTTGCTGGCACATATCCCGGTGGGGTGTGTGCAGGAAGCAGCTGGTCGATGTTTCTCTCTCATCGATGTTTCTAGCTCTCTATCCCTCTCCCTTCCTCTCTGTGAAAAATCAATAAAATATATTTAAAAAAAAAAAAGAATCACTGATCAGCTGCCGCCCCAGGCCCCCTACTGGGGATTGAGCCCGAAACCCAGGCATGTGTGCCCCTGATCAGAATCAAACCTGGACTCTTCAGTCCACAGGCCGATGCTCTCTCCATTAAGCCAAACTGACCAGGGCCATGTGTTTTCTTCAAGTTCTGCGTGGTTGTAATGGTCCCCAAATCTATACTAATAAAAGGGTAATATGCTAATTAGAGTGGTTGTCTTCCGGACATCTTTCCAGACAAAGCCGCAGTGGCTACAAAGGCCAAGGCTCAGGCAGCCATAACCAGCTGCAGTGGCAGCAGCATTGGGGTTATGGGGGTGGTGCCTCCAGAGGGAGGCCAGACGGGGGGCCAAGGCACAGGCAGTTTGGGGTGATCAGGCTGATAGGGGAGTGCAAGGTAGGGGCAATCAGGCTGGCAGGAGATCAAGGTAGGGGTGAGCAGGCAGGCAGGCAGTGGGGTTAGGGACAATTAGGCAGGCAGGCAGGTGAGTGGTTAGGAGCCAGTGGTTCCGGATTGTGAGAGGGATGTCCGACTGCTGGAAGTTGGACATCCCCTGAGGGGTCCCAGATTGAAGAGGGTGCAGATTGGGCTGAGGGGCACACCCCCTCACCCCCCCAGTGCACGAATTTCATGCACCGGGCCTCTAGTATATAATAAAAGCATAGTATGCAAATTGTCCCCTCGACTGGGAAGTGTCCAGGAGTTCAACCAGGGGGTGGGGCTGGCTGGGGAAGGGAGAGAGGCCTTGGCTGGCAGCCGGCAGCTGGCAGCCAGCAGCCGGCAGTCCGCAGCCGCTAGGGACCCTACCAGTGCACAAATTTCATGCACTGGACCTCTAGTTGTAAATAATGTTGCTATGAACATAGGGGTACTAGAATTTAGTCAATTAATTAATTAATTAATTAATTAATTAATATTCTTTATTGTTTAAAGTACTACATATGTCTCCTTTGTCTTCCATCGACCCCCTCCCTGGCCACTCCCACCCCCCAGGACATGCCTCCACTACCCCAGGGTCTGGGTCCATTGGTTATGCTTATATGCATGCATACAAGTCCTTTGGTTGATCTTTTACTCCTGTCCCCTTCCCTCTGAGGTTGGACAGTCTGTTTGATGCTTCTCTGTCTCTGGTTCTATTTTTGTTCATCAGTTTATGTTGTTCATTATATTCCACAAATGAGTGAGATCATGTGATATTTATTTTTCTCCAACTGGCATATTTCACTTAGCATAATGCTCTTCATGTTTATCCATGCAGTTGCAAATGGTAAGAATTCCTTCTTTTTTTACAGCAGTGTAGTATTTCATTGTATAGCTGTACCACAGTTTTTTAATACACTCATCTGCTGATGGGCACTTAGGCTGTTTCCAAATCTTAGCTATTGTAAATTGTGCTGCTATGAACTTAAGGGTGCATATATCCTTTCTGATTGTTTTTCTGTTTTCTTGGGATATATTCTTAGAAGTGGGATTACTGGGTCAAATGGGAGTTCCATTTTTAATTTTTTAAGGAAACTTCATAGTGTTTTCCACAGTGGCTGCACCAGTCTGCATTCCCACTAGCAGTGTATGAGGGTTCCTGAGAACCCAGAAATTGACCCAAGCATATGCTCAATTAATATTTGACAAAGGAGACAACAGTATACAATGGAGTCAAGACAGTCTCTTCAAAAATGGTGTTGGGAAAATTGGTCTGATACATACAAAAAAATAAAACTATACCACCAACTTATACCACACACACACACACAATCTCAAAATGGATAAAAGACTTAAATGTAAGATGGGAAACCATAAAAATCTTAGAAGAATCCACAGGCAGCAAAATAGCAGACATATGTCATAGCACTATCTTTACTGATACAGCTCCTAGCGCAATGGAAACTAAGGAGAAAGTAAACAGATGGGACTACATCAAAATAAAAAGCTTCTGCACAGCAAAAGAAACCATCAACAAAACAACAAGAAAACCCACTGCATGAGAGAACATATTTGCCAATGTTATATCGAATAAGGGTTTAATCTCCAGAATTTACAGGGAACTCATACAACTTAACAAAAGGAAAATAAACAATCCAATCAAAAAATGGGCAAAGGACCTAAATAGACACTTTTTGAAAGAGGACATACAGAAGGCCCAGAGACAGATGAAAACATGCTCAAAGTCACTAATCATCCAAGAGATGCAAATCAAAACAACAATGAGGTACCATCTCACACCTGTCCAAATGGCTATCATCAACAAACGACAAGTGCTGGTGAGGATGTAGAAGTTTGTTTTATGAACAAG
This sequence comes from Eptesicus fuscus, assembly GCF_027574615.1. Classification (NCBI taxonomy): domain Eukaryota; kingdom Metazoa; phylum Chordata; class Mammalia; order Chiroptera; family Vespertilionidae; genus Eptesicus; species Eptesicus fuscus. Next base: position 17,625,161 of record NC_072485.1, on the reverse strand, counting down.
ACATGGTAAACTTGTCTTAATGTCAATATTTTAGAAAGTAAAATCAATACATGAATCATAAATAATTTAAGTTACAGCTGTGCTTTTTTTCTGTTAGAAATCAAAGCAGATTCTTTCCTCAGGTCCATTTAAAACATTTGTTTATGCTAAAAAACATACAAAACCCTTAAGTGTGGGGAGTGTGTTTCTTTGCTTAGAAAGCATCTCAGGAGAACAGAACTGCTGTTAGTTTCCAGTGTTCAGTCACATTATGTGGTTTAATAGGGAGCTCAAGAAGGCAGGTGGAGACATTTAACAGACAGGTATTGTCTTGACATCGGGTGTGTACACCCCGCGTGGTCCTGCTCATGTCTGCTGTCTGGCATGATTTCTTCCTGGAAAAATTACTAGTGCTCCCTTTTACTCTCATAGCATCCCAGTTTGGACAGTAAAATACATGTTTACCCTAGTTATATAATTTGCTCTATTTCTAAAAATCTAAGAAGTGGAGTTTCTAAAGAAAAATGTTGGTTCCTGCCTTCACTATCTGTTCGTTCCTTAAAACTGAGGACACTCGTCTTTGGTTCTTGATTAACAATTAGTTCATATCCCACTTTTTTTTTTTTTTTTTAATCCTCACCCAAGGATATTTTTCCATTGATTTTCAGAGAGTGTGGGAGAGGGAAAGACAGAGAGAAACATTGATGAGAGAGAAACACATTGATTGGTTGTCTCCTGTACAGGACCCCACCAGGGCCAGGCTGTGGAAGAGCTTGCAACCTAGGCACGTGCCCCTGACCGTAATGGGACCCAGGATCCTTCAGTCCACAGGCTGATGCTCTATATTCGCTGAGCCAAACTGGCCAGGGCATATCCGACTGCTTTCATAGTTATGTCAATTCAAAGTATTTTTTTATAGACCTTGAAGCATTTTTCAACTTGATGCACTAATTATTGGGGCTGTACCCCTTATTCTTTGGATCTACAGTTTAGCATCAAGTCCTCCACAAAGCTTATACATAGGTGCATTTTTGTATCCTTGGAGCTATATTCACTTAAATAGATGGCCAACATTAAAATTTTGAAATATTTAATTTTTCACTTTATAGTCTAGCTTTCTCTCTTTAATGTAATGATTTTTATGAATTTTTCCTTGTATATATATGGGATGTTATAGGATAAGTAATGATTGGCAAATATAAGTACTCAATATTAAGGTATGTCACAGTTAATGTATAGTTGATACTGTTTAATATGAATATGCATTCATACATATTAAAATGAATATTCATTAATGTTATTCTATTAAGGAGAAAGCTACTATGATATTGAGAAGGAGCATGAAGATCAAGAACCAGAAGGTAAATCTTTTACTACATTCTGAAATCAGATCTTTTGGAGCACGGATCAAAAATACCAACTATTTATCTTAAAGTTTTATTATATAAACTTAAAGTTTATCTCTCTAGAAAGGGGTAAAGGAATATGATGCAGTTCTGGCTAATTTTGATAAACTATGCAACAATAAATGTTATGTAAAATAGCTTTATCTTTTCTTGATTAACCACCAGAAATAATACTTTCCTAATGATGTTTATAAGAAGATCAATAGTAATTATATAGTTGAGGTTAAAATAAGGAACTATGATAATTTTAAATTTAAAGCTATACTACATAAGACATAAAGGAAAGCTTTCTCTATTAGTTTTGCAGTTATTCTCCATGTAAGTATTATTAATATTTAAAAGAATATTGGAATGGAATATCCATCCCCCCAAAAGAGTATAAAATATAACTATATAACTTGCAAAATCCTACCTAATAATAGAGTAACATGCAAATTGACCACACCTTCGCTATGCCTAAGCCACGCCCACCAACCAATCAGGGTGAGTATGCAAATTAACCCAACAAAGATGGTGGTTAATTTGCATATCAAGACAGCGTAGAAAGAAGCGAAGCTGCAAAGAAGCAAGCAGGCAGGGCAGCGGAGAAGGGAGGCAAGCCGGTGCTGCCTGACTTAGCCCAACCGATACAGGCCGCCATGGACCCGGTAGGCCTGGTGGGCAGCACCTGATGTCACCCACAAGGTCCAGGCCATGATAGTGACCGGGCAGACTCAGCAGGCAGCACCTGATGCTGTCTGTGGGGTCCAGGCAGTAATCGGGACCAGGCAGGCCCAGCGGACAGCGCCCGACATCACCCGCGGGACCGGGAAGCCATTGGGACTAAGCATGGCAGCTGTCCGCGGGGTCCAGGGGGCGATCCGGTAGGGCAGGCGGCATGGACAGTGCCTGATGTCACCCGCGGGGTCCAGGTGGCAATCGGGACTGGGCTGGCCCGGCAGATGGTGCCTGACGTTGCCCGCGGAGTCCAGTCTTTGATCGGGACCGGGTAGTTTCAGCAGGCAGCGCCTGACACTGCTCGCAGGGTCCAGCGGGAGATCAGGACCTGGCAAGTGGCATGGACAGCACCTGACGCTGCCCGTGGGGTCCAGGGGGAGATCGGGACTGGGCAGGCGGCATGGACAGCGGCTGATACTACCCACGGGGTCCAGGCAGTGATCGGGACCGGGCAGGTGGCATGGATACCACTTGACGCTGTCTGTGAGTTCCAGAGGACTATCGGGACCTGGCAGGCGGCATGGATAGAGCCTGACATCACCCACAGGGTGCAGGCGGTGATCAGGACTAGGCAGTTCTAGCAGGCAGCGCCTGATGCTGTCTGTGGGATCCAGGGAGCTATCGGGACCAGGCAGGCGGCATGGACAGCACCTGATGTCACCCGCGGGGTCCAGGCAGCAATCAGGACCAGGCAGGCGGCACGGATAGCACCTGATGTCACCCACGGGGTCCAGGGTGCAATCAGGACTGGGCAGGTAACGTGGTCAGTGCCTGACTTTGCCTGCGGGCTCCGTAGGCGGAGGTGGCCAGGGTCTCCGGGATCACTGTCTGCCCCGGGCCACCTGAGGACACCGGTGGAGCAGGCCAGGGTTGAACATTTTAATGAAAATGCGATGCCTGTGCCCTGCCCCACCGCACCCTGTCCCTGGAGAGGAGAGGGAAGTGGGCAGTTAGGAGGCACCGGGGTTCTGAAGTGGCTGGGAACAACCTGCAGGGGAGCTACCAGGAAGAGGTGCTGAACTATGAGGATGCAGAGGGCTGGCTGATGGAGGTGAGCAAAGATGCAGATGAGGAGGCTCTTGCCAGCACTGAGCTGGAAAAGTGCATCGAAAGCCTGATGGACAAAATCGCCTTTCTGAAGAAGGTGCATGTCCAGTATGCTCAGATCTCCGTGGAGATGGACGTGTTCTCCAAGTCCGACCTCTCCGCTATGCTCAAGGACATCCGCACCCAGTATGAGAAGCTGGCTGCCAAGAATGCCGAAGAATGGTACAAGAGCCACTTCACCATGCTGACAGAGAGCACTGCCAAGAGCACCTACATGGTGCGGGCCAGCAACTGCTCAAGGCCAAGACCCTGGAGATTGAAGCAAGCTGGGGCATGAACAAAGCGCTGGGAAAGCAGCTGCAAGAGCTGGAGGATAAGCAGAACTCTGACGTTAGTGCTATGCAGGACACAACCAACAAATTAGAAAATGAGTTGAGAACCACAAAGAGTGAAATGGCAGGATACTTAAAAGAATACCAGGACCTCTTCAATGTGAAGATAGTTTTGGATATTGACATTGCAGCTTACAGGAAACTCTTGGAAGGTGAGGAGACCGGCTCAGTTTCACTAGCATGGGAAGCATAGCCAGCAGCTACTACCAGAGTTCCCAGGTCTTTGGTGATCTGCCTACGGTGGTTTCAGACCAGCTCTTACTTGATGTCTGCTCACTCCTTCCCTTCTTAATACACCAGCCACATCCAGGAGGAGCAGATCGAGGTGAAGGAGACCATTGAGGCTGCAAAAGCCGAGGAAGCTAAGGATGAACCCCCTTCTGAAGGAGAAGCTGAAGAGGAGGAAAAGGAGAAGGAAGAAGCTGAGGAAGAGGAAGGAGAGGAAGAGGAAGAAGGTGCCAAGGAAGAATTTGAGGATGCAAAGGAGGAAGAAGGAGGTGAAGGTGAAGGAGAAGATGCCCAAGAAGCTGAGGACGAGAAGAAAGATGAAGGTCCTGGGGAGGAGCAAGCAACCAAGAAGAAAGATTGAGCCCTCCTTTCCTTAATTATTTCAGGAATAATCCTCCCAAAACCAGGTCAACCCCACCACCAACCAAGCAGTTGAGTTTCCAATACTATATGAATTAAGAAGTCAATATATATAACATTCTGAGGTGACTCAGGTTGGACATTAAATGTTATGCTATGACTTTTCTCCTTATGCAAAGTATCTGTTTGCTTGCAGAGTGGCTTCCTGGCTTGCTGCCAGCCTGTGCATTGTCCACGCTTATGAGTTCAGGATCTATGACAATGTGAATAATTCAGATGTTTACAATAAAAACACATAAATACAGGAATTCACTAATGTTAATGTTAAATTTCATGGAAAAAATAATCCTTTGAATCTTTGGTGGTTAGAAATTAAAGACCTCAAATCATGTGCAATAAACAGTAAATAAAGTTACACTGAATGACAAAAAAAATACATTAGGAGCCAGGAAATGTCAAAAGAACTGGGGAACCATTCCCAGATCAGGAAGGGAAGTCACAGGGTATATATTATTGCTACGAATACAGTATTTCCTACTACTTACAACATATACAATGTAATGTATTAGATGCCTTCCTATTGGATGAAGTATGTATTCTCATAGATTAATACTGGTAGATATGTTATAGTTATGGCAGTATGTTATATCCTATCTATATTAATAAAAGGGTAGTATGCTAATTAGACCATGAGACCTTCCAGATGTCCTTCTGGACAAAGCCATGGTGGCGGAGCTGAGGCAGAAGCGGTTATGGGTGATCAGACCAGGAGGGGAGGGCAGTTGGAGGTGAGCAGGCTGGCGGGGGGGTGTAGTTGGGGGCAAGCAGGCCAGCAGGCAGAGTAGTTAGGGGAGATCAAGCAGGCAGGCAGGTGAGCGGTTAGGAGCCAATAGTCCCACATTGTGAGGGGTTTGTCCAACTGCAGGTTTAGGCCCGATCCCACAGGGGTGCCAGATTGGAGAGGATGCAGGCCAGGCTGAGGGACCACCCCCTCCCCGTGCACGAATTTCATGCACCGGGCCACTAGTCTATAATAATAAAAGCATAATGTGCTAATTAGACCAGACAGCCAAATGACCTTCCGGACATCATTCTGGACATCCTAATGGATGAAGCCGCCACAGCTAGGGCCAAGGCAGAGGTGGTTAGGGGCGATCAGGAAGGCAGGCAGAGGGGTTAGAGGCAATCAAGCAGGCAGGAGAGCAGTTAGGGGCATCACACAAGCAGGCAGAATGGTTAGGGGTGATTAGGCAGGCAGACAGAGTGGTTAGGGGCGATCAGGCAGGCAAGCAGGTGAGCAGTTAGGAGCCAGCAGTCCCAGATTGGGAGAGGGATGTCCAACTGCCAGTTCCATTATTTTCTTTTCATTATTGTTATTCATTTAAAATACAGTTGTATACATTAATTTCAGTTTGCTATCAGTTTTAGTTTCAATTTTTTTTCTACTCCTTGGTTATTTATTTTTATTTTTAGACTAGAGGCCCAGTGCATGATTGGTCCCCTACGCGCTTTCGCTTTTCGCGGTGGAGCTGAGTGCCTGTCCGCTGGTGCACCAGGCCTTTCAGAAGCCTCCGGCGCAGCGGAGGCTTCTGAAAGGCCTGGTGCCGGACCAGACAGGCACCCAGCTCCCCCACTTTTGATGGTCCGCGGTCACTGAGGGGGGCTACCCTGCTGTTGAGAGGCGCAGGGGGCAGGACTCCCGCCCCCTGCGCCTTTCAACGGCCACTGAGGGGGGCTGCCGCGGACACCTGGCTACCCTGCCGTTGAGAGGGAGAGGCGCAGCCGGGTGTCCGCGGCAGGCCCCCTCAGCGGCCGTGGATCTGGCCGTTGAGAGGCACAGGGGGTGGGAGTCCCGCCCCCTGCGCCTCTCAACAGCAGGGTAGCCCCCCTCAGTGGCAGCAGATCCGTGCCTCTCAATGGCCAGATAGGCCACCCCGAGTCCCGCCCCCCAGCCTCCCACCGCCCAATTGTGGGCGTAGCGGAGTGATGGTAATTTACATGTTACTCTATTATTAGATAGGATTATATAGAACATTAACATGCTTCTAGAAGTCATAACTACAAAAAAATTACCCTTACTCAGAGAAATGTCATGCCCACCTCTGTCCCTTTCATCTTCACCCCACTTCATATAGGTAATCAATTTGTTGTTTTCCAGTTTATCTTTCCTGTGTTTTTTGGAAGCATAAGCAGATAGGTTTGCTTTTTAAATTTCTCCTTACTTACCATAAAAAGGTAGCACTCTTCACTTAATAATATATCCAGGAAATCACTTAATGTATGTTCATAGAGTTCTTTCTCATTAATATTTACAGTTGCATAGTATCCACTGTTTGCACATACACTATAGTTTATCCAACACTATCCTATTGTTATTCTGGTTTTCTCAAGAGTTTTTAATTGAGAATGAGTCTGAATTTTGTCAAAAGCTTTTTAGCACCTATTTTTTTTTCAAATTTAGTCTTGATTTCTGAAAGTTTTCGGCCTTTTTCTATTTTTTTTTTTTTAACCTCAGTTTTTCAAGTTCTTAATTCATCTTTCATCACATGATCACCTACTGTTTTCTGGCCATTTCTTCCCTGAGTTTTTGTATTTCTGCTTTGTGGTCTTCCTTCTGAATAGTAATTACTTCATTATATCTCTAAGAAATTTTGGCTTAAACAATTTTCATCTGATTGATAACAATATTCTGGTGAGTTTTTTTTTTTTTCTATAGGGATGTTTTGTTGCTCTTTCCCCACTTTAGAAATGTGGTGTTTTGTGGATGTGGTGTTAATACCTTTTCTGTTTCTCATACTTGATTAAGTTGCATATTTTATGAGCTGTCTTTTCACAAAAGCTCATGTTGAAGAAAGAGGAAGACTAGGGTAATCTGGGACTTCTACAACTCAAAGGCTCCCAGTTTGTGTTTTAGTGACACCATCAGGTCTCTGCTACTTCTTGACCTTGACCTGTTCAGGGAAGTTTCTATTGCCATACCTAAACTTCTACAGGTTCTACTCTACCCTTGCCACCATGAGTTCTCCTCTGCCCTTGCCAGAGGCCTTTGGGGGATCCTTCCTAAATGTAGAAGACATATGTTTGATGATTCATCTCTCTGGGTAACTTCTGAGCCCTCTCTCTGCCTCCCACTGTGCTCCTCAACCCTGCTCATAGCTGTTCCCATTCTGAGCGGGTCTTCTTCAGGGTTTGTGTATGTGCTGGTGAATTTTGAGATATGCTATTTATTTTCCTACTGCTCTCCTTACTCCTCCCTTGACTTTTAAACCCCATCACAGTTTTCTGCTCAGTTCTGCTCCCAGTTCTGTGTAGAGAAGCATTTATGCACAAAATTTGTAGTTTGGAGGTATTTTTTGACTTCTGCCTTTGTTGAAGGTTGAATTTGCATTTCTCTCAATGTCCTTGATTACTTATGGCCTTCTGGAGGAGTGGAATGATTCATAACTGAGCTGCCACCAAGGTCTTACTGGAAATTAAAACTTATTTTACAATGTTTCCTGTGTTTTACTTACCATATCATTCTAGTCCAGTTATTTCAATTCTTTGTTGCCTCATTTCCAAAGTGGATTAGACAATATCTAGTAAGTTTCATGTAGGGATACATTGACATACTAAAGTTGGTCTGATATCTGATATGTGATGTGTTCATTATATTGTGATGATGATGATGATGATGATGATGATGATGATGATAAAGATCCTGGGAGTCTGAGTCTATGGTTACTTACTGATAGAGGAGTGGAGCGCCTGGTTTGAATTAATGTGGAGTTTTTAGGAGGGATATTATAAACTTTCTGCTTTCCTCTTCTCCACTTCCCTTTCATTAACTGCATCTAGAAACACTTGGTTTGATTAAGTATAATACTCAAAACATCACATATATGACTATATAATATTTGTGGCATTTAATGGCCATGCAGAAATACTAATTAAGCATGTTATTAGGGATGCCCTTAATTTTATTATCTATTTGGTTATAGTACTGAGCAAGTTTAATGGTACTTCATTTGGCTTAATTTTAATTAAAATATATGCCTTTTTAGAATTAAATAAAAAACAATGAGATATCTGTGCTTACATTTATGATGATTTTTTTAAATCCACAATTCATGATTACTTGGATATATGAACCAAGAAAATTGCTTTCTTTCCTACTGGGATGTCTTCTAATCTCCTTCCACCCCAAAAAATAATTTATTTACCCAAGCTTGTTTTCAGTATTTCATTTCTCTCCTGCTAATCACCTCTCAAGAGATTTGGAAGTAAGTTTGTATTGGAAATGAATGTGAATATTGTCTGTATTTATATGAACTTTAATTTAAATATCAGAAATTCTCCATAATGTCATTTGTATCTCATCTTAAATAAAAGTATTGTTCCTTTGTTCAAAGCCTAAATCAAATATCACATCCTCTGTGAAGCCTTCCTTGACTTGCCCAATGCAATTAGAGAAAAATTTTTTTTCTATTGCAGCAGTTTCCACACTGTGTTGTGTTTTGTGCACAGCACATGGCTTCTAGTGCAGAATTGAATGAGATACATTTGTATCTTCAGACTTTATATATTTATTGGGAATTAGAAGCCAGTCCCTTGGCCTAGCTGGCGATCAGAGCCGATTTGGGGGGCTGGCCGGCAAGGGGAGGGATCCTGAGAGGTTGGCCAGCTGGCCAGGGGGCGGGACTGCAGGAGGTTGGCTGGCTAGGGGGAGGAACCGCATGAGGTTGGCTGGCTGGCGGGGAGGGACTGCAGGAGGTTGGGCAGATGTGGGAGGTTGGTTGTGGGAGCTCACTGACCACCAGGGGGAAGGTCCTGCATTGAGCATCTGCCCCATGGTAGTCAGTGCGCATCATAGCGACTGGTCGATCAGTCGTTCGGCCGCTTAGGCTTTTATATATATAGATGTTGTCTGTATCTTTCACATCCTCAGAACCTAGCATAGTGCTTGGCATTGAGAGGCATTCACTCAATAAATGGAAAATGTCCTTAAAAAGTAATTTTTGATTCATTAAAATTTCTTCCTGGTAAATGCCACAATAACATTAAAGATGTGATTCTCAACTATAAAATGTTATAAAAGTGTCCTAATACATGACTCAGACAAAGCAGTGTATTCTCTGTGGCTTTCATGTACACATTTATAAAATGAAGGGTTTGGATAGTATGATTTCTAAAGATCTTTATAGCTCCAAAATTCTATAACTGTGACACCCAAGAATTGAATAAATGGGAGAGGGTGATATGAACACATGTTTTCAACCCTACTTTCTATCACCTCTTTCTGGAATAACAACAATTAATACTAGCCCACATGTGTTGACTAAAAAGATGAATGAATTCTAGGGGAAAAACATGTAAGTAGGAAGGGCAAGTCAAGGACCTACTACAGGATAGTTTGAATTAATTGTGAAACTGCTGAATTCTGGAATATTATGCACTATTAAAATTTATATAGAGACCATAATGAGAGGTCATTTCATACCCATTCCAATGACTAACATTAAAAAGACTAATAATATCAAATTTTGATGAGAGTGTGTAATAATTGAAATTTCCGTTTATTGTTGGTAAAAATACAACGTGCAAAAATCTAATTACTTTAGAGAAAGGTGTGGAAATTTTAAAAAACTGAACATATACCTGCCCTGTGATTCAGCAATTTCTCTCCTAGGTATTTTAAACTAGAGGCCCAATGCACGCAATTCGTGCAAGGGGCTTGGCCCTCGCAGCCCCGGCTGCCTTGCAGGCCCCAGCTGCTTTGCAGCCCTCACGGCCCTGTGGCCCCGCCCACTGGTCATTCCAGAAGGTCATTCCGCCATCTGGTCTAATTAGCATATTAGCTCTTTATTATATAGGATTTTATTTATTTAAATTAGCATACAGTAAAATTGACTTTATTTTTGCCAAAGAGCTTTAAGATCTATTAAAACATAAATAGATCATGTAATCAGTCCATAATTAGGATACATTTCTGTCACCCCTAAATTTTTCTAGTGCTACTTCTTTATAGTCATTCCCTCCTCCTAACCCTACTCTTGGCAACCACTAATCTGTTTTCTGTTGTTATCATTGGTGTTTTGAGTTTTTTCCCCAGAAATTGAATCATATAGTATGTAACCTTCTGAGGTAGGCTTTTTTCATTCAGCATAATGCCTTTAAGATGTATCCAAGTTATTGCATGTATCAATAATTCTTCCTTAATTTTTTTTTCTCAGTAGTATTTCATTTTATGTACGTGCCACAGTTTGCTTATCCATTAACCCATGAAGTATATTTGGGCTGTTTCCAAGCTTGGTTGATTATGAATAGAATGGTTGTAAACATGTTTTTTTGTGTAACAATGAGTTTTTTTAAATGACCATGTGTTAATTATTTTATTTAAGTCATTATTTTTCTGTTTATTTTTATTTTTTTTCCATCACCATTTATCCTCTCTAGGCCCTCTTCCATCTCTACCCCTGGCTCCTGCTCCCCTGCAATCACTGTTGTCCATGTCCATGAGTTCTCTCTCTAGGGATTGAGCAAAAAAGATGAATTTTCTTATAGCTATTTCTCTAGAGTAAATACCTAGGTGTGGGATTACTGGGCTATATGGTAACTTTATAAGAAATTGCCATTCTCTTTTCCAGAGTGCCTATGCCATTTTGCATAACCACCAACAATGCATGGGCGTTCCAGTTGTCACACGCTTGGTGTTGTAAGTACTTTCCTATTTTAGTCATTGTAATAGGTCTGGAGTGGTCTCTCACTCTGGATTTAGTTTGTGTTTCCCTAATGGCTAATAATATTGAACATTTTAAAAATGTATCTATTTATAATCTGTACCCTTTGGATGAAATAAAGAAATATCTGTTCAAGTCTTTGGCAGGTTTCTTAACTGGGTTCTTTCTTTCTTTCTTTTTTTGCTGTGGTTTGAAAGTTATTTATATATTCCCTTCTTTGTTGAATATGTGATTTGTGAAAAGTTTCTCTTAATCTGTCACTTGTATTTTCATTCTCTTAAAAATGTCTTTTGCAGAGCAAATGCTTTTATTTTGATAAAGTGAAACTTATTTAAATTTTATTTTTTTATTGTTTTGATGATATATCTAAGACATCTTTAACCCCAAATAAAACACTTTCTTATGCAAGTTTTATAGTTTTAAGTTTTACGTATAGAACTATGGTTAATTTTGAGTTAATTATAACATAACGTGTGAGTTTTCAGTCCAACTTGGTTTTGTTGTTTTGGGATGTGCAATTGTCCCAACACCCATTATTGAAAAACTACCCTTTCTCCTTTCTGTTGGCTTTGCATCTTTGTAAAAAATTAATGGCTATATAAGTCTGAGTCTAATTCTGAATTCTATTTTGTTTTATTGTCATATATACATATATATATATATATATATGCCTATTTATATATGCCTACATATATATATATATGCCTATTTCTTTAGCAATCCCACACTATTTGATCATTATAGTTTATAATAATTCTGAAAATCTGAAAGTATGATTCCTCCAGCTTTATTCTTTTTCTTCAAAATTGTTTTGACCATTCTAGGTTCTTTGTCTTTTCATATAAATTTTAAAATCAGCTTATCTATATGTACAAAAATCTTTCTGGGATTTTTATTAGAGTTGCATCAAATCTATAAACTATTTTGGGGACAATTATCATCTTTATAATATTGAGTGTCCAAACACAATATGGTTGTCTTGGTATAGGTTTTCTTTAATTTCTTTGATCCAATTTGAAGCTTACAGCATATACATCCTGTACATGTTTATTATAACAACAAATATTATACCTAAATATTTGTTAGTATAATTGGCATTTTTAAAAATTTGGTTTCCAGTTATTCACTGCTAATATATAGAAATGCTGTTGACCTTTGTGTGTTGATCTTGTATCTTATGATATTTCTAAGCTTATTTAATACTTCTAATAACTTCCATTAGATTTTCTATGTAGATAGCTATATGTTTTGTGGATAGAGGCAATTTTATACTATTTTAACAATCTTTATACCTCTTTTCCTCCTATATTTTCTTTCTTTCCTTCTTCTCTCTTCCTCATTCCATCTATGTCTTTCTTTTGCCTTGTTGCACTGCACTGGGTAGGACTTTCAGTATGATATTGAATAGGAGTGGTATGATTAAACATACAAGAATATAAAAATAAACCCAAAGCAAAAACAAGGAAGGAAATAAGAAAGATAAGAGCAAAAATTAATGAAACTGAAAGTGAGGAGAAAATTACCTTGACAAGTTGCCTCTTAGAGAACAGCTTTTTCTTTTACCATTAAGTACAGTGTTAGCTGTATGTTTTAGTACATTTTCTGTATCATATTGAGAAAGTTCCCATCTATTCCTAGTTTTCTGAGAGTGTCATGAATGAATGTTAACCTTTACTACATGAATTTTCAATATTGATATAATCATGTGATTTTATTCTTCTTTAGACTTTGATTATGGTAGAAGACACTGATTGATTTTCAAATCCTATCTAATAAAGAGGGTATATGCAAATTGACCATTACTCCATCACAAAGATGGTGACGCACATAGCCACAAGATGGCATTGCCCAGTCCTCTCAGCCCCACTGGAGTCCCCCAGTCCCAGGGGGGTGGCCGCTGAGAGCGGGCAGCGTGAGTGGCCTGGCAGAATGCTTGCTTCATTGCTGCGGCAACAAGGCAAGCATTCCACCCCGGCCGCGGAGGGCCTCTGGCCAGGGAGGGCAGTTGGGGGCCATGAGGCCGGCCGGGGAGGACAGTTGGAGGCCATGAGACCAGCCGGGGAGGGCAATTGAGGGCCATGAGGCCAGCCAGGGAGGGCAGTTGTGGGCCATGAGGCTGACCAGGAGGGGCAGTTGGGGACCATGAGGCTGACACGGGAGGGCTATTGAGGGCCATGAGGCTGGCAGGGGAGGGCAATTGGGGGCCATGAGGCTGGCAGGGGAGGGCAGTTGGGGGCCATGAAGCCGGCAGGGGAGGGCATTTGGGGGTGATCAGGCCATCCAGGTGGGGCGAGTTGGGAGCGAGCAGGCCAGTGTGTGTGGGGGGGAGTTGGGGGCGAGCAGGCCAGCAGGCAGAATGGTTAGGGGCGATTGGGCAGGCAGGCAGGTGAGCTGTTAGGAGCCAGCAGTACCAAATTGTGAGAGGGATGTCCGACTGCTGGTTTAAGCCCGATCCCACAGGGACATCCCCAGAGAGGTCCCAGATTGGAGAGGGTGTATGCTGGGCAGAGGGACACCCCTTCCCCCCATGCATGAATTTTGTGCACCAGGCCACTAGTATTACATAATCTTCTTTTTCCCTGAATAAGCATCACCAAATTATGGTGTATAATTATTATTATATACTGTTGGATTTGAAATGCTAGTATTTTGTTTATGATTTTTGTATATAGGTAGTTGTCTTTTCTTGTATCATCTTTGTTTGGTTTCAGAGTAATGCTGGCCCAATATAGTGAGTTTATGTGTTCCTTCTTCTATTTTTTGGGGAGAATTGTATAGATTTGATGTTATTGCTTATGTATTCATCTGGGTCCAGTGATTTCTTTTTCACAATATTTTTTAACTATTTAATTTCTTTAATCAGATATAGTCCAAAACATAGTTGGTAAGTAAAAATGGAATGCTAAAATATTCAAATAATTTAAAATAAGTCAGAAAAGGGAAACAGGAACAAAAATGAAATGGGAACAATAAGAAATCAAATTTAAAGAATGGTATATGTACACCCAAACATAAATACAAATTGTCTGAAAACACCAATGCAAATTCAGAAACTGTTAGAATAAAAGAACAAAAATGAAAGATATGCTATCTACAAGAAACACTTCAAAAATAATGATATGCCTAGAATAATATCAAAAGGACAGGCAAATATATTCTATGCAATCACTACTCAAGAGCCCAAAGTGATTATATTAATATTGGGCAGACTAGGTTTCAGAGCAAAAATAATTACCAGAATAAGGGGAAAATTACATAATAAAAAAGGGTCATTTCAGCAAGAAGACATAATAATATCTAAATGTATATGAACATAAGAGTGCTTGCAAAAACTGAAAGAACTATAAAAGAAATAGACAAACCAACATTGTAGTTGGAGACTTGAACACTCCTTCCTCACTAATTATAGTAATAGACAGAAAATTTGTAAGGATGTAGTGTTCATCAAACAACTGAAATGTTGTAGAGCCTTGCATCAAACAGCAGAATATGCATTCTTTTCAATTGCACATGGAATATAGACTATGTTAGAAAACTTAAATTTAAAAAAATTGAAATCATACAAAGTATGATCTCTGACAGTAATGAAATCAATCTAGAAATCATAACAAAAAGATAATAGGAAAATATTCAAATACTTGTAATTAAAGGAAAATATTTCTAAAGTATCCACAGGTCAAAGAGGAAGTCTCAAGGGAAATTAGAAAATATTTTGAACATAATGAAAAATAGAACATATTAAAATTTATGTTATCCAGCAAACACAGTGGTTAGAGGAAAATTTATATTAGCTTAGATGGGAAAAGAAGAAAGGTTATAAACAAATATAATCTAAGCTTCTATTTTAAGAAAATAACACAAGAAGATAAAAATAAGCCCATCTTAAGGACAAGGAAGGAAATAAAAAAGATAAGAGCAGAAATAAATGAAACTAGAAACTGAAAAGCAAAACAGAAAATCACTGAAACCAAAGGCTGGTTCTTTAAAATATCCATTAAATTAATAAACCTTCAGCAAGACTGAGAAGGAAAAGAGAGCTGAGATGCTAACTACCAGTATCAGGAATGAAATTAAGGACATTCCTACAGAGCCAACAGATATTGAAGGACAACAAGGGAGTATTATGAGCAACTACATAAGTTCAACAGTTTAAATAAAATAAACCAATTTCTCAGAAACCGTACACTACCAAAACTCACCCAAAACAAAATAGATAACCTGAGGCAGGAAAAGTAATTCCTAGAAGAAATGGGTTTAGAAAACAAGTTATAGAGATAAAGGGACAGGCCCTTGGAGTTTGGGAGTGAGGAAGATAATGGTAATTACTTTTTCTATCTCTGTAATTTGCCCAATAAATGCTATCTTACAGTTTGAATTCTTTCCTAGCCAGAACCCAAATACCAAGGTTGCTGAACCCAGGTGTGGTCTGACCCCACCCATCATACACCTGGTACAGCTCCCGCCACCTACAACAGTTATATTATGCTTTTTAAAAAATTAAATCAATAGTCTGCGATTATAATTATCATTCAAATCTGTACAGTTTAGTTATGATGATTAAATTTACTCTCTTGAAAAAAATAAAAATGAAAGCAAACAAACAAAATAGATAACCTGAGTAGTGATATCCTCAATTTCATTGGTGTTTTCAGACCACTTATATTTCTATTTGGGTCTATATATACACCATTTTTAAAATTTGATTTCTGATTGTTCTGTCTTCATTTTTGTTACTGTTTCCCTTTACTGACTTATTTTAATTATTTGAAAATTTTTTTAGATTTTTATTCTTACTGACTTGCTATTTTTTGGACTATTTCTCTTTGTCTTCTTTTAAATAGATTCTCTAGGGCAAAAATAAAATTACTTAACTTTTGTCAGTATATTTAGTATCAATATTTTACTGCATCAAGTGGAATGTAGAAGTCTTATTAATTTATAGTTTCCTTTACCCTCTGTCTCAATTTATAATTTTCTTATGTATTACATATATATGAATTGCAAATCAAAAGAAAATGTTATAATTTTTGTTTTCAAATGTCAAACATTTTAAAGAACTTCAGAGGATAAGAATAATCTATTGTATTTAACCAGATATTTATAATTTCTATTGTCAGTCTGAAGCATAAAACCTGATGTTCAAATCTCCCCTGGTGCCATTTCCCTACTATCTGCAGAACTTCCTCTAGCATTTTTTAAAGACCAGATCTTTGCAGAAATACTTTTAGTTCTTTTTTTTCTCTAAGAATATCTTTATTTCAATATCAATCAGTTATTGTATTCTTCAGTCCTAAAATTTTTATTTGGATCTTATTTATATCTTATATTTATTTGATGATACTTTATATCTTCTATTAATTTATGAAATATATGGCTCTACATCTTTGAGCAATTTTTTTAAAATTTCTTTTTTTAATATATTTTTTATTATTTATAGTATTACAGTTATCTCCCATCCCCCCCTTTAGTCCCCTCCTCCCAACACCTATTGCCCATGTGCATGGGCTATGCATATAAGTACATAAGCTCTTTGGTTTATCTCTTCTCATCCCCCCAAACCCACTTTGAGGTCTGTTCCATGCCTCCATGCTTTGGGTCTTATTTTGTTGGTCAATTCATTTTATTCATTAGAGTCTATTGTTTCCAGGAAGTTTTTAATTTCTTGCTTGATCTCATCAATAACACATCATTGATTAATAACATGCTATTTAGCCTGTGTGTATTTGAGTGCTTTTGAGGTGTTTTTTTTTTTTTATTGTAGTTGATTTCCTTTACCCTCTGTCTCAATTTATAACTTCATGTCACTGTGATCTGAGAAGATGCTTAGTATTATATCAATCTTCTTGCATTTGTGTAGACTTGTTTTGTGCCCTAACATGTGATCTATCTTTGAGAATGTTCCATGTGCACTTGAGAAGAATGTATATTCTGTTGCTTTGGGGTGAAATGTTCTATAAATATTGGTTAGATCCTCTGGTCTAGTGTGTCATTAAGGCTTCTCTTTTCTTGTTAATTTTTTTGTCTGGAAGATCTATCCCATGAAGTCAATGGGGTGTTAAAGTCCCCTACTATGACTGTAGAGCTGTCAATCTCTCCCTTAAAGTCCATCAAGAGTTTTTTTATGTACTTGGGTGCTTCTATATTGGGTGCATATATGTTTTCAAGGGTTGTATTTTTTTGTTGAATCATTCTTGTTAGTATCATGGAGTGGCATTATTTGTCTCTTGTTATGGACTTTGTTTTGAAGTCTGTTTTGTCTAATATGAGTATTGCTGTCCCATCTATTTTTCCTTTCCATTTGCATGGAATATATTTTTCTATTCCTTCACTCTCAGTGTGTATTTATCTTTTGTTCTGAGGTGGATCTCTTGTAGACAGCATATATACGGGTCATGTTTTCTTATCCATTCAGTCACCCTATGTATTTTACTGGAACATTTAATCCATTTACATTTAAGGTTATTATTGATAGGTATTTATTTATTGCCATATTTATTTTCTTTATGGCTATGATCCTCTCTATCTCCTTTTCTTTTTCTTAGAGCAGTCCCTTTAACATTTCTTGCATTGCTGATTTGGTGGTAATGTACTCCTTTAATCCTTATTTTTTTTTTGTCTGGAAAGCTTTTTATTTCACCTTCAACTTTAAATAATAGCCTTGCTGGATACAGTAGTCTTGGATTTAGGCCCTAGCTTTTCATTACTTTGAATACTTCATGCCATTCCCCGCTGGCCTGAAGTGTTTCTATTGAGAAGTCAACTGACTTTCTAATGGAAACTCTTTTATAGGTAATTTTCTATCTCTCCCTTGCTGCCGTTAAGATTCTTTCTTTGTCTTTAACCTTTGCCATTTTAGTTATGATGTGTCTAAGTATATAGGTCTCTTTGGGTTCATCTTGATTAGGATTATCTCTGTCTCCTGAACTTGTGTGACATTTCCCTTCACCAGGTTAGGGAAGTTTTCATTATTTCTTTAAATAGGTTCTGTGTTCTTTGCTCACCCTGTCCACTTTCTGGTATTCCTACAATGCAGATGTTGTTACATTTCATGTTGTCCTAGAGCTCTTTTAAGCTATCTTCCTGCTTTTTAACTTTTTTTTTTTTACATTTACTGCTCTACTTAGGTATTTATTTCTACCTTGTCTTCTAAATCATTGATTCAATCCTCTGCTTCATCCAATATACTTTTTTAAATCTTTTTTATTTTATTTTTATTTTTTAAATTTCTTTATTGATTAAGGTATCACATATTTGTCCTCATGCCCCCCATTCCCAGCCCACACCCCTCCCCATACATGCCCCCACCCCCCTGTTGTCCTTAACCGTTGGTTAGGCTCATATGCTTGCACACAAGTCCTTTGGTTGATCTCTCCCCTTTACCCCCACCCTTCCCTACCCTCCCTCTAAGGCCCGACAGTCTGATCCATGCCTCCTTGTTTCTGGGTCTGTTCTTGTTCATCAGTCTATGTTGTTCATTATTTCTCCTAGATGAGTGAGATCATGTGCTATTAGAAATACACTTATAAGAACCGAAAATGAGACAAGCAATAATGGTTATGCTGACAGGCAAATGAATCAGTGTGTAGTGAGTTTCTTTCTGGGCCAACAGTTCTTTTGAGACCCAATTTCAATGTCCAACAGTTCCTTATGTGTACATGTCAGCACTGACATTACAGTTCTGGATGGTGGACAAATGGTGGTAATGCAGGTCCGACTCTCTCTAGTTTGGTCCTGGGCAACCGGCAGTGATGCACAGCTGCTAACTGCTAGTATGGGAAGGCCACATCAGCGTCTTCCATCTCTGGACTGCTTCTCTTCTGTCTTCATGGCTGGAGTAGTCCTGTCGATTCCTCTCTGTTGCTGGAATCCACATGGTCTCGGAGTTGACTCAAGAAGGAAAATAATCCCTTCCACCAATATTTACAGGGTAAAATAAGATTGTTGTTAGAGTAATAAATTTGACAGTAAAATAGTAGTCAAGTTTTCAGGCAAATTTAAATTGGCTAGTTGAAACAAGCCGAATATTCTAGAAAAATTAATTGTACTGGACAAAAAGGTGTTCCTAAAGTGTTAACTAAAATTTTTATTGGTACTTCATCTCATGATAAAATTGTGCACCATGTAATGAACCTAAAACAGTAATATTATAGTGCAAAAAATTAAAATTTAAAAGCCATCAAGACTACATTATAAAATTTTCAAAAGCCTCCTAACATTTACATAAAAAAGGAGGGGATAGTAGAGGAATATCATGTAAGGAAAAATATCCTGTAAGTAAATTACATCTAGAAAATTAATACTTTAGAAAATTAATTGTAAGGCTAAAAGCAAGACACCCATGAAAAACACACAAGGTGTTAGACCCCATGAAAACAAAACAAGCCAGAGGAAAATCATTTAGGCAAAAAATGAAATAGGATCCCAAGTCAAATGTATAGAAAATATTCCTTTATTAACTTTTGGTCGAGAATGTTTGTATATTTTCAGAAAACAACTCCAATATACTTTTAATACCTTCCAGTGTTCTTCCTGTCAGATGTATTATTTTTCATTTCTGTCTGGTTCTTGTTCCTGGCCTCTATTTCCATTTTCATGCTGTTGTAATTTGCACTAAGTTCCTTAAGCATCTTTATAAATCATTGCTTTTCAAACTCTATGTTTGATAGGTTGATTGCTTCCATTTCATTTAGTTCTTTTTCTGCAGATTCCTTCTTATCTCTCATTTGGGAGTTGCTTCTTTGTCTCCCCATTTTAGCTGCTCTTTTATTTGCTTCTGTGTATTAGATAGAACTGTTATGCCTCCATTCTTTGAGGGATGGCCTTACGTAGAAAGTGTTTTGAGGAATCCGGTGGTGCAGTGCCTTTGTTCACCTGAGCTGGATGCTCTAGGAATGCCCCATCTGGGTGGTGTCTGTGGTGGGAACCCAAATGCTGTTTCAGGCAAAACCTCCAGAGACCTACATCTGCCTGCAGACTGATTGGATTCAGTCTGAGTATCCTCAGGCAATTGTCCACAGGTGGGGTGAGAGGTTTTCCAACATGGTGTGGGAATTGCTTCTGCCTGGAAATTAATTGTTATTCTCAGTCTCTTAATGGGCCTCAGAAACTCCACAGGGTGGGGCAAGGGGTTTTCCCATATGGTGGGTCAACTGTTCCCCCGACCCCCAAGCAAAAACCATCTGGATAGCAAAGGTCTGCCTGAGAAAGATGACCTCCATAACATAAAGGAATAACTCAGCACAGGAAACCAGGGTGTCTACCTTCTGAGCTCTAACCCTAGAGCCCCCAACCCAAGCTTATGCTTACACTGCTCAGTCCACTCTTCCCTCTCTCTGCTGGAGCCTAACATGAGTGGTACAAACAAAATTTTGTGCATTGGCTCTTTAAGAAGGTGCCTGTATTTTCAGGCATCTCTCCCTGGTAGACAGCAACCCTGTGGCTTTTTACAGCCAGATGTTATGTGGGTACCTTTCTTAGTTATGGTGCTCTCTGGTCGGTGGCCCAGCTTGGGGATTAGACCCCAGAGTTCTCAATGGCAATCCCCCACAGCTGAAATATCCCTCTGGAACTTCAGCTGCTATCTGCGAGAGCCTGGCCAACCATTTCGTGCCTTGGCCCTTCTTACCAGGCTCTATGTGGTCTCAACTTCCCATCTTTGGTTATCAGGATTCTCTCCAGCTAGTCTTTAGTTGATTATTTGGGGTGTTTTTTGTATTTCAGTTGTAATTCCAGTTTGGCCCTGGGAGTTTGTCTGTGTAGCATCCACTTACTCCACCACCATTTTTAATCTCCCCCAAATTTAGTATTTTTAACTGTAAAAAAAAAGCAACTTTACAGTTTAGGATCAAACTCCCATCTTATCTTTGAGCATTTTTATAATAGCTGCTTTCATGTTTCTGTCTATTAATTCCAATATCTGTGTTATCCTGGTATTGGCATCTCCTGATTATATTTGATATTTTCCTAGTTATTTTAATAATTATGGATTATATTCTGAACATCTTGAATATTATATTATGAGCCTTGGGGATGTTAGTCCTATGCAAAATTTTGACTTTTTTGTTTAGTAAGTAATTGAACCACCTTATTTCAGATTAGAAATTACGAATAGCCTATTTTCTGTTGCATTTCAATGTTATTTCTATGTACAAAGCTTTTTTTATCTATCCTTGTGCTAAAAGCTGATAATACACCATGGTAGCTTCTCTCATGGAGCTTTTCTTTGATTAGGGAAAGTAAGAACAATGAGTCAAGTAAAATTAAATGCATTACAAGGGAGGTACAGAGAGCTGTGGGAACACATTTCCCACACTTTCTCACCTACCATTCATTCCTCAACCTACTGCTATTAGAACCTTGTGACTTACACTTGATAAAATGATGTCACCAAAGTCACAAAACTTTCTTTCAATACTAATAAATTCAAGAACATTTTAAAGCCTATCTCAGTAGATTTCTCTGACATTATTATATTAAAAGCATCTATAAAAGCTTATTTAAATCAGTTGTGTAAGTTCAGAACTAACTTAACATAGTATTTGAAGACTTGCTCTGATATATATCATCTATCACAGGACCAAGCACATTGGATTTAACATGTGCTCTGGAAAAAGGAAAGATTAAACAGATCACTCAAGAATTTTTATTGATGATCTAAGATGGTGGCACTATAGGTGTAAGATACCCTCACCTCCTCCCAGGACCAAACTAGAATTACAACTAAAATACAGCACAATTAACCTGAATAACTGAAGACAAGCTGAAAAAAAAGTTTTATAACCAAGTATTTATAGAAGAAATCCCATCAAGACCATTAGGAAGGAAGAAGCACAAAGTGCTGGCCCCAGTCCCACAGGCTGATTCCAGAGAGCTATCTCAACTGCCAAGGTTCCTCCTGAGGAATGTGGTATCTCAATACCTTTCCGGGTTCCTCACCACATAGCACAAGAGCTGGGAAGAGGTGCTCACATAACATTTGGCTGTGAAAATCAGCAGGGATTTTGTCTGCCGTGGAGAGATGGGAGTCTGCTAGAGACACAGTGCCCTCTTAAAGGACCAATGCACAAAATATTGTTCACAGCCACTCACCCTGGGCTCCAACAGATGGCGGGCAGAGCAGATGAGTCATGAGAGGAGAGACTGGGGTTTGTAGCTCTGGGGAGAGAGTTGAGGGGACAGAGTCCCTGTGCTGAGTCCCTCTCTCACATGGCAGAGGCCATCTTTCTTGGGTGAAGCACTCCCCTCAATATGGCATCAGCGAGGGGAATGCAATAGCCCCACCCTCCACATTCCCTGTCATCCCATCCTGTGTAGCTTGCTGAGGAATCAGCTGCCTGGGTTGAGGAGTCCTGGCAGATTTAGGGATTGCCAGTGACTTAGTTGTGTGGCTTTGGGGCAGGGTCAGTACACCTACATTTCTGTGACCATGACAGGTGTGTCCCCATCATGGGAGATTTGCTAGCCCCACTATCCTGGCTCCCTGGCTGTGCCCTGATGAGCTCTGGCTTCCAGCAGAGTCTGGGATAGACTGAGTTGTGTGGCTCTAACACAGGGGCCATTTTTTCCTCACACATGGGACTGGTACAGAGCCCTCCCTTTACATAGCCAAATCTTAGTCTGTTTGGGCCTGATAAATTCTGCTAGCTTCACCCTGATGACCCCCTGAGACCCCACTCACCAGAGAGGTCTGCATATACTCAGAGGCTGCCATGTAAATTTGGTATGCCCTGGGACTTTTGCTGAATGGCCTCAGACCCAGGACTGTCACTGAGATTGAACTGGTATCAATCTGGCAAATACCTCTTAATCCTGTGGTGACTCACTGATAACCTATCCCAAGCAACTTGATTACCATGAGAAACTCTCTCAGTGACTGAGCTTAATAGGCAGCCAGCAGGCAGGGGCAGGTGGAGGCAGATCTTGTGATGCCTTGGGCCATTGCTGACCTGCCCTCAGACTTCTTATGCAATGTAGGCTCAGCAGAGGCAGCCACGAACTTTGGATCACTTTGTAGCCCCAAACAGGTTGCCCAGGGCCATTCACAGGCAGCATCTGACATTGACCTGCACCAGAGTCCCTCCCAAGAGGCCCCAGAATTAACACACACAGTGTTAAGCTTCAGACAACATCAGAGTAGGGTCCAATTAGCTTTACAAGTGACACATCCAAAGGGAGATCTCCCCAGGCTGAGGCGAATTTTGCTTGGTGTAGTCAGCACCTGTATAGCAGCTCATACACTATGATCAGGATTGATCCTTACAGTCAGTCTGAGGGTTGATCCCCCCCCCCCCACACACACACACAGATGGACAAATGCCAATCAAGACTCAGTTACAACAGGAGGGCTCACATAACCAACACATGGAACATTCCCAGAGCACAAGCTAAGGTGATCAAGGAGACTGTACCACTGGGTCCCACAGGACACCTACAACATAAGGCCACCCAACTAAGACTAGGAGACATGGTAGATCTATCTAATACATAGAAACTTAACGCAAGAGACAACCTAAAAGAGCAAACAATAAACAAACATGCCTTAAATGAAAGAACAGGATAAATTTTTAGAAAAAGAAGTAAATGAAACAGAGGCAAACAATTTACTGGATACTGAGTTAAAAAAAAAATGGTTGTAAGGATGCTCAAGGAATTTAGTGAGAACTTCAACAGCATGAAAAAGGACATATAAACTATAAAAAACATTCAAAAATGAAAAAAATAAAAATCTGAAATTAAGAATACACAAGAAGGAATAAAGAGTAGGGTAGATGAAGCAGAGGATTTAATCAGCAATTTGGAAGACAATGTAGCAGAAAACATCCAATCAAAGCTGCAAAAAGAAAACATAATTTTTAAAAATTAGGATAGTTTAAGGGACCTTTGGGACAACATGAAGTGTAACAACATCCTCATCATAGGGGTTCCATAAGGAAAGAAAGAGGGCAAGAGATCGAGAACCTATTTAAAGAAATACTGACTGAAAACTTCTCTAACCTGGTGAAGGAAAAAGACACACAAATCCAGGAAGTGCAGAGAATCCCAAATCAGATTAACACAAAGAGACCCACACCAAGGCACATAATTAAAATGGCAAAGATTAAAGACAAAGAAAGAATGCTAAAAGCAGCAAGAGATACAGCTAGTTACCTACAAGGGAGCTCTCATAAGACTGTTGCTGATTTCTCAATAGGAACATTTCAGATCAGAAGGAATTGTCATGAAATTTTCAAAGTGATGAAAAGCTAGGACCTATAATCAAGACTATTTTACCTAGAAAAGCTGTCATTTAAAATTGAAGGAGAAATAAAGAGCCTTCTAGACATGACAAAGTTAAATGAGTTCATTACCATAAAGCCAGTATTACAAAAAATGATAAAAGGTCTTTGTTGAGAAGAAGAGAAAACAAACAAGCATAGGAACATACTTAAAAGAATAAAATGGCTATACATACATACCTATCAATAATCACTTTGAATATAAATGGCTTCAGTGCTCCAATCAGAAGACATAGGGTAGTGGAATGGATATGAAAACAAGACCCATATATACAGTATGCTGTCCACAAGAGAGCCACCTCAGAATGAGAGATACATGCAGACTAAAAGTAAAGGGATGGAAAAAGATATTTAATGCAAATGAAAGTTGAAAAGAAAAGTTGGGGTAACAAAACTTATATTAGAGAAAATAGACTTTAAAACAAAGGCTATATTAAGATACAAAGAAGGACACTACATAATGATAAAGGGAGCAGTTCAACAAGTGAATATATTGGAACCTCATTTCTCAAATGTCTCCCATCTCAATCAATTCACTTCTCAACCTGACAACCCTTTCATGCCGATATCTGTATGATCAGTCACACATTTCTCAGGTGACAACAGAGAGAATGAGTGAATATGAGCCAGTTTACCACTGTTAACATCTCAGGATATTGTGCTGTGAATAGTTTAGTGATTTTTTTGCTTTTGTTGCTGCTTACAATTAGTGTTAAATTTTCATTTTTTACTGTACATTTCCTTTTCTTTTTGTTAAATTTTCACTTATATTTCATATTCTTTTTGTTTTTAAAGTGTTTATTTATAGACTAAACAGTACAATAGACATGTACTGTATATAAGAAAGGTTAAAACAGGGATTTATTTGGCAGTCTGGAATGGATTAATTCAATTACATTATTTCTAATGATAACAAATAGTTGGGTTTTTAAACAGCCTTCAGAATGAACTAAGTTTGAGAAATGAGTTTCCACTGTATAACTCTTGTAAACATTTTTTCACCTGATATATGAGCACATAAAAATATACAGAAAATCTTGATGGACATAAAGGTAGAGATAGTAATACAGTCATAGTAGGGGATTTTCGCACTCTATTGACATCAATGGATAGGTATTTGAGATGGAAAATCAACAAGGAAACAGCAGCCTTAAATGACACAATAGATTAGATAGATTTAATTAATATCTTCACAGCATTTCACCCCAAAGAAGCAGAATATACATTCTTTTTAAGTGCACATGGGATATTTTCTAAAATCTGTTACATGTTAGGACACAAAACAGTCTCAGTAAATTTAAGAAGATTGAATGCATATCAAGTATCTTCTCTGACCATAATGTAATAAAACCAGAAATCAATAACAAGAAAAAAAAAAAAAAGAAAACACACAAAGACATGGACACTAAATAACATGTTACTAAACAATGAATGGGTTAATGATGAAATCAAGGAAGAAATGAAAAGATAGTTGAAACAAATGAAAACGATAATACAACAGCCCAAAATCTATGGGACACAGAGAAAGCAATCTTAAAGAGGCAAAATCAGCATTACAGGACTACCTCAAAAACAAACAAAAAACAACAACAACAACAAAAAATAAACAAACAAGAAAAATCTCAAATAAACTTTGTAATTTGACACTTAAAGGAACTAGAAAAACAACAACAAACAAAGACCAAAGAGAACAGAAGAAAGGAAATAATAAAAATTGAGTAAATTAAATAGAGTCTAAAAATACAATACAAAAATCTATGAAATCTAAAGCTGGTTCTTTGACAAAAGTAAACAATATTTAACCAGATTTATCAAGAAAAAAAAGTGAGGACCCAAATAAAATAAATCAGAAACAAAAGAGGAGAAACATTGTCCCATACACCAGAAGACTGTGGGTTTGATTCCCAGTCAGCACACATACCTAGGTTGTATATTTGATCCTTGGTTGGGGTGCTTATGGGAGGCAACCAATCTCTCTCTCCCTCTCTCTCCTTTCCTCCCTCCTCCCTCCCTCCCTCTCCTCCTTCCTCACTCTCTATAAAAATCAATAAACATATACTTGGGTGAGGATTTAAAAAAACTTAAAAGAAAAACAGACATAGAGATCAATGGAACAGAATATAGAGTCCAGAAATAAACCTACGATTTTATGGTCATTTTTTATTTGACAAAGGAGGCAAGAACAAACAATAGAGTAAAGATAGTCTATTCAATAAATGGAGTTTGGAAAGTTGGACAGATAATGCAAAATAAAAACAAAACACCCCACAAATGAGCCTAGAACACCATCTTATACCATACACAAGAATAAACTCAAAAATGTATCAAAGACCTAAATGTTAGACTCAAAACCATGAAAATCTTAGAAGAAAACTTAGGCAGTAAAATCTCAGACTTTTAGCAATATTTTTTCTGATACATTACCTCAGACACGGGAAACGAAATAAAAAATAAACAAATGGGACAACATCAGACTAAAAATTTTTTGCCCAGCAATGAATCCATTAACAAAATGGAAAGGAGAACATATTTTCCAATGATACATCTGATAAAGGATTAATATTGAAAATTTATGAAGAACTCACACAATTCAACACCAAAAAAAGAGCAAAGGATCCGAATAGACACTTCTCCAAAGAGGACAAACAAATAGCCAATAGACATGTGAAAAGATGGTCAATGTCAATCATCAGAATGCACATTACATCCACAATGAGATATCACCTCACACCTGACCATAATGCCATGAAACCAGATGCTATCATCAATAAATCAAGTGTTGGTGAGAATGTGGAGAAAAGGAAACCCTTGGTGCACTGTTGGTGGGAATTCTCATTGATGCAACCACTACGAAAAATAGTGTGGAGTGTCCTCAAAAAATTAAAAATCAAACTGCCTTATGGCCAGTGATTCCACTTCTGGGAATATATAGGAATAAACTTGAAACACTAAGTTGCAAGAATATATGCAACTTATGTTCATAGCAGCGTTATTTACTAGTACAATAGCCAAGATTTGGAAGCAGCCCTAGTGTCCATCAGTGGATGAGTGGATAAAAAAGCTGTGGTACACTACCCAATGAAATACTACTTGGCCCTAAAAAAGAAGGAAGTCTTACCTTTTTGTGACAGCATGTATGGACCTGGAGAGTATTATTCAAAGTGAAATGAGCTAGTCAGAGGAAGATAGATACCATATGATTTCACTTATATGTAGAATATAATGAACAAAATAAACCAATAAAATAGCATCAGACTCATAGATACAGGGAACAGACTGACATGTATCAGAAGGGAGGAGGTTTTGGGTGCTGGCTGTTTAAAGTAAAGGATTAAGGGGAAAAAATAAGCTCATAGAAACAAACAACAGTATGGTGATTACCAGAGGGAAAGTGGGTTTGGGGGATGTAGAGAGGGTAAAGGGGGATAAATGATGGAAGGAGGCTTGACTTTGAGTGGTGAACACAATACAATATACAGATGATGTATTGTAGAACTGTACATCTGAAACCTATGTGATTTTATTAACCAATGTCATCCCCAGTAAATTCAATAAAAATGAATTTTGTTTGATAGGGGGAGAAAGCTGTAAAAATTACAAGATTAAGAAAATATTTTATTTTATTTTTCTTGTAAGAAGAGAGCAACTTGAAAATATATAGAGAGTGAGAAAAAGGATCCTGTGGAAATAGGAGAGACTGAAAATATAGGGGGAAGAGGGACTAAGATCTTGGAGGATATACGAAGGGGGTGGAATTGAAATCATAGGTGAACAGATGGCTTTGATCACTTTTACTCTGGTACACATACTCTGTTCCAGTCATTTCTGTTTTCTGCCTGGCCTTTTAAGTCATTAAACAATTGGACTAGAAAATCTATATGGTCTTTCTAGCTTTGGATGTCATGCTTCTCAGCCAGCTTCTCTAGGGATAATATTTGCTAGTAGAGAACTCTCTCACCAGGGGTAACTGGACACAAGTGGTAAATTTAGGAAGGGAAACAAACGAGCTTTTTTCTTTCCTGCTGAACTCAACTAACAGTACCTTTGTAAACATCATCTATTAAATTCTTTTGTTTTCCTGAACAATGCAATCTCTCTTGCTAGACATCTGTTTTCCTCTACCATCAAATTTTGAAATAAAACTGAATTACTGCCAGAAAAAAAGTAAGAAGAATTATTTTGTACTAATCTTATTCAGTCTAAATTATATGTGTTGCTAAACTACATATGGAAAGCTTCCCATTTATAGATAGATATTTTCAACTATATGTATTAGAAGTTATGTATGAAGCTTATAAAGGATACTGATGTGATTAAAAAGGAATATTATTTAGTATCGAGAAAATAGGACTATTTAAAAATATATTAGTATTGTGACATTATGTATCAGTGTTTCTAATTCTCTGAATGAGCTATGTTGATTTCTGAAATTTAATTAAGCTTTAAGAGAGCGATACAACTATTCATTTAC
Organism: Eptesicus fuscus; assembly: GCF_027574615.1. Taxonomy (NCBI): domain Eukaryota; kingdom Metazoa; phylum Chordata; class Mammalia; order Chiroptera; family Vespertilionidae; genus Eptesicus; species Eptesicus fuscus. The sequence goes on along the minus strand of NC_072485.1, from coordinate 17,596,568 downwards.
CGTAAGACCAAGAAAGATGCTTTCCCACTTCAGAAGGACATCCTTATGATGGCAAAGAGGAAGAGCAACATTCCTGGGCAATCAGATCAGCTAGATCAAGATGATTTGACAGGCAGACTCATACATAGAGAGCAGGCAGACAGCTCTGAGGTGGGGGTGGGGGTATTAAGCAAAAAAGAAATAAAAAAGAGAACTCATGGACATGGACAACAGTGTGGTGATTGCAGTGGAGGTGGAGGTATTTCACACAATTATAAGACAAGTATGCAAACATTACATACTAAGTCTTACTATTATTTTTACTTATATAATATGCCAGAGTTTTGGATAACCTATAATGTTTTAAAAATAGTATATTCTCTCTTTACAACTACTTCCCAACTATTTCATTGCCCTTGGTAGGAACATAGGTATTTCCATTTTAAATTTGAATTTTACCTATAATTTTGTGAACAATTTTAACCTCTCATAGAAGAAAGATATTCAGAAGAAAAGTTTAGTTGCATTCAGAGCCATTTCAGGATTATTAAAAGATTTTAATCTCAAAAATATTTTTGCTCAGTTTACCAGTGTCATACTTTTTAAATAATTGCACTATCTGCCTACCTGCTGATTAACTTTTCCCCTCACTCTTTCATTCTTTCCAATTCTTTATTAAGCTGGTTTTCATCTTCACCAACAAAGCTCGACTTTGGAGAGGACAATGAGAAGTGTTTGGGTAGAATGCTAACTGATTTAATACTCAAAGTGAAGCTGTCAATTGCAGGTACCAACTGCCTGTGAGAGTAGAGTAGAAAACCTGCCTTAGTGTGGAACAACAAGCATGTAGCCACCAGATTGAGGAGTAAATGGGAAAGGGAAAATAAAAATCAAGAGAAGGAGGAAGGCCTGTATGGATTCCTCTATAGCTTGGAGCTATTTCTTCTTCTGTGACTTTTATTTCTCTTGTGAGAATTGGTGTATGTGGGGAGCTATTTATAAGGAGGATTATATTCTGTTTCCTATTTTTAAATGTTTGTTGCATTGGTCAAATTGAGTTTTCATAATAATTGATATGGTGGGGAGATAATGATTCCATCTCAATTCAGATGTTGTAATTTTAAAGAAATATCTAGTTTTATAAAGAAACTAGAGACCCGATGCACAAAATTCATGCAAGGGGCTCAGCCCTCGAAGCCCTGGCTGCCTCGGCTTCATGCAGAAGGTTGTCCGGACGGTTATCAGGAAGGATGTCTGGATGGCTGTTCTGCTGTTCAGTCCAATTAGCATATCAACTCTATATTATACAGGATAAAATAATAGACAAATGGAAAACATCTTTGTAAATAATGGATTTGGCAATAGAGACAGAAGATTTTGCAATCAAATTTATTTGATGAATCTGAAATTGTATTTTCTTTATTTTATATAATTTGCTGTAAATATGAGTTTATTCTTTGTTTTCCAACAATAAATATGTTTATATTTATATGTATGAAACATTAATAGAAATGGGCTTTGAGAATCTCATGCAATATAGAAAAGTTCAATGAATATATTGAACATGAAATACATTTTAAAGTCCTCAAGCCTCAGAGTTAAATGAAATATAAATAATTACTTATTGGTACAATCTATTTTGGGGTTTATTCAATTGGGTTCTCCATTTTCACTCTTTCTCCTTTTGTTTCAAAAAATATCACTTTAAAAATAAGTTTTGCCAAATACTTCAACCCCTATTGGATCTTCTTACTGTATTTTATTAGCAACCTTTAATCAAGTTAAAGCAATTTCAATGGATTCATTTTACTTTAAAGAATTTTTCCTTGCCTATTTCAAATAAACTGACTTGAATGTGGCTCATTCCTATTTTTGAGATACTGTGTCTTTTCTTTTTCTAATTCTTCCCTGTTATATTCCTTCACATATTAGATTCCACTGAAGTAGACCTTCAAACCACCAGGAAAATGCTATTAGTAGCTGTAAACAAACCCTAGATGTCAGTGACTTTCCACAGATGTCAATTTCTCACTCACAGGAAGTCCAATAAAGGTGGTTCTGATGTGGACAACATTCATCATGGTCTTTCAGGTACAGAGGCTCCTTGTAACTTGTGACTCAATGCCATCCTCTAGGATCTCTGAGAGTCATAGATTTAGCCTTCCAAAGATGAAAGAAAATGGAGAATTTACACTGGGTTTGTGTAAGCAGGCTTATAAGAAGTGTTCATCACTTATGGTCACATGTCCTTGTTCAGAACTTAGTCCCATGGCCATACTTAGCTGCAGGGCAGGCTGGGAAATGTGGTCTAGCTAAATGCCCAGAAAAAATAGGTTATAGGTTTGATGAATAGCTTTCAGGTTTCTATCTCATCATGTCTTTCCTTAACTTTCTTTTCTCTCTTGAAAATTGATCTCATTTTCTTTAATTTAATATAATAACTTATTTACTCAACAGATACTTACTGAATGCATGCTATGATCTAGGCCAGTGATGGGCAACCTTTTGAGCTTGGTGTGTCAAACTTCGCCAAAAACTGAGCATAACTCGGGTAGTGTGTCACTTTGAGGAAAAAAACATTATTTTGCAAATGTTTCATCCTCAGGAGCAGCAAATGTTTCATCCTCGGCATGCGGCCGCCTCAGCGGCCGCGTGTCATCAGAAATGGCTACGCATGTCAGTGCTGACACGCGTGTCATAGGTTCGCCATCACTGATCTAGGCACATGCTATTGTTCTAAGCACTTGGGATATCTCAGTGAACATTACAGACAAAAAGCTCTGATCATGTAGAGCTTACATTCTAATAGATGGGTCTAGATAATTTTTAAAAATTAGCATAATGTATAAGTATAACATTTAGGATTTTAAAAGATGACAAGTTTAACGGAAAGAAGTAGAGTGGGGGATGGAGAGAGCAGGTTCCAATTTTAAGTAGAATGGCCAGAATAAGCTTCATAAAAAAAGTGACATGTGACTAAAAAAAATAATACAAAAGATCAATGAAACCAAAAGCTGGTTCTTTGAAAAGATAAACAAGATTGACAAACCTTTAACCAGATTCATGAAGAAAAAAAGAGAGATGACCCAAATAAAATCAGAAATGAAAGAGGAAAAGTAATAACTGCCATCAAAGAAATACAAAGGATTATAAGAAAATATGAACAACTATATGCCAACAAATTGGACAAACTAGATGAAATTGATAAATTCCTAGAAACATCCAATCTTCCAAAACCGAATCAGGAAGAATCAGAAAATTTGAATAGACAGATTACAAATAATAAAATTGAAGCAGTAATCAAAAACCTCCCAGCAAGCAAAAGTCCTGGACCAGATGGCTTCACAGGTGAATCTTACCAAATTCAAAGAAGAGCTGACTCCTATTCTTCTCAAACTATTCCAAAAAATTTAAGAGGAGGGAAAACCCACCCATTTTATGAGTCCAGCATTACCTTAATTCCAAAACGAGATAAAGACACTGCCAAGGAAAATAATTATAGGCCAGTATCCTTGATGAATATAGATGCTAAAATCCTCAACAAAATATTATCAAAGGGGATCCATCAATACATTAAAAAGATCATACATCATGATCAAATGGTATTTATTTCGGGAATGCAATGTTAGTACAATATCTGCAAATTAAGAAATGTGATACAGCACATAAACAAAATGAAGAATAATAAAAGCCACTTGATCATTTCAATAGATGCAGAAAAAGATTTTGATAAAATCCAGCACCCATTTATGATAAAAATGTCCAGCAAAGTGGGATCACATGTCAACATAATAAAGGCCATATATGACAAACTTACAGCCAATATCATACTCAATGGACAAAAACTAAAACCATTTCCTTTAAGAACAGGAACAAGACAGGGATGTCCGCTTTCACCACTCTTATTCAGCATTGTACTTGAAGTTTTAGCCAAAGTGATCAGACAAGAAGAAGAAATAAAAGGCATTGAAATTGGAAAGTTGGAAGTAAAACTCTTATTATTCGCAGATGACATGATTTCACTTACATGTGGAATCTAATGATCAAAATAAACTAACAAAATAGAAACAGACTCAGAGAGAGAACAGACTAACAGCTGTCAGGGGGTGTGTGTTTGGGGGTGGATGAAAAAGGTGTAGGGATTAAGGGGGGAAAAGTGATATTTGATAAACAATTTGAAAGAAGCTAGAGGATTAGCCAAGCAGACAGTAAGCAAAGAGTGTCCAGGCAGAGTAAACAGCCTATGTAAAGGCCTGAGGTAGAAGTATGCTTGGTGAGTTCGAGGAACAAGGAGGAGGCCAGTGAGCCTGGAGTAGAATAAGAAGGGAAAGAGTAGTATAAAATGGAGCCAGAGTGGTAATTGCAGAGTAGGTTGTATAGGGCAGAGGTTCCCAATCTTTCTTGTCTCACAGTGCCCTTATTGTCTATGCAAATTTTCACATATCCTCTAGGTGAAAAGAAGTATCTTATCATTGCATTTATTAAGCACTTAAGTCTAAACAGCTTAATGAGTGTTTATGTCCTAATAATTTAGTACCTGAAAAATAATACACAGATATTGAGAGGAAAAAATAATATTTTTTATTATTAAATGACCATAATTGCTCAAAGTTCACATGCACCTGTTGGATGTTGAACAGCTTATCAAATCTTGAAATCACATTAGATACTGCATTGTCATTTCCTGTTCTTGTGGATTTTTTATTTTATTAAAATCTTGCTTTTAATTACAACAATCTCTGAAAACCCAGCTTTAAAAAGATGTCTTGGGAAGGCATGTGGAGTGGTCTAATACTGAAACTATGAATTGTCTCAAGTTAAAGGTTTTCATGTTGTCTAACAGGTGCTGCTGTGTATCCCTGTATCCCCTGAAGGTTTAAAATAACCTGCAACTTCCCAGGCTACCCTGTGAGTTTGGTCTTGCACCTTAGAGCATCTCTGTGTACAGTTTGGGAGCCATGGTAACTGGTCCTGAAACCATATCCCTATACCAAGTTAATATCACTAAACATAATTAAATGATTCCTTATATAGCACTCAATCATTGTCATGAATACCAGCTGTTATTATGTGTTTTAAATTTAGTGACATATTGCCCAGCCTGTGTGGCTCAGTGGAATTCCTGTCATAAAGTATGAGTCAGACCATAAACACTAATAATGAATAAGTGTGTGATAGAATGTTAAAAGTTAATAGTACTATGTCAAAAGGGAAAATTAAAGAAGTCTTATTAGGAAGTTGGGAGTGTGGGTAGGGAGGTGGGTTGCAGATTTAAATAGGATGGTCAGGATAGGCCTCTGCGAAGGTAAAAAATGAGATCAGAGAAGTACTGGGGCCAAGTACACAATTCTATGCTGGGTGCTATCTGAGATCCAAAGATGGGCTAGACGCAACACCATTCTTAGGAGCTGTTTGGGGGAAATATAACAAGTGTACAAATAATTATGACACATGCTTAGATACAACAAATGTCATGAAGGAATTTTCAGAAGATACCACAGGAATTAATAACAGAATCCTCAAAGGAGACAACATATAGTAACAGAACATGGACTTCGAAGTTAAATAGACCTACATTTGCGTCCCAGCCATCAGCCTACCAGCTGTCAGTAGGGTGAATAAATGGTCCTTGATTTAACACTGAAAGTTTTGCATCCTGAGAAACCACTCATTTTTCAGCTTTAGCACTGAAAGCCCCAAATTCTTAGGAACTTCTCAGTCCAATTTTACTGCTAAAAAGTCACACTTCATTTTTGGCAAACCAGGATGGTTGGTCACCCTATTAACTGGGAATAAATCCAGTCTTGCGGGGTTGATCTAATGACTATACAAATAATATTTGGCACATTAGAGAGGGTGAATGTAAGGTATCTGGGATTTAATAGATAGGATGAAGGAAAGACTTCATGAAAGAGGTGGAATTTAAAGTAGACTTTGAAAGGTAAGTGAAATTTCAGTTGATATTGGGTAAAATATGCTCAACTGGCAAAGATGGATAGAGATAGAAAGAGGGCGAAAGGAACAGGATGACCAGAAACACATAAAAGCAGGAAATAACAGGGAATATTCAGGAAAGTGGTGAATGTAGTTCACACTGGGCCAAGCATAGGTCTGATAAAGGAAACAGTATAATAAAGAATTAGGACTTAGAAAAGTTGACTTAGACCACCTTCCTGTGGACTATAAACGACAGGAGAGGAATTAAAATTAAAATTGAAAATATTGTTTCATCTTTGTAAATGTGTCTAATGAGTACTTACTTGCATTGCTATTAAGCCAGATAAATTATGTTTAGAAATCAAATTTCTACCTATCATGGAATGTGGCAGAGTCATATTGTTTGTGGTGTACATGGAGATGATACTGAGCTGTGCTTATTTTCACTTTTGAGAAGTGTTGAAACATGAAAGTTTATCAATTCTTAGCCATTTTACTTTAATTGATATTATTTAACATTTGGCATTAGAGCTAAGGGATTGATTACATAAAAACCTAGATATTTTCACTGCAAATTATGGAAATGACCCCAGGAACACAATTTTAAACTTTCGGAATAGGATAGATGATATTATGATGGTAAAGAAGAAATCAAATGATCCATAAGCTTTTGGTTTTAGGAAAATTAGCATTCAACTTTAGAATGCTAAAGAAATGCAACAGGATCACTAAGAAACTGAGAGGAGTACCATGTTATCTGAGTTGAGTAACATAACCGCTGTACTTTAATTTTCTTATATGTTCAAATGTTACAAATGCCCCGCACCTTGTAGAGAGAGTATGGTGATCAGAGAAAGAGTGGAAACTCTTGAATCAGACCACCTAGATTTGAATACTGGCTCTCTCTTCTGGTGGAAACCTTGACGTGCTGCCCAGGTTTTTTCCACTCAAGGAAGGACTTGTTGTTTTCGCTGCTGGAGAGCTGCTGGCAGGTAGCATTAAGCTGTCAGCCCCTGTGGAATTTCAAACTTGCGGAGAAGACACGTTGCCCAAGTTTATACCCTTTTCATGTTGCCCAAATCCACTTCCTGCTTAAGGCAGTGGTATAGGCCTGGCCATTTTCACCCAGTGCAGGACCGCTCTGATGGGCATTTTTGTTCCAGCATTCCCTGTGGAGTCTGTTGTTGAATTGCATCATAGATGAGCTTTCCCTCTGCTCACTCCTAATGCCTTCCCACCTCTCTACCACAGGTACTAATCATAAGCTACTCCCTAATAACCATTCTGCATAAGAAAACTCATTTCAGAGTCTGATTCCCAGAGAATATGACCTGTGACAACTGGTCCTAAAGTGGTGTGAGAAAGCAAGTGATGAGGTTTTGGAGGGGGATCACTTGATACCTCACTGGCATTGTCAATTCCATTACTGGGAGTAGATGGAGCACAATAGTGGTGGTCCAACATTTACTGGCAGTGAGTTGGTTAGTAAATTGCTGGAAGGGAAGGTACTAGTTGGATCTCTATATTAAGCATTCAAACATTTGGGGAAAATGGTACTTTAAGGACAGTGAAATTGGATGGTTATTGCTAAGGTCACTTGAAACTCTAGAAAAAGGAAACAAAAAACTAAGACCAATTAATAGCCAATTGCAAGTCAGTGTGGAAGCCAGTGGGCTTTCTTTGTAGCATACAAACTGGCCTTGTTTCCTGCAAAGGGATGTTGGAGAAAGCTGAATCAGTCATAGTATTTAATTACTATAGGAGCTGAACTTCCTAGAAGGTTAAACTCTCAATCAAGCAAGACTGCTATGAAAAAATAGGAACCTGACATATGCAGTGCGAACATCTGGCTTTGTTGCCCCAGAAATCTTAAATCTTTATATTTCTCTAAAACCTCTGAGCCTAACTGGCCAGCTCTCTCGATTAAGAGCTAGCATCCATTCCCCTTTGCTTAATGACATCACAAAAGGCTTCTTCTTAGCAAAGCAACATGTAGTCCCTCACGATCTGTCCTCAAAGCTCTCAGCACCACTACAAATATAATAAATTAAAATTGCATGACAATGTAATCCAGCCTGTAAGTACTGAGCTTAAAAAGAGATGAAAGGGACTATACTTCAGAGGAGCTGTTGACCTAGCCAGCCTGTGAAGCCAGGAGACAGAGGAGTATACATCAAACTGGATTCTGAAGGTGGACACTTGACCAAAGGGATAGTCACATAAGAATGGAAAAGGAGAGTTTAATGATTTTGGGGGAGTACTCTCCAAGAGGCATCATTCATGCAGGACCTGAGGGGATGGTGAGAAATTGCTATTGGAGTGGCTTCAAGAAGCATGGGAAGAGTGATGGCCCATGCTAATAGAGGTTGAAGTGTCAGATTTGCTGTGGCAGGTGGTGGAATAAGGGATTTAAAGAAATTCAGGCAAGTAGGCATGTGAGGTGGATAGACTGTAAGGCTGGAAAACTCACCAGATGATTAAGTTTTGTTATTTAAACCTATAAATTCTTATCATTATGATTAGGTTTTATCAGTTTTTTTCAATTCTTAGACTTTTAAAATTCCCATAAGCTCTATTTGTTTCTTTTTCAAATATGCAACTAATTTTTTATAGTTCCCTGTTTTGTATTTTCAAATTCATAATTTATTTCTTTAAACATAACAATTTGCCTATGCATCTGATAATTTCTGATATCTAAAGTCTTACTGAGACCTTTTTTTTTTTTCTCTGTAAATCTGCTGGCTCTTACTTATTATGTCTTATTTTTTATGGTGCTACAAACTATTGTAAACCATTCATTTTCCTTAGAAAGTCATTTGTAAAAATTATATGAAGCCTAGGAGAAGGAGATAAGGAATGCACTGATGAAGGGACAACAGGATCACTAAGAAACTGAGAGGAGATTCTCCTCTGTATTCCAGGGCTCATGGTAGGAGAGACCTGAGAAACTAGACTCAGAGACAGCAATGGAGATGGTAAGAACCAAAGCAATTGAGGCCAGGTGGTCGTACTTAACTTTAAGAAGCCAGATGAATACAGTTACCATAAAGATCAGCAAGGTCAGAGTGGCAGCCAAGGGGGTGTGATCCACAGAACATTATGAAGATGCTAAATTGAACACAGGAAAGTAAGATGGGCAATCCACAATTACTTTATTGTTTAAGAAACGTTTACAGGAGTTTATCTGAGCTGAGACCTCAAATATACGCAGGAATTGGTTAAATTATCAGATTAAAGGCTTCAGAGAAGGAATCACATTCACCGAGAAGAATCAGAACAATTTTTTGGAAGCTGGAAATCAGAGTAATCAGTGGGAAGTGGTGATAAAGAAGTCCAGAGAAGCTAAGAACCAAGGACCTGTGCACCTGTGAAGTGAGTGGAACCAATGAAAGCACCCCCTGGTTGTAACTAAGGCAGTGGGAAGCCATTGGCAGGTTTTTAGTAGAGACATAGGTTATTGATTGTATTTTCATTTAAAATTTTTCATTCTGGCTGCATTGTAGGTTAGAGAGGAAGCAAAACCAGCGGTAGCAAGGCGACTGTTAAAAACATCCATGAGTTAGGTGGGGGTTAGTAGTTTGGAGTGGGGGAGCATTGGGAATGGACAGGCTCAAGGCATGTTTGGAAATAATAGTGCTCAGGGGAATGGCAGGGTGTGACCCTGAGGCAGAGGATGAGCAGGAATACTACACTCCGTTCTGCAGGTGTTGCCTTGCACAAGAGTGACTGCCCAGGGGATGAGTGGATGCTAAAAGCTAATGTGAGCCCAGATCACCGGATTGTGTGCTCTGGCCTGGCCTGTGTCTTACAGGAGGAAGAAGGAGCTTTCCTAAATCATACAAAGGTGCCATATGGGCAATTGGTGGCTCTGGAGAAGAGTTACCCATCGTGCCAAGGTTTCTGGTTTGGACATTTGAATTATTGGTAGCACCATTTGCTGAGACTGGGATCAGAAGTGATGGTGGGGAGCAAAACAATGTATGTAGTTTACACTTAAATTTTAATAAAAACTTTATGAAATAATATTTAGCTCATTTTATAAAAGCAGAAATTGAGTCTTAGAAACAGTAATTTTTTTCTGTAGCACATATTCAGGATGTTCCCTAAAAATGTGTACAAACTTTGAATAATTATAAAGGTAGTATTTATTAAAATACATTTTATTTTCAAAATGTAATAGGATCATCTGTTAAAGTGTGTATACATTTTTGGGGGACACTGTAGTTAATAAATGGTAAAGCTGAGATTCAGATTTTAATACTGTATTTTTTTATTCCTATATTTAAAAAAATAGAAAAAACAAAAATAGCATTAACATATTTGGAGGAATATTCTATTATAAAAATAAATGTGGTTTTATTTGAGAAATGTACCTGAATAATTGTTAAATAATTTGAATAGTTAAAATTGTAAATATTTAGAAATATTAATTTTAATAAATGTCTTTGCCCCTAAGCTTTCTTTTCCTTGTTCCTCTATTCACACTTGCTATTCTACTGACCTCCTCTTTTCTCTCTAGAGCCTTTTCTCTTCTCTGTCTTCTAGATATTTTAAATATTTATTTGACTTTCAGAGAGAAAGAAAGAGAGAGAGAGAGAAAGAAAGAGAGGAACATCAATTTGTTGTTCCACTTATTTATGCATTCATTGATTGACTGTTGTATGTGTCCTGACCAGGGACTTGAACCCACAACTTTGGCATATCGGGACAATGCTCTAACCAACTGAGCTACCTAGCCAGGGTCTCTTCTGTGTTTCAAGCTTAATGCAGCCTCACTTCTTCCAGGAAATGATTCTGAAACCTTTGATATAAATGTTTCTCTCATGAGTTCCATTGGCATCTTATATATACCTCTCTTATGTGACATACCGCGACTGCCCTAGTAGTTGGTTTACTTTTAGTTTGTATTCTTTTTTAAAAAAATCCTCATCTGATGATATGTTTTTCATTGATTCTAGAGAGAGGAAGGGAGAGGGAGAAAGAGAGAAACATCAATCGGTTGCCTCCTGTACAGATCCCAACTGGGGATCTAACCCACAACCTGGGCATGTGCCCTGACTGGGAATCAAACTGTGACCCTTAAGTAAATGGGATGACATTCCAACCAACTGAGCCACAGCAGCCAGGGCTAGTTTTATAGTCTTGATACCTGGTAAATGGTTACTATTCAGTAAGTAACGTTTGGTAGACTATTGTGCAAGTGAACCACTATTCAAGGCCACCTTTTCTAATAACATTGCATTGATTTACTCAGTCTGTTCTCTATTCCTGTGACTCTCAGACTTGGTTGAAGATAAAAATTAACTGGGATTTAAAAAAATACAGATTTCCATGCCCTACTTCAGACCTACTGAATCTGGGACAGGGCCAAATTATCTGGTCTTTAAAGTGTTTCCCTCATGACCACGTGGTCAGCCCAGCCTTGGCATTTAGGAATCACTGCTTTAGTTCATCACCACAGTCTGATACAACTCTCCTACCAATGTGTGCTTAGAGTTCTTATATTTTATATTATATTTATGTAATACTAGAGGCCTGGTGCACGAAATTCATGCACGGGGTGGAAGGAGGGGAGGGGGTGTCCCTCAGCCCAGCCTGCACCCTCTCCAATCTGGGACCCCTTGAGGGATGTCCTGGTAGGACCGGGCCTAAACGGGCAGTCAGACATCCCTCTCACAATCCAGGACTGCTGGCTCCCAACTGCTCACCTGCCTGCCTTCATGATTGCCCCTAACCGCTTCTGCCTGCCAGCCTGATCACCCCCTAACCACTCCCCTGCCAGCCTGATTGATGCCTAACTGCTCCCCTGCCAGCCTGATTGCCCCTAACTGCCCTTCCCCTGCCGGCCTGGTCACACCTAACTGCCCTCCCCTGCAGGCCTAGTCACCCCTAACTGCCCTCCCCTGAAGGCATGGTCTCCCCTAACTGCCCTCCCCTGCAGGCATGATCACCCCTAACTGCCCTCCTCAGCAGGCCTGGTCCCCCTCAACTGCCCTCCCCTGCAGGCCTGGTCTCCCCCAACTGCTCTGCCCTGCAGGCCTGGTCCCCCCCAACTGCCCTCCCCTGCAGGCCTAGTCACCCCCAACTTCCCTCCTCTGCTGGCCTTGTCACCCCTAACTGCCCTCCCCTGCAGGCTTGATTGCCCCCAACTGCCCTCCCTTGCAGGCCTGGTCCCCACCAACTGCTCTCCCCTCCTGGCCTGATCATCCACAACTGCCCTCCCTTGCAGGCCTGGTCCCTCACAACTGCCCTCCCCTGCTGGCCTGATTGCCCACAACTGCCATCCCTTGCAGGCCTGGTCCCTCACAACTGCCTTCCCCTGCTGGCCATCTTGTGGCAGCCATCTTGTGTCCACATGGGGGCAGCCATCTTGTGTGTTGGAGTGATGGTCAATTTGCATATTATTCTTTTATTAGATAGGATATTTGGTATATATTTATTTAGACATTTTGAGATAATTATCTGTATACAACTTTTTTGATTTCTAGACACACAGCAGGGTATTATAGGTTTCTCCATAGTCACTAGAGAGTATTTTACTATCTCACATCTTGAATTCATTTATTTAAGGTCCTTATATTTTAGGAAAGCTACATGCCACACTTCGGATACTAAATTAAGTCTTTAAATCTATATAAACATACACATGAAACAGGTATTTTTCTACTTGTTGGTACAACATATATTTTATATGATCATATTACTATTTTAGAAAGTACAAAAACATTTTTATCTTGCCATCTGTTATACACTTTATTTGGCCAACACAGAACATATCTGGGCTGAGGCCAACAGAACTATTTTACTTCTTTACTTTATTTGTGTTATTAACAACACAGATAATATAAACATGGCTTTATTTGCTTTTGTTCTAAAAAAACTGACCAGCATCCATGTAGATACCTTATAAATCATCCACACTGTCTTCTCCACCATTAAGAAAGTTTTGACATTTTTAAAAGGAAGGTGTTTTTCAGACTATAGTAATTCTTAACATTGAGTACCCAAATCACATTCAAGTTGACATATATTTTTTCTAACATGCCATGTGCCAGATCGCCATTTTCTTTTCAACACCATAGTTGAAATACATGAGCAACTTGGCTTGACTTAACGTCATAAACATAAGTGTCTTGATATTTTGCCATTGAAGTCTATTATCATTTATAGGGCATGTTTTGTGATTTTGTTTACATTTCTTCTGTTACTAATTTGGAAAACCTGGCATTTCTTGATGCAATAAAAAACTGAAAATGTATTCATCATTTTTCTGATGATTCCTCAATATTTCTGCAGCTAACATGATGTCATTTCAGATGATCTTGCTAAGGCTTTCATTCTCTCACAGTACTTTCATATCTAAGCCGTATCACTTGTTCTGCCTTCTACAAGTATACTGTCTCATAAGGCTGAGATATCTGATTTCTTAATATTTCATATCTGAAACTGGTCATATTAATTTCAACATCCCAAGATTTTGTTATGTTTTCTTTGTGAAGGAAGGAGCATCTATCAAGAGTGACATTTTCCAAATAACCTTATAGGAGCCCTATGAAATGTAAGCACACTTCTGGAACAAGTTTCATTCCTTTTTGCTAGATGATATTTCCTGGGTGTAATTTGTCACTGAACCTTTCTCTACTACCCAGCTCAGTCACTTCGTGATCCTGTCATCTAATTGCCTACATCACAGCATTAGTGTCCCTGCCTCAACTCTTCCTAATCCTATTCCATCCTCTATATATAAACTACCATGATAATTTTTAAAAGGATAATGTTTAGATTAGTCTCTTTTTTATATTAAATCAAATCTGAATTTCTTAGTTTGCACTGCAGAGCTCTCTACCAATGGGCCACCTCAAGAACATTAGACTTTATCGTTTGCCGTTGCCCATTTCTGAACTTGTTCCCACTTTCCACACCCTCGGTCATGTTCATGCATCCCATTTCAATCACCTCCTTGTTCTGTGCTCCCTCAATATTTAGTAGTAGCTAACTAAAGGAGAGTTGAATTTCCAAAAAATATTTGTGGGGCTCTAAAATTAGCAAGGTAAATAACAGTTTGCATACACTAGAGGGAGCTCAACATTTAAAATAACTTCTAAATTCTATTTAAGAAATTAAAGATTAAAGGGTGTGTTTTTTTTTAAAGATGAAATATTATCTAGTTTTTCTCTGTTCATTTAAAACTGTGGTTTCTGAGTTTTCATATAAATAAAGAGTATAGGATGATAGAGGGTTACATTTAGGAGATTAATTTTAAAGAACTGAGATTCTATGATTGTAGTTTATATTATTCTAGAGGCCCAATGCACGAAATTCATGCAGGGGCTCAGCCCTCGCAGCCCCTCACAGCCTCAGCTGGCCCTCAGCCCCTTGCAGCCCCGGTTTCTTCCAGAAGGTCATCCAGAGGGTCTTCCGGAAGTATGTCCAAACGGTCATTCTGCTGATCAGTCTAATTAGCATATTAGCTCTTTATTATATAGGATTGTTACTTATATGTTGCCTTGTAATTGATTTATTAATATTTCATATCTTGTTTTCTTGTTCCTCCTAAATTTTTTTCACAGTTAATGGCATTACCATCCATTCAGTGGTCCAATCCAGGAACTAAGAAGTCATCAAAACTCATCCCCTTGCTCAACTCAACACTAGAATCTCTTCCACTAGACTACAACTCCCTTGAGGATAGGGATAGTGCTTGTTTATTGTCCCATCTCTTCTATGTAGTACAGGACTTGGAATATAGGAGATAGTAAATAAATACTTAAGTTAATGAATGAGAATGACCCTTCCTCCCTATATCTAAATAATTATCAAGTCCATTTTATTTTACCCATAAAATAGTTATTTAATATGTTCTTTCCTCTCTGCCCCTGTTCTATTGTCTGGAGCACCTCTGTCATCTCTTATCTAGACTCTTGAAATGATATCTATATCCACCCCCCATCTTTCCCATTTCTCCAAATCATTCATTTTGAATTAAAATATGTTACTGCAACTACTTGATAAATCCCTTTAATGGCTTTATATCACCCACAGGGTGATCTTTTAAGTCCTTTTGCACTGGGACAAGGCTCGCTTTGGCTGGGCCCTTGCCTAACTCTCAGCGTCAGCTCATATCACCCTCCTACACTTGTGCGCGATACCAAACGTTTTAATTTCTCATATATACTGTGAGTTATATTTATATATTGGATGAGCTCTTAGCCTAGTCTGGAGAAGGGATCAGAGAAGGATTCCTGGAGAAGAAGACTTATTGGAGAGGTCAACAGATTATAAGAATTAGTGAGAAAGAAGTCAGAGCCCTTTCTGATCTTAGTTAGAATTTTTCAAATCTAGCAAATTATTGCCTGAAGTGTAAGCCAAATGTTTAATGAAGACTCTTTTTAGTTAGGCTATTCTGTCTGGCTGCATGAGCCTTCATTCACTTACTCATACAATAATCATTAAGTTCCTTTATGTGCCAAGCACTGTGTTATACACTAAAGTATAGAGGTGAGCAAATCACCTCTGATCCCATAGAATATAGATAAGGTTATAATTCAGTTATCTTTTAAAGCCTAATACCTAAGGGCCTAATTGTAGGACCACAAGAGATGAAACTGAAAATTCCAAAGATGTATCTTTAGCCTCTTATCTATGTGACTGTTGTGCTAATTAAATAAGGAATGGATGGATAATAATTTACTTCCCCACTAGATGTGGTAAGAATAACTGATGCTTTTAACTCTTTGCCAATGATACCATCATATAGATGAATTATAAGAGATCATTTTTTTTTAGGAATTATTGTAATAATAGTGAATAGACAGTTTTAACTCCAAGCTTGGAGTCATTTGAAGAAAAATCTTAAAAGTGTTTTAAATACATGTTTATATCATCTCAGGAGTTCATTAGAAAGGACTGAGTCTTGCTATGCCCTTACAATAATAATGCAGC
This sequence comes from Eptesicus fuscus, assembly GCF_027574615.1. NCBI lineage: Eukaryota > Metazoa > Chordata > Mammalia > Chiroptera > Vespertilionidae > Eptesicus > Eptesicus fuscus. The sequence goes on along the minus strand of NC_072485.1, from coordinate 17,580,710 downwards.
ACCATAAGAGGCTTAACACATCCTTAACAACCTCTCTTGCCATCTTAGAAGCTCTGCTGGATACAAAATGATGTGGTTTCAAGGCTGAAAAGTTCTTTAAGGTAGATTGAGACACAAAACTAGCTCTGAAAATCCCTGGTTTTGATTTATCAAGAAGCTTTCAGATAACCTTAGATGCCATCCAGGTAAACAATACAGATAAAGTTTAAAGCTCTCCTATTTAGCTGAAGTCATTTAATATAGATCTTAAATCTCAAATTTTCAAGCTGATTCATTAATACCAAGAACATATCTAAATAATGTATCTTCTGCTCTTCTGGAAGTATTTTATATAAGATCTGACATGATGAATTTACTGTATTGTTTCAATTCATAATTGCAATATCCAAAAAGAATTTTTATTAAAATCTTTCAGAATTTCAATTCCTATTCAATATTTGCTGAATTACAATTTTACTTCAAGATTTTTATGCTTTTAATTGATTCCTTGGGAAAATATCCTAAATCGTTTTTTTTAAAATTTAAATTCTTTATTGTTTCAAGTATTATATGTTTCCTTTCCCCCCCATTGAGCTTTCCCAGCTGCTCCCACCACCCAGCACATGCCCTCACCCCCCTACTCTCTGTGTTCATCGGTTATGCTCATATGCATTCATACAAATTCTTTGGTTGATCTCAAACCTCCCCTCCCCACCCCTACTCCCCTGCCTTCCCTCTTAGGTTCTGTTCCATGCTTCTATGACTCTGGCTTTATTTTTGTTCATCAGTTTATGTTGTTCATTATATTCCACAAATGAGTGAGATCATGTGATATTTGTCTTTCTCCAACTGGCTTATTTCGCTTAGCATAATGCTCTCCAATTCCATACATGCTGTTGCAAATGGTAAGAGCTCCTTCTTTTTTACTGCAGCGTACTATTCCATTGTGTAGATGTACCACTGTTTTTCAATCCACTCATCTGCTGATGGGCACTTCAGCTGTTTCCAAATCTTAGCTATTGTAAATTGTGCTGCTATGAACATAGGGGTGCATATATCCTTTCTGATTGGTATTTCTGATTTCTTGAGATATATTGCTGGAAGTGAAATTACTGAGTCAAATGGGAGTTCCATTTTTAATTTTTTGAGGAAACTTCATAGTGTTTTCCAAGTGGCTGCACCAGTCTGCATTCTACCAGCAGTGCACGAGGGTTCCTTTTTCTCCACATTCTCTTCAGCACTTGTCGTTTGTTGATTTGTTGATGATAGCCATTCGGACAGGTGTGAGATGGTACCTCATTGTTGTTTTGATTTGCATCTGTTGGATGATTAGTGACTTTGAGCATGTTTTCATATGTCTCTTGGCCTTCTGTATGTCCTCTTTTGAAAAGTGTCTATTTAGGTCCTTTGTCCATTTTTTTTTTTTTTGGATTGTTTATCTTTCTTTTGTTAAGTTGTATGAGTTCCCTGTAAATTTTGGAAATTAAACTCTTATCATAGATAACATTGGTAAATATGTTCTCCCATGCAGTGGGCTTTCTTGTTGTTTTGTTGATGGTTTCTTTTGCTGTGCAGAAGCATTTTATTTTGATGTAGTCCCATTTGTTTATTTTCTCCTTAGTTTCCATTGTCCCAGGAGCTATATCGGTAAAGATATTGTTACGACATATGTCTGCTATTTTGCTGCCTATGGATTCTTTTAAGATTTTTATGGTTTGTCTTACGTTTAAGTCCATTATCCTTTTTGAGTTTATTTTTGTGTATGGTGTAAGTTGGTGGTCTAGTTTCATTTTTTTGCATGTATCTGTCCAATTTTTCCCAACACCATTTATTGAAAAAACTCCATTGTATGCTTTGCCTCCTTTGTCAAATATTAATTGAGCATTATGGCTTGGGTTGATTTCTGGGTTCTCTGTTCTGTTCCATTGATCTATATGTCTGTTCTTGTGCCATTACCAGGCAGTTTTGAGAACAGTGGCTTTGTAATATAGCTTGATATCTGGTATTGTGATCCCTCCAACTTTATTCTTCTTTCTCAGGATTGCTGTGGCTTTTCGGGGTCTTTTTTTATTCCATATGAATTTTTGAAGAGTTTGTTCTAGGTCTGTGAAATATGCCGTTAGTATTTTAATGGGGATTGCATTGAATCTATAGATTGTTTTGGGTAGTATGGACGTTTTAATAATGTTGATTCTATCAATCCATGAGCACAGTATATTCTTCCATTTGCTCATGTCCTCCTCTACCTCTTTTTTCAATGTCCTGTGGTTTTCTGAGTACATGTCTTTTACCTCCTTAGTTAAGTTTATTCCTAGGTATCTTTATTATTTTGTTGCAATGGTAAATGGGATTGTTTTTTTAATCTCTCTTTCTGTGATTTCATTATGGTGTATTAAAAAGCAATAGATTTCTGAGTAATTTTGTATCTTGCCACATTGCCAAATTCATTTAGTAAGTCTAGTAGTTATTTGATGTTGTCTTTAGGGTTTGCTATGTACAATATCATGTCATCTGCGAATAATGACAGTATTATTTACTTCTTCCTTTCCAATTTAAATGTCTTTTATTTCTTCTTCTTGTCTGATTGCTATGGCTAGCACTTTCAGTACTATGTCGAACAGGAGCGGTGAAAGTGGGCATCCCTGTCTTGTTCCTGTTCTTAGAAGAAGTGGTTTTAGTTTTTGCCCATTGAGTATGATGTTGGCTGTAGGTTTGTCATATAGGGCTTTTATTATGTTGAGTATGATCCCTCTATACCCACTTTACTGAGTGTTTTTTATCAGGAAAGGGTGTTGGATTTTGTCAAATGCTTTTGCTATATCAATTAATATGATTATGTGATTTTTGTCTCTCAATTTATTTATGTGATATATCACATTTATTGATTTGTAGATATTGTACCAACCTTGCATCCCCATAATAAATACCACTTGGTCATAGTGTATGATCTTTCTAATGTAATGCTGAATCTGATTTGCTAGAATTTTGTTGAGAATTTTAGCATCTATGTTATCAGGGATACTGGCCTGTAATTCTCTTTCTTTGTAGTGTCTTTATCTGGTTTTGGGATTAGGGTAATGCTAGCTTCATAGAAAGAGCTTGGAAGTGTATCTTCCTCTTGAATTTTTTGGAATACTCTGAGAAGGATAGGTTTTAGTTCTTCTTTGAATCTTTGGTAAAACTTCCCTGTGAAGTCCAGATCAGGCTTTTGTTTGCTGGAAGTATTTTTATTACTGTTTCAATTTCCTCCATAGTTATTGGCCTATTCACATTTTTTTTTTTATTCTTCCTGATTGAGTTTTGGAAGCTTGTATTTTTCTAAGAATATGTCCATTTTATCTATGTTGTCCAGTTTGTTGGAGTAGAGTTGTTCATAGTATTTTTATTATTATTATTATTCTTAGTATGTCTCTGGGGTCAGTTGTTACTTCACCTCTTTCATTTCTGATTTTGTTTATTTGGATCCTCTCTGTTTCTTGGTGAGCCTGGCTAAATTAACAAACAGTAACCCAATCATTGTTTAACAGCATGCTATTTAGCCTCCAAATTTGATTTTTTTCACTGTTTTTATTGTAGTTGATTTCTAATTTTATGCCATTATAATCTGAGAAGATGCTTGATATGATGTCTATCTTCTTGATTTTGAATAGACTTTGCCTGTATCCTGATATGTGGTCTATCTTTGAAAATATCCTGTGTGCTCCTGAGAAGAATGTATATTCTGTGGCTTGGTGTGAAATGTTCTGAAGATGTCAATTAGTTCCATCTAATCTAATGAGTCATTTAGGATTGATGTTTCTTTGCTGATTTTTTGTTTAGAGGATTTATCCAATGGTGTCAATGGGGTATTAAAGTTCCCTACTATGATTGTACTGCTGTCAATCTCTCCCTTTATATATTCCAGAAGATTTTTTATGTAATTGGGTGCTTCTGTATTGGGTCTATATATTTTTACTAGAGTTATATCCTCTTGTTGAGTTGCTCCCTTTTGTATTATGAAGTGGCCCTCCTTATCTCTTGTTATGGCCTTCACTTTGAGGTTTATTTTATAAGATATAAGTATTGCTACCCCTGCTTTTTTCTCATTTCCATTTGCCTGAAAAATTTTTTTTCTATCCCTTCACCATCAGTCTGTGTGAGTCCTTTGTTCTGAGGTGTGTCTCTTGTAGACAGAAAATATATGAGTCATGTTTCTTTTTTTTTTTTTAATATATTTTATTGATTTTCCACAGAGAGGAAGAGAGAGGGATAGAGAGTTAGAAACATCGATGAAAGAGAAACATCGATCAGCTGCCTCTTGCACACCCCCTACTGGGGATGTGCCCGCAACCAAGGTACATGCCCCTGACCGGAATCAAACCTGGGACCCTTGAGTCCGCAGGCCGACGCTCTATCCACTGAGCCAAACCGGTTTCAGCCAAGTCATGTTTCTTATCCTTTATCTACCCTCTGTCTTTTGATTGGAACATTTAATCCATTTACATTTAAGGTTATTTATTGATAGGTGCTTGTTTGTTGCCATTTTTGTTCTTTATGCCTGTGTTCCTTCTCCCTTTCTAATTCTTCTTTTTATGAAATATGCTAAATCTTTTAACAAGTGTCCATTTTCTTCATGGGGAAATTAAACATATATAGCCACATCACTACATAACAAATAAAAAGGATGGATGATGCATACTTTGTTAGAAAAAAATCAGCAATAAGAGGAAGATTCATATTGATGGGAGAACGATGAAATAGAACATATACATGTTCTCAGGTAGGCATCAGTACCAAACATCGACAGAGATAGAATGATTGGTTATTGGATATCAGAGAAAGAAAAGGAGTTCCAGAAACTGGAGAATCAAACCAAGTGCCAGGTGTGTAACCATGGTTACTAAGGTTACTTAATGTTACCTTGACAAGAAAAAGCAAGGCATCAGGAATCCAGTCACAATTAAGAGTATATGCTATGAAAATATTAGTAAAAAAATACACACACACACACACACCCCATACCCATATGTGTGTGCATATGTACACATATGTGTATATTTATATAAATATGACTTAGAAATAGAAATTAGAATAGAATTATGGCTTGCAGAGAAAAATGAAATCCCAGGAAAATCAATATTCTAACATTAGCACAACTGCCGCTACCATCGCCCCTTCAGCCCTTTTGAAGATGTGTGTTTATTGTAATATAAACATTGTAATGCCTAGATTTTGATGCAGCTGTTTAGTTTACCAGCTTTACAGGGCAAATGCACTAATCAGGACCAGGTACCTGCCGCTATAAGCTAACAAGGCTTTCTCAGTATTTTTTAAAAATCCAGAATCCTTTGCAGCGGTATTTTTCTCATTCTTTTATAACTAGTAAGGTGAAGTAAAATCTACTTAATCCAGAAAAGTTTCAACATACACTGAGATAGAAGGAAGAGGGGTTGAGTTTGAGCGAGGTTTTAAAATTTAGATTGTTAGTAAAGATGATATTTGTAGTTGGATTTAGCTGAGGGTTACCTGGTCCAATGAAATCCAATAATGATTATATTTTATGTATTATACAGCTTTCATTGATATGAAAAAGGAATTGTGCTTGTAGGCGCTTTAAATCTCTTAGAGCATGAATGTGCTTCATATATTCACACAGGGGCTGTAGAAGGAATAACATGAGTAAGTCTAGATAAAAAAGAGCTAAGAGAGTGGTTCTAGAGAGAATCTGTTGTGTACTGTGGGCTAAGTGAGCCGAATGTTCTATCCACTAAGGTTTTCATAGGTGAAAAGAAGCAAGCCAGTGATATAGGCTGAGAATAGGAAAAGATTAACTCTAAAAAAGAATAACCATGGCAACTAGGATGAATATACACACATAAGAGACTCCTACTTCTGTGAGGTCAAGCTAGCACAAAGTCCAAGAGCTTAAGGTAGATAAATGGAGAATATAGAAAAAGCTGTTCAGAGGTTCAGGGGAAGGTCTAGGCAAGAGTGGAAAATCAGTCTTATACTTGAGTACAGGAAAGTAGAAAGTTAAGAGACAGGAGTCATGGAGAGTGTACCTAACATAGGAAATAATGCGTGCTTTTTCAATGCAACTAGAGATAAGAAAATAGACTCAAGTGATACAGTCACTTTTGGATAGCTAACTATTGGAACTGGAGGAATAAAATAACACAAAAATACTAAGCTTTGTGATTGGAAGAATGATTATGGAAAGGTTAGTGTGTGTGTGTGTGTGTGTGTGTGTGTGTGTGTGTGTGTGTGTAATATATATATATATGTAGTGGGTAACACTAAAAATGTAAAAAAAAAAAGTGGCTGAAGGGTAGGTTTATGCAAGCCTTAATTCTAAATGAAGGATTGTGTATTTTATTTTGCAGGCCATGAGGAACCAATAAAGGGTAGTGAGCATGAGAATAATGTGTGCAGGACATTGTTTTGTAAGATTCATGTGCAAGATAGATTGAAGAAGAAAAGTTCCAACAGGTGGACAGACCAATTGGGAGTCTATTGCAATATTCTATATATTATATTACATACATATACTATAATATTATTTATAATGTATATAAACACTTTTAAAAAGTTAAGTTAGCCCTAATTTCCTTCCTCCCTTATTTCATTTTTCCTTTATCTTCTTCCAGAATGAATTGAAAATGCTTATACCTCATCATCTAATTTCTATATTATTCTTTTCTCCCTAGTTATTTAGCCTGTTTGATATTTTAACACAAACAATCAAGTTAGAAAGATAAACTAATATTGTCTCTGAAAAAAAATAGTTATTTTTTATAAATTTTGACTACTTTCACTATGCTAGTACCCCTTTCTTTGATCTATGATTTTCAAGGACCATTTATCAGTTTAAAGGTTAAGATTTTTAGGCTTTGAGTGAAAATCTGAACAGGAGCAGGATCAAATTTTTGAAAGAAAGATTTGGAATTTTTTAAATCAAACTTAACATTTATGACTACACATGAATTAGTGAAGACCTTGAATAGGGAAGTGGCCATGAAAATGGAGAGGAAGTGACACATTTGACTGTACTTGTGGACTAAGAGGATTTTAGAAAATACAGGAAAGCAATGATTACTTTTTGAAACTGGAAGGTTAGGAGAAAAGTGTCAACCATGTAAAAAAGGCGTTTCATAGAAGTTTTATTTTATATGTAAATAAATAGATTTGGCTTCATATTGGATATCAGAGTGGCAACATCCAAGCAACAGACCTGGAGCTCAGGGAGGAAATTAATAGTGACCTATAGATTAGAGAATCATTTCTATAAAGGCTGGTGAATTTTCTGAGGACACGGAGAATTAAAAGACAGCATATCTATAAGGAAATGCTCCTTACTATTTCAAAATCTGTAGCAAAATTATTCCCCTGGTGTTTGAATTGGCACATAGTCATTCTGATAATGGTGGAATTTGTGTAATAGTTTTTCATGTGAAAGCTGACACTAAGATAAGCAGTTGCATGCATCATGCATCATTGCAGTTCTACTGACACATATCTGTCCAGAAAAACCAGAATTTTGAAACAATAATGAAATAGTTCAGTGTGTGTCATATGCTTCCAAATGTTTTTTTACAAATGAGGTCAGTGTAAGTGTAATTAGATGAACTCACTCCAATATACTTATCTCACTGTAACGCAAAATATAGATTCAAGAAGATCCACTACTCTTATTCATTAAATAACATCAAATCCAATTGTGTAATGTTATAGTTGTGCTTCAAAATAATGGGAAAGCAATAGGCAAAATTATTTCTTAATGTACACACAAATGCCAGACAACTAAAACAGCCTTGATTTACTATGACACAATTACCAAATTACCTTGTTTGACATATTTTTGTCCTTCATTCTAACTTAATGTAAATAGTAAGATATCAATCTTTTCCAAAATATAAATGTATTGAAATCCATGATTATTCTTTTTTCTTTTTTAAAACTAAGTTTAGCAGTATTATTTATCACATACTTACTTAAATAATTTGAGCTGTGAGAACTTCAATGTGAGAGTATATTCTTAAATAGAATTATAGCTTGGCTCCTTTCAAGAGGAAAATTTACAAGTTTTCCCGTGGAGCTTATATTTTATACCTAATTTCAATGTACTGTAGAGGAACATTTTTCCATTTTAATAAAAAAATCATTACAGAGCTACAGTTAAGTATAACTGAAAATTATCACTATAAATAGTTTAGGAAGTTAGACTCAATAGTAGGGATAAAGATCTACTATGTTAATATTTAGGAAACTAGATAATATATCATTAACAATGACACTAATCAAGGGAGATGGGTTCTATCTTGTACTAGAAAGGTCTTCTTGCCTAGCCTTGATTTAATTGTACTCTGTGCATAAGCAGTAACCTCATTTGGGTCATGAATGTGAATCAAGAGAGTAGAAAATACCACATTTGACCTTGCCATAATGGCAAAACTTTAGATATTCAATATTGTATTGCTTATTGAATGTGCTAATTTCACTTGGAGATAATATAACTGCATTCATCTTAAAAAACATAAATGAATAATGAATTATATCAAAAACAAGCATTTGAATCATATTTTAGGTTTCAATGGCCTTAAATTGAGTTAAATAGAGGCAATGTGAGTAAATTACACTGACAAAGAGTAAATTTATGATGAGATTTAACTACATTCTGTTACAAATTGTGCCTGGAGAATTTTATAGTTTTGTTTTCAAGGAGGTAGAATTAATAGGAATTACATCAGGAATACCAAGCATTATGAGGTCGAGGAATCTCAGATTACTGTTATGACTCTTCTCTGCTACCTAGCAATGATCAGATGTTCAAGTAAAGACACCATTAAGTATCAATTAAGAATTATAGTTGATAGAACTTAACATGAACTAACAGTAAGGAGTTTCTCAAGATGTTAATGCCCCTTTTGATTTTATAAAAGTTTCAAAAAGAAGTAGGTTTGAGAAAAAAAGATCTAATAATTTTCACAAACTACATGTGGTTCAAACTACATCTCTATTGTTCTGTGTAGACCTGGGAGTTAGACTCAGAGCAGGACTTTGAGCTTGAATAGCTCTGTTGGAAGGCAAACAGGAAAGTAACACATAAAAAAATGATTTTAAATATCAGTTCGGAAGGAGGAAAGTGGTGGGACCAAGAGAAAAGCCACCAGGAAGAAGATGTGCTTAACCCACAGTTAATCCTGCCTTGAAAACAAACCATGGAGAGGTTCAAGCAAAGTTGAATGAATTCATTCAGAAAAGTTGAATATCATATTCTGCATCTAGTAGATGTGGACATGGATTACGTATAAATCACATGTAATGCAAAGATTGTGTAATTATTTGTATTGTATTTAATATATTTATATAAAAACTAGAGGCCTGGTGCATGAAATTTGTGCGTGGGGGGTGTCCCTCAGCCCAGCCTGCACCCTCTCCAATCTGGGACCCCTCGAGGGATGTCCGACTGACCTCTTACAATCCAGGACTGCTGGCTCCCAACTGCTCGCCTGCCTGCCTTCCTGATTGCCCCTAACCGCTTCTGCCTGCCAGTCTGATCACCCCCTAACCACTCCCCTGCCAGCCTGATTGATGCTTAACTGCTCCCCTGCCAGCCTGTTTGTCCCTAACTGTCCTCCCCTGCAGGCCTGGTAACCCCTAACTGCCCTCCCCTCAGGCCTGGTCTCCCCCAACTGCTCTCCCCCGCAGGCCTGGGTCCCTCCCAACTGCCCTCCCCTGTTGGCCATCTTGTGGTGGCCATCTTGTGTCCACAGTGGGGCAGCCATCTTGTGTGTTGGAGTGATGGTCAATTTGCATATTACTCTTTTATTAGCTAGGATAGAGACCTGGTGCACGGGAGGGGGCCGGCTGGTTTGCTCTGAAGGATGTCCCGGATCAGGGTGGGGGTTCCCTTGGGGCGTGGGGTGGCCTGGGCAAGGGGCCTGTAGTGGTTTGCAGGCCAGCCATGCCCCCCGAGTGACCCAAGCAGAGGCCCTGGTATTTGGGATTTATTTATCTTCAGTAATTGAAACTTTGTAGCCTTGAGCGGAGTCAAGCCTCCTGCTTGCTTCGTGGCCGCAGCCATTTTTGTTGGGATTTATTTATCTTCAGTAATTGAAACTTTGTAGCCTTGAGTGGAGGCCTGGGCCTGCCAGGGTGTGCAGAAAGCTTGGTTTCCTCCATTGCTGGGAAAACCCAAGCCTCCTGCTGGCTCCGTGAACGCAGCTATCTTGGTTGGGTTATTTTCCATGCTTAATATTGGCTGGTGGGCGTGGCTTGTGGGTGTCATAGAGTGATGGTTAATTTGCATATTACTCTTTTATTAGATAGGATACTAGAGGCCCAGTGCATAAAATTCATGCACACGTAGGGTCCCTAGGCCTGGCTGGCAATCAGGGCCGATCGGGGCCTTCCTTCCATGGCTGCTGGCTGCCAGTTGGGGCCTTGCTTCCCCAGCTGCCAGCTGCCTGCTGGGGCCTTCTTTCATTCCGTGCTGCACCCTGGTAGTCAGCGCACGTTATAGTGAGTGATCAAACTCCCGGTCTCCAGGTTGAACTCCGGAGGGGACACTTTGCATATTAGCCTTTTATATATATAGATATTTTTCCATTTTACAGATGAGAACCTCAGAGAAAATAACCGAGGTCTCAAACCAGAGGGAGTCGGACCTCCATTACCACCATTTGTCCACCATCCAGAGCAGAGGGGTCAGTGCTGACATGTACACATAAGGAACTGGTGGACATTGAAATTGGGTCTCAAAAGAACTGTTGGTCCAGAAAGAAACTCACTACAGACTGATTCATTTGCCTGTCAGCATAACTATTGTTGCTCGTCTCACATTCAGTTCTTATAACTATATCTCTAGTGACATATGATCTTGCTCATCTAGGGGAAATGATGAACAACATAGACTGAAGAACAAGAACAGAACCAGAAGCAAGGAGGCATCGATCGGACTATCGGGCCTCAGAGGGAGGATAGGGGAGGTTGGGAGGGGGGGGGAGAGATCAACCAAAGGACTTGTGTGCATGCATATGAGCCTGTCCAACGGTTGAGTTCAACAGGGGGTTGGGGCATCCGTGGGGAGGGGTGTGGGATGGGAATGGGGGGATGAGGACAAATATGTGACACCTTAATCAGTAGAGAAATTTAAAAAAATAAAATAAAATTTAAAAAAAAAGAAAAAAAAAAAATAACCGAGGTCTCAAAGCTACCAACACATGTGGACCTTGAAGTCTGTCTGTTTCACTACAAAGGCTGTTTTCTTTCCATTTCATTTCTTGCTTTTCTAATAGCATATACATATGTAAGAGTAATAAAATGATGTGATTTTTTTCCTTTTCAAGTTTTTTTGTATTATGTTGTTGTAAACATGCTTAAGTGCAACATATCTAATTTCATTATACATACATGGATTAACAATTACAAATTCAAAGAACTTTAGAATTTTGCTGTAACATGGAATTTTAACAAATGGATTGACCTAACACTGTCATATGCATTGAATGAAGATTCAAGAAATTTTCCTGGGTTCAGGAGCCTTGGCTGAGATTTGGTATCACCATACCAAATGATTCTTCCACTTATAGCAATTAATTTTCCTGATCAGACTCCAGACAGATCTTTTCACTAAATTCATTCTTTTGAGATTAGTAGATATATAATAAACATGTAAAAAAATGTTTAAAGCTTATTTCAAAATGTGCTTTCAGAAATATATTCATACAATATCTTATATGTCTGCTTATGGTTTCTTGCACCTAAGTTTAAAATCCATTGCTTATGATTAATAGTGTAATTTATAAAAAGATGTCAGCAAATCTTATTAGCCAATAGCTATGTGAAATCTTAATATATTATCATGTGTTGGAATATTTTTATTGTATACTAGAAAATGCCTTGTATTTTCCACAAGTATAAGTAATTTCTGATAGAATATGTAGTTTTTATATATTTAATTTGATAGCTTTAAAACCGTGCTTATTTAAACAAAAATACAGCCTCATCTAATTCTTTTTTTTTTTTTTTTTACTGTCAAATAATGTTTTTTATTCTTTAGATAGAAAATTTTGGTAGTAAAATTTCTTCTCTCTTTTCCCTAAGAATTCACTGCTTTTATTGGTGATGAGAATCATACTTCATTCATACCACGTTTCTTTCCCTTCTGTCAACCTTCCCTGTTCTATTACTTCCTTGAGCACTTTCAAGCTTAATTTTCTATCTTGTTATCTTTGTTTATGTATCAATGCAGACCTTTTATAAGACCTTTTGTATTCAATTTATCTACTTTCTTCACTTGGCAATGCATTATTTTCCTTAAAGATTTCCTTGAAATTAAAATATTTATCATTCAAACTTATTGTCATTATTCAGACTGTCCTTCTAGATGGAACTTACTCAAGGCCAGATGTTTCCATTTCAAAATTTGTCTGTACCTCCTTGTTTCAATAGTTAACCTGTGAATTTTAATCTCTCACTATACCTTGGCAACCCCATTCTCAACCACTCCAACTAAATTAAGGCCTAATTTGATGTTATTATTTATCTTGCTAATTCTTTATTTATTTATTTATTTTTTAAAAATATATTTTATTGATTTTTTTACAGAGAGGAAGAGAGAGGGATAGAGAGTTAGAAACATTGATGAGAGAGAAACATCGATCAGCTGCCTCCTGCACACCCCCTACTGGGGATGTGCCAGCAACCAAGGTACATGCCCCCGACCGGAACCGAACCTGGGACCCTTGAGTCCGCAGGCCAACGCTCCATCCACTGAGCCAAACCGGTTTCGGCTATCTTGCTAATTCTTTAAGATGCCCACATCCTTCCTCCTTAAGTCACAGACCAAATGCCATGCTCTTCAAGAAGTTTTGGCTAAATCTGCCCTTCTTCAGAGCAGATAGTACAAAATTTGGTCTATAATTTGCATTCTGTACACTTTTGCAATCCAGCAATTATGTATTACTGAGAACCAGCCAATCTTCCTGCTTCCGCTCCCCACCTCAAACTGTCAGTTTGTTTCTTCTGCATGAAATTTGATGTCTGTCTTCATCTAAGGCCAATCTACATGTGCTTCTGGAACTTCAGGTGTTCTAAAACATGTCTCAAATGTTTTGATATTTCTCTCACAAAACTTACCTTCCCCTTGAATTTGTGCAGTCTTAGTGAATCACTGCTAATGTGTTGAATGAAAAGCAGAATTTCTAAGGCTAGGTTAGAAAAGCCAATCCAGTGTGGCTCAGTTGGTTGGAGTGTCATCCCAGGCACCAAAGAATCACAGGTTCTATTCCTGGTCACTGAACATACCTTGGTTGCAGGTTTGATCCCCAATTGGGTAATGTGCAGGAAACAACTGATGGATATTTCTCTCTCGCTTCCAGGCTTCGCTTTCTCTCTTTCTCTCCATTCCTCTCTCTAAAGAAGAAAAAAAAATCAATGAAAACATTCTCAGGAAAGGATTTTTTTCCTTTAATCTTTATTGTTGAAAGTATTACATAGATCCTCCTTTTCCACCCATTAACCTCTTTCAGCCCGCTCCCATCCTCTCCCCCACCAGCCCTTCACCACCCCATTGTCTGCGTCCATGGGATATACATATATGCATACAAATTTATTGGTTCATCTCTTCCCACTCACCTCCCCTGCCTTCGCTCTGAGGTTCAATAGTCTGTTCATGCTTCTATGTCTCTGGTTCTATTTTTGTTCATCAGTTTATGTTGTTCGTTATATTAAACAAATTAGTGAGATTATTTGATACTTATCTTTCTCTGACTGGCTTATTTCGCTTAGCAAAATGCTCTCTAGGTCCATCCATGCTGTTAAAAATGGTGAGAGTTCTTTTTTACAGCAGGATAGTATTCCATTGTATAAATGTACCACAGTTTTTTAATCTACTCATCTGCTGATGGGCATATAGGTTGTTTCCAAGTCTTAGCTACTGTAAATTGCACTGCTCTGAACACAGGGGTGCATATATTCTTTCTGATGAGTTTTCTTTCTTTCAGGTTTTTTAGGATATATTCCTACAAATAGGGATCACTGAGTCAAATAGAAGTTACATTTTTAATTTCTTGAGGAAATGCCATACTGTTTTTCACAGTGGCTGCACCAGTCTGCATTCCCACCAGCAGTGTACATTTTTTCATATGTCTCTTGGCCATCTGTATGTTCCCTTTTCTCCACAACCTTGCTAACACTTGTTGTGGGTTGATTTAGTTTTTTTGTTTGTTTGTTTTGTTTTATTTTAAAATATATTTTATTGATTTTTTACAAAGAGGGATAGAGAATTAGAAACATCGATGAGAGAGAAACATCGATCAGCTGCCTCCTGCACAACCCCTACTAGGGATGTGCCTGCAACCTAGGTGCATGCCCTTGACCAGAATCGAACCTGGGATCCTTCAGTCCACAGGCCGACGCTCTATCCACTGAGCCAAACCGGTTAGGGCTGATTTGTTGATGATAGCCATTCTGACAGGTATGAGGTAATATCTCAAAATCGTTTTTATTTGCATCTCTCGGATGATTAGTGACTTTGAGCATTTTTTTTCATATGTCTCTTGGCCATCTGTATGTCCCCTTTGGAAAAGTGTTTAGGTCCTTTGTCCATTTTTCAATTGGATTGTTTGTCTTTCTTTTGTTAAGTTGTATAAGTTCCCTATATATTTTTGAGATTAACCCCTTATCAAATGTAGTATTGGCAAATATGTTGTCCCATGTAGTGGGCTCTCTTATTATTTTGATGATGGTTTCATTTGCTGTGTAGAAGCTTTTTATTTTCATGTAGTCCCATTTGTTTATTTTCTCCTTAGTTTCCATTGTCCTAGGAGATGTATTGGTAAACATTGCTACGAGAGATGTCTGAGATTTTGGTCCCTATTATTTCTTCTAGGACTTTTATGGTTTCACGTCTTACATTTAAGTCTTTTATCTATTTTTAGTTTATTCTTGTGTATGGTGAAAGTTGGTGGTCTAGTTTCATTTTTTTGCATATATCTGTCCAATTTTCCTAACACCATTTATTGAAGAGACTGTAAAAATTGATATCTGGTATTGTGATCCATCCAACTTTGTTCTTCTTTCTCAGGCTCGCTGCAGCTATCCGGGGTCTTTTTTGATTCCATATAAATTTTTGGAGTATTAGTTCCAGGTCTGTGAAATATGCTGTTAGTATTTTAATAGGGATTGCATTGAATCTATAGATTGCTTTGGGTAGTATGGGCATTTAAATTATGTTGATTCTATCAATACATGAACATGGTATATTCTTGCACTTGTTTATATCTTCCTCTATCTCTTTTTTCAACATACTATAGATTTCAGAATACAGGTCTTTTACCTCCTTGGTTAAGTTCATGCCTAAGTATCTTAATTTTTTTGTTGTTGCAATGGTAAATGTGATTGTTTTTTTAGTTTGTCTTTCTGAGAGCTCACTATCCTCCTATATAATAAAGAGTTAATATGCAAATTGACCATCACTCCAACACACAAGATGGCCGCCCCCATGTGGTCAAAGATGGCCACCCCCATGTGGACACAAGATAGCCAGCAGGGGAGGGCAGTTGTGGGTGATCAGGCCAGCAGGGGAGAGCAGTTAGAGGTGACTGGGCCAGCAGGGGAGGGCAGTTGGGGGTGACCAGTCCTGCAGTGGAGGACAATTGGGGGCGACCAGGCCAGCAGGGGAGGGTAGTTAGGGGCAATCAGGCTGGCAGGGGAGTGGTTAGGGGGTGATCAGGCTGGCAGGCAGAAGTGGTTAGGGGCAATCAGGCAGGCAGGCAGGGGAGCAGTTGGGAGCCAACAGTCCTGGATTGTAAGAGGGATGTCCAACTGCCCGTTTACACACCATGCCTCTAGTTTTTATATTAAAATGCTATGGATTTTTGGGTGTAAATTTTGTATCCTGCTATGGCCAAAACTTCCAGAACTATGTTGAACAAGAGTGGAGAAAGAGGGTATCCCTGTCTTGTTCCTGTTCTTAGGGGAAATGGCTTTAATTTTTGCCCACTGAGTATGATGTTGGCTGTAGGTTTGTCATATATGGCCTAATTATGTTGAGGCATGTTCCCTCTATTCCCACTTTGCTGGAAGTTTTTATCAAAAAAGGGTGTTGGATTTTGTCAAATGTTTTTTCTGCATCGATTAATATGATCATGTGATTTTTGTCTTGCAATCTGTTTATGTGCTGTATCACATTTATTGATTTGCGAATATTGCACCAGTCTTGCATCCCCAGAATAAATCCCACTTGGTCATGATGTATGACCTTTTTAATTTATTGCTAAATCCAGTTTGCTAAAATTTTGTTGAGCATTTTAGTAAATATGTTCTTTAGGGATATTGACCTGTAGTTCTCTTTCTTTGTCATATATTGTCTGGTTTTGTAATTAGGGTGATGGTGGCCTCATAGAAAGAGTTTGAAAGTGTTCCTTCCTCTAGAATTTTTTGGAATAGTTTGAGGAGTAGAGAGGTATTAGTTCTTCATTGAATATTTGGTAAAACTCCCCGGTGAATCCATCTGGACCAGGGCTTTTGTTTTCTAGGAGTTATTACTGCTTCATTTTCATTAGTAGTTATCATTCTATTCAGGTTTTCTAATTCTTCCTGACTGATTTTTGGAAGGTTGTATTTTTCTAGGAATATGTACATTTCATTCAGGTTATCCTGTTTGTTGGAATAAAGTTGTTCATAGTATTTTATTCCAATCCTTTGTATTTCTGTGGGGACAGTTGTTGCTTCACCTAGTCCATTTCTGATTTTGTTTATTTGGGTCCTCTCTCTTTGTTTCCTGGTGAGTTTGGCCAGAGGTTCATCAATCTTGTCCATCTTTTTGAAGAACCAGCTCTTGGTTTTATTGATCTTATGTATTGTTGTTGTTGTTTGTTTTTGTGGTTTTTGTTTTTTTTTTTGGTCTCTATGTCATTTTTTTTCTGCTCTGATCTTTATTATTTTCTTCCTTCAACTTATCTGGTTTTCTCATTGTTCTTTTTCTAATTCTTTAAGTTGTAGTGTTAGCTGACTTATTACCAGTTTTTCTTGTTTTTTGAGGTAGGTCCATAAGGCTGTGAACTTCCCTCTCTGGACTGCTTTCACTGTGTTCCATAGGTTTTGGACTCTTGTGTGTTCATTTTCATTTGTTTCCAGATGTTTCTTATTTCTTCTTTGATCTCTTTAGTAACCCATTCATTGTTTAATAGAATGCTATTTAGCCTCCATGTAGTTTATTGTTTTTGAGCATGTGTTTTGGTGGTGGTCTTTTGGGATTCATGTTGCTTGGGACTCTCTGTGCTTCTTGGACTTGTGTGACATTTTTCTTCCTAAAGTCAGGGAAGTTTTCTGTCATTATTTCTTCAAACAGGTTTTTTGTTCTACGCTCATCTTCCTGTCCTTCTGGCACCCCTATTCTGAATATGTTGTTTCATTTTGTGTTGTCCTTAGACTTTCCTCCTGTTTTTTAATTTTTTTTCCAATTGCTGCTTTTCTTGGGTATTTTTTCCTACCTTTTCTTCTAACTTGCTGATTTGGTCCTCAGCTTCTTTGTTGAATCCTTCCATTGTGTTCTTTATTGCAGCTATGTCATTCTTCATTTCCTCTTGATTTTTACACATTTGTGAATTTCTAATCCAGACATTTGAGCATCCTTATAACCATCACTCTGAATTGTTTGGTTCCATTTCATTTAGTTCCTTTTCTGCTGATTTCTCCAGACAATACAAAGAATGAAATCTGGAAGCCATATGTAACAGAGTCTTCTATTTCTACTTAAATGTCAAATAAGGGCTGGTCTTATCATGTGTAGATTGAGGAGCAATTGCTTATGGGATTTGAGTTAAGAGGTACATCTTACCCCTGTGCCTGAGTATCTCTTCAGTGCAAAGGGCTGAAATTCTAATGATTAAACTTCTGCTCTTAGGAGCAAGGTAAATTCTAAAGGACCTTCTGCTACAAATCAGTCAGATCCTAAATAAAATATTTTTCTAATGCATTACTGGATTCAAGGGAGTTAAGGAAAATCTCCAAGAATCACTTCCTAAATAAGCAAACAAATATTCAAATAAATGTATGAGCTTAGGCTGGAGTAGGAGCAGTATGCAGTAATCTGGAATTGTGAGATTGCCCCCACTCCACCAAAATGCTAATATTAATAAAGTAATATGAGAATTAATTGCATGCCAATTGTAAGATGGGGAATCTGAAATTCACTCATTAGAATCTTTAACGTGAGCTCAAGTGATTCGAGGTTGACAGCAAATTCTGACTCTTAACAGAGGCAATGTAAACCCTCTCTGAAAGCAGCAATTTCTATTTAGACTACAGAATTTTCATAGATTAAGCTCAAGAAAATTTAGTTTACAATCAGGATCAATGAAACTACAAAAGCCAGCGTAACTAAAATTTAGCAAAAACAGCAAAGAGATTTCCCCAAGGACTTTAGATTTTGAAATGATCAAATAAAAAATATAACTATGAATGAAATGTTTAAAGATATATATATTTTTTAAAAAAACAATAAAAAATTCAAAGGCAACGAGAGATTTTAGAATGACTGGTAACCCTAGCTGGTTTGGCTCAGTGGATAGAGCATCAGCCTGTAGACTGAAGAGTCCTGGGTTCCATTCTGGTCAAGGGCACATGCTTGGGTGGCGGGCTCAATCCCCAGTAGGGGGCGTGCAGGCGGCAGTTGATCAATGATTCTCTCTCATCATTGATATTTCTCTCTCCTCTCTAAAACCAATAAAAATATATTTTTTAAAAAGTGACTAGTAATGTTTGAAAGGAAAAATATAAATTTGTATATGAAGAATATAATTGTTAAAATAAAAAATCATTGTATATATGATTTCACTCATATGTAGAATCTAATTAACAAAATGAACTAACAAGCAAAATAGAGACAGACTCACAAATAGAGAGTAGACTGACAGCTGGCTGGGGGGGGGGCGCTGTTGGGGGGTTGGCTGGGGAGGATGGAGGAATTGAGCAAAAAAGAGAAAAAAACTCATGGACAAGGACAACAGTGTGTTCATTGCCAGGGAGAGGGGTGTGGATAGAAGTGGAGAAGGGTATAGGGCAGTCGTTGGCAAACTCATTAGTCAACAGAGCCAAATATCAACAGTACAACGATTGAAATTTCTTTTGAGAGCCAAATTTTTTAAACTTCAACTTCTTCTAACGCCACTTCTTCAAAATAGACTTGCCTAGGCTGTGGTATTTTGTGGAAGAGCCACACTCAAGGGGCCAAAGAGCCACATGTGGCTCGCAAGCCGCAGTTTGCCGACCATGGGTATAGGGAGAATAAATGGTGATGGAAGGACACTTAACTTGGGGTGGTGAACATACAACACAGAATTGTACACCTGAAATCTGCATAAGTTTGTTAACCAGTGTCACCCCAAGAAATGTAATAAAAAGGAAAAAAGTCAATGTATAGGTTGCAGTAAATCAGACATTGCTGAAGGAAGAATTAATGAACTGATAGACCCAAATAAATTATTCAGAATATAGTACAGAGAAAGACAAAATGGTGGAAATATAAAGGAAAGTTTTAGAAATGTATAGGGGAAAATGGGTGTACTGTAAGTTGAAGGAACTGCCAGAAAATGAGAATAGAGAAAATGGAAGAGGCAATATTTGCAGTGATAATGGCTGAAAATGGTTTCATGAAAAATGTGAATCCACACATAGGGGAAGAAAAGTAAACACCAAGTAGGATTAAAAAAAAAAAAGAAAGAAAGAAAAAACCAACTACACCTTCAAACTTTGTGATGAAATAGCAGAAAAACAAAGAGAAGCTCTTAAGACTAGTCACAAAGGCAAGATGGGTCATCTACAAAGAAATGACAACAGTGGAAACCATAAGATAGGAACTGCTAAAGGAAAGAAGGGAAGGAAATGACCATACACAGAAAGTAAGAGGTTGAAAAAAGAAATGTCACTCAGTAAATTGATAAACATTGTCTGCATGAAATAATAAAAATGGTACAGCCATTTATAGGTTTAAAAAGGAACATAACTAAAGGAAAACAAGTTGTTAGTTGGGAGGAGAGAATGATGTTAAAGTGTTCTAGAGCAGTGCTTACTATGCTATTTACTTGGGGATAGTTTTTTTTTTTTTTTTTTTTAAAGTAGATTTTCATTTAGTGGATGTTGTAGCCCCTGAAGAAGTAGGATGGACTCCCACCCAAAACTTGGTTCAGATGTTAAGATTGATGATTCTACACACACACCAACAGGGTATGGAAAGGTATATTACTTACACAATGAGGCTTGCTAGAAAGAGCAGGGAAGCTGTCAACCATTCCAAAGATGGCTTGAGAGATCCAGAAAGAGAAACTGGCTTGGCATTTTTATGGTGGTTGGGGATGAGGTGAATGAGGGTTCCTATGAGGGATTTTGCAAAAGAAGGAGCACCTGGGCTCTTTGCTTCAGCTTGCTCAGATGTGTGGCCTGGCAGATGGGGGAAGATAAGGGGGTGAAGCTTAAACGCTGTCAGCAGGCAAACATAACAAAAAACAAAAATTAAGTCAGACTCTTCATTACAGTTCATCCTAGTTGTCATATGACTGATGACTGAAGTGTGCTATTTTTCATTTAGTAGATTTTGAGCTTAAGTAAGCATTATAGTGCTGTCTGGGGCCAGTGAGGGAGGTGAAAATTCCTTTGAGAGCCTCATTTATTCCAGAGCCCAACATTGTGGGCCATTGGAGGTGGGTCAGTTGGCAACTTAAGTAAAACTTTGTAAATAAAGAATATGTTGCCTTCAAAATCCACACAAGACCTAAAAGATGTTGGGCTTGATCGCTGTTGTGGTTACCAAGAGGGTCAATAGCTGTTTCTTGACAGTGTCAGGGATAGATCTGCTCTCAGTTTAACAAGTAATTTTCACGAATTTAAGTGAGAGGGCAGCACCTTGCACTCTGTGAGGGACAGTGGCCTATCTCCTCTTTGTGAGATCCTTTGTAAGTATTTGTATGTCCTTAATGAGTGTGTCAATTATATCTCTTCAGGAGAAGATATGGTATCAGTGGTAATTTCAATTTGTGTTCTGGAGAAAGTTGCATGCCTTTAAGATCTTATCCTGTAAAGATTGTATGCAATGGCAAAGCTGTTAACCAGGTGAGTAAAGGTGTTGTATTAGTTTGGTAGGCCTTCTAGAGCAAAATACCAAACACTGGTTGGCTTAAACAACAGGAATGTGTTTTCTCACAGTTCTGAATGCTAGAATTCCAAGGTCGAGGTGTCAGCAAGTTTGGTATCTTCTGAGGCCTCTTTCTTTGGTTTTCAGATGGCTGCCTCCTGGCTATGTCCCCTCGTGGTTTTCCCTCCATCAGTGCTGTCTGTGTCCTACCCTCCTCTTCTTGTAAGTACATCAGTATTATTGGATTAGGGCCTAACATTATGACCTCATTTTTAATGCCTTAATTACCTTTTAAAAGCTTTGTCTCCAAATATAGTCAAATGCTAAGTACTGAGAGTTAAGACTTCAACCGTTGAATTTTGGAGGGACACAATTCAGCCCATAATCGGTGTACCGTGTTCCTTTGAAAGTGAAGTCAAACTGTGTTGAAATAGACACTGAACAGAATATATTAGCCAAGTCTATAATAGCAAAATGTGTACCAATTGCTGATTAAATGGAATTAGTAATTTCAATTATATTGGATATGAGGCATATCTCTTTATCCTCCATTTTATATTCAGTAATTCTTCTGAGATTACAGGGAATACCTTGTTTAAATTTATTAGAAACCCCATATATAAGTGTAATTTGGGCAACAGTCTTGATTAAGATGTGCAAAAACCAATCAGTACCTGATTTTATATATATATTTAAACTAGAGGCCCAATGCACGAAATTCGAGCAAGGAGCTCGGCTCTTGCAGCTGTGGCGGCTTGCCTCGGCCCTCTCGCCCCAGCTTCATCCAGAAGGTCATCCGGAAGGACGTCCAGAAGACCGTCCGAAAGGTTGTTCGGCTGTCTGGTCTAATTAGCATATTATGCTTTTATTATTACAGATATATTTTTATTGTTTTCAGAGAGGAAGAGAGAGGGAGAGAGCAATAGAAACATCAATGATGAGAGAGAATTATTGATTGACTGCCTCCTGCATGCCCCCTACTGGGGATCGAGCCCACCACCCAAGGATGTGCCCTTGACCAGAATGGAATCCAGGACCCTTCAGCTGATGCTCTGTCCACTGAGCCAAACCAGCTAGGGAAATACCTGATTATATTTTTGTTGTATAAATTCTTTTGGTAAATTTTGGGATTCCAATTGTATCAAACTGTGGATCTGAATCAGTTTTCTGTTGTTGTTTCCTTACCCTGTATCCTGGTTTCTTTATTTCTTTTCTTTCTGTCTTCCTTCTTCCCTGCTCCTTTCCTCCCTTCTTTATTCTTTTTTTTCTTTCTTTCTCTGGACTATTTCAGAGGTTGTGGGGTTCTCTTTACCTGCTCATAATTATAAGTTTACTAGAGGCCTGATGCATGAAAATTCATGCAAGAATGGGCCTTCCTTCCCCTGGCTGCCGGCACTGCCTTTGCTCCGGCTGGAACCGCCTTTTCGCTCCGGCCTGAAGCCGCCTTTCCACCTTCCCACACTGCCCAGAGGCCCGGAGCGACTGGGGCAGTTCAGAACACCCTGCCCCCAGCCACTTGGCGCCTGTGTATGCAAATTAAGCCTCCATCTTTGTTGGGTTAATTTGCATACTCACTCCTGATTGGCTGGTAGGCTTTGCGAGGGTGTGGTCAATTAGCATCTTACTCTTTTATTAGTGTAGATACTGTCAGAATCAGAGGCCTCTCTCATGGAAATGATTGAATTAGCCATTGGCTGTGCACCATGCCATGGGCATTTTCCCTATAATTTTGAAGGTCTGAATCTTTTTGGATGACAGAGGCATAGGCAATAGTAGCGGCAAAGGCATTTCTGTAGGGTCATAGTGAGCCATCTGCTTTTAGGAGTATGACCTCAGCATGCTACATAGTAACTGCTCCTCTAAACTTATAATTATGATCAGGGTAAAGAGAACCATTGCCCAAAACCAAGAGCTGGTTCTTTGAAAGGATAAACAAGATTGATGGACCTCTAGCCAGGCTCACCAAGAAGCAAAGAGAGAGGACCCAAATAAACAAAATCAGAAATGAAAGAGGTGAAATAACAACAGACCCCGACGAAATACAAAGGATTGTTACAAAATACTACGAACAACTCTATTCCAACAAACTGGACAACCTAGAGGAAATCGACATATTCCTAGAAAAATACAACCTTCCAAAACTCAATCAGGAAGATTCTAAACAGCTCAACATGCCAGTAACTATGGAAGAAATTGAAGCAGTCATCAAAAAGCTTCCGGCAAACAAAAGCCCGGGGCCAGATGGCTTCACAGGAGAGTTTTATCAAACTTTCAAGGAAGAACTAAAACCTATCCTCCTCAGACTATTCCAAAAAATTCAAGAGGAAGGAACACTTCCAGGCTCCTTCTATGAAGCCAGCATCACCCTAATACCAAAACCAGATAAAGACAACTCAATGAAAGAGAATTACAGGCCAATATCCCTCATGAACATTGATGCCAAAATCCTCAACAAAATTCTAGCAAATCGGCTCCAGCAGTACATCAGAAAGATCATACACCATGACCAAGTAGGATTTATCCCAGGAATGCAAGGATGGTACAATATCCGCAAATCAATAAACGTGATACATCACATAAACAAATTGAGAGATAAAAATCACATAGTCATATCAATAGATGCAGAAAAAGCATTTGACAAAATCCAACACCCTTTCTTGATAAAAACTCTCAACAAGGTGGGAATAGAAGGCTCATACCTCAACATAATAAAAGCTATTTATGATAAACCCACAGCAAACATCATACTCAATGGGCAAAAACTAAAACCATTTCCCCTAAGAACAGGAACAAGACAGGGATGCCCACTCTCACCACTCCTGTTTGACATAGTACTGGAAGTATTAGCTATCGCAATTAGGCAAGAAGAAGAAATAAGAGGCATCCAAATTGGAAAAGAAGAAGTGAAGCTGTCCTTATTTGCAGATGACATGATATTGTACATAAAAAACCCAAAAGATTCCATCAAAAAACTAATAGACTTAATAAATGAATTCGGCAATGTAGCGGGATACAAAATTAACGCCAAGAAATCTATGGCTTTTCTATACACCAATAATGAACTTACAGAAAGAGAGACTAAAAAAGCAATCCCATTTACCATCGCACCAAAAAAATTAAGATACCTAGGAATAAACTTAACTAAGGAGGTAAAAGACCTATACGCAGAAAACTACAGGACACTGAAAAAAGAGATAGAGGAAGAAGTAAACAGATGGAAGAACATACCATGTTCCTGGATTGGTAGAATCAACATCATTAAAATGTCCATACTACCCAAAGCAATCTACAGATTCAATGCACTCCCCATCAAAATACCAACAGCATATTTCACAGACCTAGAAAGAACTCTCCAAAAATTCATCTGGAATAAAAAAAGACCCCGAATAGCCTCAGCAATCCTCAGAAAGAAGAATAAAGTAGGTGGGATCTCAATACCTGATTTCAAGCTGTATTACAAAGCCACTGTTCTCAAAACAGCCTGGTACTGGCACAAGAACAGACATATTGATCAATGGAACAGAATAGAGAACCCAGATATCGACCCAAACCACTATGCTCAATTAATATTTGACAAAGGAGGCATGAACATACAATGGAGTCAAGACAGTCTCTTCAATAAATGGTGTTGGGAAAACTGGACAGATACATGCAAAAAAATGAAACTAGATCACCAACTTACACCATACACAAAAATAAATTCAAAATGGATACAGGACTTAAACATAAGACGGGAAACCATAAAAATACTAGAGGAATCCACAGGCAACAAAATCTCAGACATATGCCACAAGAACTTCTTCACTGACACTGCCCCTAGGGCAATGGAAGCTAAAGAGAAAATTAACAAATGGGACTACATCAAAATAAAAAGCTTTTTTACAGCAAAAGAAACCATCAACAAAACAACAAGAAAGCCCACTGCATGGGAAAACATATTTGCAAATGCTATCACTGATAAAGGTTTAATCTCCAACATCTACAGGCAGCTTATGCAACTCAATAAGAGGAAGATAAATGATCCAATAAAAAAATGGGCAACAGACCTAAACAGAATATTTTCAAAAGAAGACAGAAGGAAGGCCAAGAGACACATGAAAACATGTTCAAAGTCACTTATTATCCGAGAGATGCAAATCAAAACAACAATGAGGTACCATCTCACACCTGTCAGAATGGCTATCATCAACAAATCAACAAACAACAAGTGTTGGCGAGGATGCGGAGAAAAAGGAACCCTCGTGCACTGCTGGTGGGAATGCAGACTGGTGCAGCCACTGTGGAGAACAGTATGGAGTTTCCTCAAAAAACTGAAAATGGATCTCCCATTTGACCCAGTAATCCCACTCCTGGGAATATATCCGAAGAAACTAGAAACACCAATCAGAAAGGATATATGCACCACTATGTTCATAGCAGCACAATTTACAATAGCTAAGATTTGGAAACAGCCTAGGTGCCCATCAGCAGATGACTGGATCGGAAAACTGTGGTACATCTACACAATGGAATACTATGCTGCCATAAAAAAGAAGGAATTCTCATCATTTGCAGCAACCTGGATGGAATTGGAGAACATTATGCTAAGTGAAATAAGCCAGTCAATGAAAGAAAAATACCACATGATCTCACTCATTTAGGGATAGTAAAGAACATTATAAAATGGTGAACAAAAAGATAGATACAGAGACCGTAAAGCATCAAACAGACTTTCAAAGTACAGGGGGAAAGTTTGGGAAAGGTGGGGGAGTTATGAAATCAAACGAAGGACTTGTATGCATGCATATAAGCATAAACAATGGACGCAAAACTCTGGGGGGGAGGGCATGTGTGGGTGTGGGGTGGGGGGGGTAATAGTAAGATATGTACACATATAATACCTCAATAAAAATATTAAAAAAAAAAAAAAAAAAAAAAGAGAACCATTGCCCCCAGAGCAAGAATCATTTTCCTAAGCCTTATATCAGACACGGTTTATGCTGGAATCAAGACACACAAATAGGTCTGGGTCAAGACACAGTAACCAGGGCTACTTTAATATGCACCTGACTCTAAATGCCAATTACAACTTTTGAGTTAGGTTAGTTAAGTCTGTAACAAAGGCTCGTTAGGACTCAAGTAAACGCAGGTCAGAGTGGCTCAGCTCAAAGCAAAAAAAACCACCAGCAGTCAGTAGACCCAGTTACGAAGCCAAAGCAAGAGAAGAAAGGCGCCTGTGGTAGTAGTCATAGTCTAGACATTCTGCTCACAGTGCCAGTGGATGTGCTCACACCATCATAAAAACTCCAAGTCAATCTCCTTTCTTGTCTCTTGGTAGCCATTTTCAGACTTGGAACACATGTAACTCTCCCCAGAAAGCCTCGTTATGTAAGTAATGAACGTTTTTATTCTCTCTTCATGTGTGTGTGTGTGTGTGTGTGTGTGTGTGTGTGTGTGTGTGTGTGAAATCATCAGACTTGATATCTGAACCACATTTTTGGTGGGGTCCTTACTTTTTCTGCAGAATGACAACAGTTGGTCTAGAGTGGGACCTGAGAATGTGCATTTGAAACACGCTCTCAGGTACGGTCGGTGGTGAAGGTCCATAGACAACACAGTTTAGGTAGCAAGATTCTAGAGTCCTTTTATTGTTTGAGGACTTAAGATACGGAATAACTTTATATTTTTAATGGTAAAATATATATGGTAAAATGGTAAAAATTATATGAGTCATACAATTTTTAGGGTAACTACAAAAGAAACAGCCAAAATCATTTAATAAAAATAAAATAGAGGAGTAAAAATAGCATATAAAAAGCAAGGTAAGTAGAAATAAAAGAGTAAAATGTAACAAATATATCCAAATATAACAAATCTAAATATATAAATGACTATAGTTAACATAAATGGATTAAACTTGACAGGTGAAAGATAGTAGTTTATATGTTACTTCTGAAAAACTAGAAATGTAAGGACAAAAAGTAAAAGTTTGGAAAAATATATACAAGCATACTAACCAAAAAGAATAAAAGCTAAATTAGCTATATTAATATCAGAAAAATGTATCTCTGATAAAAAGAATTTTTTGGTATAGAATATAAATAGGAGATATATATGTGTATATATATATATATATGCATGATATATTTAAAACAGGTTGAATTCACTAGGATTTATAATCATTGTAAATTTCTGTATGCTTATAAAATAATCTAAGTTGTTCTTAATGAAAAGGACTAAAAAGAACTCTTGATATATATATATGTAAATTGGTACATATTGGCAATGTAAATTGGTGGCAATGTAAATTGGTACAATTGACAATTGACTTTGGAGGGCATCATGATTTTATGTTTAAAGTTTAACAGTCTCATATAATCTGATTGTTACATTCATTTGAATGAGTGAATCTAATTATATACCCTAAAAAAAATCTTGTACATGTGCAAGAATATTTGTAGTGTTATTATTGTTTGTAATAGCAAAAAAGCTAAAAATGTTCTAAATTTTTATCAACAGAAAAGTAGATAAATTTTGGTGTATTCATGCAATGGAATATTATGTAGCAGCAAAAACAAATGAATTACAGCTATACATAAAAATACTATTTTGTGAAAAATTCAAAACATTGACGACTACATGTAATTGCACTCATATATCGCAGAAATAAACTAAAGCAAACATTGTTTAGGGGCAGATACATATTTGAAAATCTATTATAAGTTTAAAAATCAAGAAAAAAAGCATCCTAAAATCAGTATAATAGTTACCTCTGGTGGCAGAAGGGTTAGAGAGGAGAGGGACACTTAGGTAGATGCTGATACATTTATTATGCTCTTATTTTTAGTGTGTGTGGTGGATTAATCAACATTCTTTTTACTATTATGTTTAACAAATACATGTTACTTATATTCTCTTATATGGGTCAGTTATTGTATTATGACATTTTTTTTATTTATAAATATATGGGTCATGTCCCATGCTTAACATATAGCAAACAACAAAAAATTCTAGGTTCTGCTGTTGTTATAAATCAAGATAAAAATACCCAGACAATTAAATTTAATAATTGCCTACCTTTCGAGAAAAATTAGCCTTTACTCATGGGAGAGTCCAGAGCAGCATGCGGGGAACCTATTGGAGTTGTGGGAAGAATGATAACTGGAGATGAGGGGGTAGGTGAGAGGATTCTGAAAGGGAAAGCTGGGGGGTTCTGGAGGCAAAGAATGTAACATTTTTCATCCATGTCTGCCTTATAACACCACTCCCATGAAATGTTCAAATAACTTTGGGAAATTCTAAACTCTACATCTAGCATTGACGCTTTGTCCATTTCCTTATTCACAATGTACACTAAGATTTTATGAACAATGCACATTAACTTTTGTGAGAAACCGATTGGCAAACAAAAAATGAAAACCCATTTGGCTATATTTAACTGAGCCTTGCTCAGTTTGACCCTGGCACTCTTTTACCCCCTATAACAACAACTCACAACTCATAGGACTGATTTTCTTTTAGCATTGGTATTGAGAAAGTCTGGTTTATGAAATTTAACCTAAAGCCAGTAGAGATGTAGGGCTATGTGCCAGCAAGAGATCTGAGGGGAGGGGATATGACTTTGCTTCACCTGGGGAAGATTGTAAAAATTTAAACTTTGAAAGTTAAATTAGGTTTTGGCATAGTTTTCATATATTGGTTGATATATTAAAATTCCTCTTTATACCTGTACTTGCCCTTGGGGTAATTTGGATTTACTGCATGCTTCTAAGGGAATCGTGTGTGCATGGTTGGTATGTGTGTGTGCACATGTGAGTGTGATGTGTACCATTATTTTTCTGCTAAGTGAACTGACAGCAATATGTAGCCAGCCATATCCTTTGTAAGCCTGCATTTTGGAATCTATGTTCCTAAGGGGTTTGATGACCTGGAACAAACAATTCAGCTGGTCAAGGATTTGGAAGAATGTAAGTGAAGAAACCAAAAGTAGAATCATACTTTCTGTGATGTGTGGTAAGTGGAACATTTCAAGCTACTAATTTAAACCTCTGTGTTTTGGCCACATAATGCTCCATTAAAAGTCATTTGAGGCTTCTTCTAACCTACTTTGTAATTGTTAGCTTTTTTGTGCTATATATTTGTATGACGTAAGGTTGGAGGAACAACTGCTTCAAACAAAACAAGCTGGTGATTTTTTTAAACACAGAAATTACCTAAAATATTTCTGTCTTTCAATGCCCTGGGTCATGGTGTTCTATTGAGTGCGATCAGGCATGATACAGGCAACTTCCAAATTTTTTTCTTTTCCACTTTTTTTGGCCCTAGATTCTAATAGAAACAGTTATTAATATTTAGTCAGTTATATACTATACTATGTTAAAAGCTTAGTGCTGAAGCATTATTTATCTCACTGTAAGGAAGTTAGGAATTTGGGCAAAATATATGCTCTACAATAATAGAACAGAAGGATGTGAATGAATAATCCTAATTAATATTTCTTGATAATTTAATCCCCCCAAATTACTGTAAAGACCATTACAGATTTGCTGGTATAAACATTTTCTAAACTATATTCTCTAACTGTACATTGCTTAGCTGGTGTAAGTATTCTGTAACCAGAAATGTGACTGCGATGGATAAGTAGTGAACATGTAGTTCAGAGAGTAATATATAACAACTAGAGGCCTGATGCATGAAATGTGTGCAAGGAGCTCGGCCCTCTCGGCCCTGCCTGCCTCGGTTGGCCCTCCCAGCCCCGGCTTTGTCCGGAAGGTTGTTCAGCTATCCGGTCTAATTAGCATATTATGCTTTTATTATTATGGATAATTAGAGGGATTTTTTTACACTTTAAATTATGTGAAAAAGGGGAAAAAAAGAATGATTGAGAAGGACTGTATCAAACAATTGAAAGGCAAATTATACATAACAAACTGTACCAGTGTTAATTTTAAGTTCCCTTCCATCACCATGAGACAAGCTATGTGGAACTGAAATTATTGCATCTGTTTACATTAAGAACATAGGCTGATCCACTCTGGTTATAGTTTTGGTTTATATTTTTATTTCGTTCTTGTTATTCAGGTTCTGCCAGTCCTGTTCTGTGTGTCCTGGCCTGGTCTCGGCCACAAGCCTCTTGGGTCTCTTTCCATTAGTACAACAGTCTTGTACCAATTGGAGTACGCGGGTTGAATAATTGTTGACTACAAATGCTAGGGTTGTCAGGTTTTGTTAAAAACTTGTTCACCAAAAAAATTCTCATTTTAGCTTCTGAATTTCCTCAAAGTTTATTTTAGGAAGTTTATTCATTTTATCAATAGGAAAAAAATTTCTTTCTTCATCCCTCTCTGCTTAAGCATTAATTATTCAGAAATTGCTTTATTTCTACTTGTTCCACATAGCACTGTTTGATATAAGTGCTCTGCGTATTCCACCTCTTCAGCATTCTGTATTCTGCCTGGAATATTGCTTTTTTTGCTGGGAAAATTAACTTCATTATTGACACTGACGTCTGAGCTGAAAATAGATCGCCCTTAACCATGACACTTCCTGGTTAACTTCATTGAATATCTCCCACTAGCTATTTATAATCCTTTTGCATCCAGTATGACATAGGCTACCCCCTTCAGCTTTATTGTCTAATCTAGTCCTCATACCATATAAAACGAGGTCCATTTTCAATTTAAGGAAACTGAAACAAAGAAATATTATGTCATTTGCTTGGGTTCCCACAGTTGATAAATGTCAGATCCTAGATTCTACTCCTACAGATTGTCTGGCTCCAAAGTCTAACTTCCCACCCTAGCATGTTGAACTTGCAGTTGTACTACTGTCCAGCTCGGCTATGTTGTGTTCATTTCCATGACACTATATTTCTGTTTTACCGAAAACCATCTCAGCAACGTAAACGTCATTGATCTGGGCATTTAAGCGCTTATATTTAGAGCAGCTTCCTCTCTCCTTCTCTCCCTCACCCTCCCTCTTTTTTTCTCTCTTCCCCTACCCTCCCACCCTTCCTTCCTCTTTCAAAGATTTGCTTTTATTTTGATAAGAGCAATGTGCCAACACCACATATATTTTAAGAGATAACCACATATTTGAGCTAGATTTGAAGGATGACTGAGATGTTTCCTGGTGAAGAGAGAAGAGATGAATTGGCCAGGTAAAGGGAGTAACCTGTAAATGCATTGGCATATGAAAGCACCTGGAACATTCAGACATACAAAAAGTACCTAAATCCATGAAGCTTCTTAAAAGCATTTGTCAGATTTGCAGTTATAAAATCTGAGTAATAATTAAATAAATATAGAGGAAATCCCATTGTGAGAAACTGACATGAAGCCTAGAAGATTGATTTTAGTTAAAACAGACGTGCATACTACCTTCCTTTTGAAACTAAAAGTTATTATAATAAGTCAAGTTCTGGAGTACTGGATTTTAGCTGAAGTATATTAAGCAAGAGATAAATATAGTTATTTCTTGAAATTTATATTCAATTGTCTATTGGAAGCCAGAATGTATAAGGAATGTATCTTCTTTAAAACTTATCCTCCAGTAGTTGTTTTAAAATATCCTCGTGATGAGTGCCTAGTTTTTTTTTTTTTTTTTTTAAATCTCCGGAACTTACCTTTATATATTGTTACAGGTTAATCATTTTATAATAGATATATTCCTCTATATTTCTAATTAAATTCAGCATCCCCTGAGAAGGGTCATACTAGCATCTACAGTGCTTTATTGTATACTAGAGGCTTGGTGCACAAAATTTGTGAACTGGTAGGGTCCCTAGGCCTGGCCGGTGATTAGAGCTGATCAGGGCCTTCCAGCTGCAGGCCAGGGCGTTCCTTCTTTCTGCACCATCCCCTGGTGGTCAGCACATGTCATAGCGAGTCACATGTCATTTGCCTTTTATATATATAGATTAGAAACTATGCTCCTTTCTCCTAGAACACACCTATTGGCTTGCAGAATGGTGCCTGAGCTAGGTTTCAGCTCCAACATCTTTAGCTAGACATACCTGTTCAGGAGAAAACATGCACAAGCATTCTTACTTGGGGAATTTGTTAAAATAAAGATTACTGGCTGTGCATGAGGCCTTTGATTCAGAATCTCTGACAGCTAGAACATTTATTTACTTATTCAGGGATGCTTTGGAATCAGAATCATACTTGTCCAGAAACTGAGATTTGGGAGCGACTTGTCTTTATAGAAAGAAAAAAGTCCTTCCTTCCCTCCTTCCTTCCTTCCTTCCTTCCTTCTTTCCCTCCCTCCTTCCTTCCCTCCCTCTTTCCTTCCCTCCCTCCTTTCTTCCTTCCTCCCTTTCTCCCTTCCTCCCTTCCTTCCAGTAAATATCTACTGAGTAGTTAACATGTGCTAGACCCAGTACTAGTCTTTGGGGATGTAAAAGTGAGTAAAAGATAACCTCTGTACTAAAAAAGCCCATTGTCCATAGGTGGATGCATACAAGGTAATCCACCACTGTGGTGTGGTAAAACTTATTAAAAAGATAGATCAAATGTCATTAAATTAGGTAATGCAATAAAGTTTTGGTACTGGTGAAGAGAGTAAAGTTAGAGTCTGGATCATCCTAAAGTAGAACCTGTGAGGTTAATAATAATAACAACAACAACAATAACAGTTATAATAAAGAGCAGTTACACAGCACACAGTACACACTTGTTCTAAGGTATCTCTTGTGTGCGTGAGTGTGTGTGTATGTATGTATGTGTATTTAATCCCCAAGAGAACCTGTGGAGTAGCAATGTTAATGCCCATTTTATAGCTAAGAAAATGGAAGCACAGAGAGATTTTTGCTGAGGTCTCACTGCTAATAAGTGACAAGACCAAGATTAAATCAAGCTATTAAGCACTGACTCTAGAACAGTGGTTCTCAACCTTTCTAATGCTCTGGCCCTTTAATACAGTTCCTCATGTTGTGGTGACCCCCAACCATAAAATTATTTTTGTTGCTACTTCATAACTGTAATTTTGCTACTGTTATGAATCGTAATGTAAATATCTGTGTTTTCCGATGGTCTTAGGCGACCCTGCTAGCGGTTCTCAACCTGTGGGTTATAACCCACAGGTTGAGAACCACTGCTGTAGAGCCTAAGACCATCGGAATACTAAATGACAGGGAGTTGGGTTTTCATGAGTTTGAATAACTGGGTTTTTTTACTCTAGAGGACAGCTACCCTCTGTTTAAAGGAGGATCTTGTCCGGAATCCCCTCTAAAATTCCACCCAATCTTGTTCTCCTCTTCTCTTATTCAGCCTACATATTTCCCCTGACCTCCAGACCCATATTCCTGCGATCTTGTGGAATATATCCATAAGTATACAAACTCGAAATTAATATTTACCAAACTAAGTTTGTTGTCTTTCTCCTTCACTACCTCTTGCCACATAGTCATTGTATCATTACTACTACTTATAATAATGTATTCTATATCTACAGTATTCATAGTGCTTACATACAGTCTCATTGGATCTCCATGTTACTCTTTGGAGAGAGACAAAACAAATAGTAGGAATTGAGATTTAGTTAAATTTTGTGATTTGCTGAGAATCACACATATGTCTGAACTTGGACTCAAACCATTGGCTTCAGTCTTAGTACCTTTGGCATCACTCTTAGAAGTCTTTCATCACAATGAACCTTTCCTGTATTTCAGAGAATCCTTTCTATTTGTTGCTTCTTGTGTGTTAGTCATCTCCAGTACCTAGCATCTGATCATTTCCAAGGGACAAAAATTTAGCTGAAAGAGGACTTTTTAAGAAATATTTTATAGTTACTAAATTAGCATATTTAGAGCCACCACTAAATTATAAACGGCATTTAAAGAAGTTATATTTGTAATATCTGTCCATCCTTCCTATTTAAAGTTTAGGAAATATAAAAGAATAGAAGCACACTATTATTTTAAGGTTCTGAATGAATACTAAAGCATATATCTACCTAACCACAGATGGGAAAAGAATTTTTTTCCCTCTGAGGCTCTCCATTTAGAGTAGATTGCCTAAGTTTTAAAAAATGATCCACAATGCGCTAT
Organism: Eptesicus fuscus; assembly: GCF_027574615.1. Lineage (NCBI taxonomy): Eukaryota > Metazoa > Chordata > Mammalia > Chiroptera > Vespertilionidae > Eptesicus > Eptesicus fuscus. Next base: position 17,546,589 of record NC_072485.1, on the reverse strand, counting down.
TCCATCTGGTCCATCACTATTGTTATGACTTTTATTTCTTATTGTTCTGGTGTGGTTTTTGTTGTTGCCATTCCTTAACCCCACCACATACATTCTTCCCTCAGAGTCTTTACACTTTCTGCTTGCTTTTCTTTGACCTCCATTCTCAAGGTATCTTCAAGGATCTTACCTCATTTTTTTTTTTTACACTTTTCCCAACCTTCCACTTCCTAGCATTCTCTACTTCCCTTCTTTGCTTTTTAATTTTTTTCCTCTATAGAACTTACTACTTTTTAACTTACTACATATTTATACTTTTATTTTCATTGTATATCTATTTCTACATACTAAAATGAGGACTGAGATTTTTGTCTGTTTAGTTTACTGCTGACTCAATATTAAGCACAGTACCAGGTAAATAGTCGGAACTTATTAAGTAGATGCCGAATGAATGGATACACATATATATGAATATGAATCCTGAGGTTAAAGTTTTCCATTCTGTGCTTTGTTTCATTATGCTGAAAAATTTTAATATTCTCATTAGGGCATCCTCAGCTAATGGGAGGTGCCAAAGATGAGAGTGATGAGTTGGGGGGACTATGGTGACAAGAAACAGTTCACCCATTTTGAGTGTACTTATTGCTCCATTGTACTTTTGTAGTCTCGGTAAAATCACTTAACACCTAGGATTCTTAATTTCCAAGGGCATAAAACGAAACATCCTTCAACAGTCTCACAGGGATATTGTTAAGAATAAGTAGGAAGATAAGAGGAAGTATTTTGTAAATATAAATACATTATTAAAATGCATCTTAATAGTGGTATTGTGCTAATACTACTTCGCAAAAAGCTTAAGTGATTGGATATTGGGAAATCTGTATTATGACCAGCCCAATCAAGTGTGCCCAAAAACATTCTGAAAAGTTCCATGTAGGGGCCAGATTAAATGTGATTGCCACTTGATTTGAAGAATATTCTGATAAAACACCCATGATTTGGATTTGGTTCATCTTACTTACTAATATTTTAATTCATATATATTTTTCTTTTCCCAAAATTTTTTAAAGTTAATTTTACAGATCAGTAAAACAAGAGTTGAACTAAGGGTTCAGAAAATTAGTTCAGTGTGTTCTGAATTTTGATTCATGGTTAAAAATTTTCAAGTTGCATTTTTTTATATTCCTTCAGTTAAAAATCCCCTAATGTGATCTTTGAATTGTTATGATTTTAAAATTAAAAAGAGTCTTTGGATACCTTGTTAAATTTTTCTTGTCATATTATGAAATAATTCCCAAGCTAGATGACATATTTTTTCAAAAAATTTTCAAAACTTCCTCATCTCTAGGTAAATATTTTTAGTAAGACTCTGACTTATTATTTATACTATGGTAATCACCTAATAAAATCTCTTTTTGGTTTCTTGAAATTCCAGTACTCTTACTGTAGATAAACATAATTGGATTGGCTAAAAGAGATGATAAATTGTAAAGGGGAGGGAATAAATCAGAAGTAGTTCAGAGGTATGGTAAGTATGTGGCCAACACTCACATGATAATAAATAAGAGTAATGATGTTTTCATCTCACTGTCTGGGTAATTGATGTTCTTGGTTCAGCAGTCTAACAATGAATAGTAACTACTCCTTAATAAGGCATAGTAAGCTTAACTACTGTGCTGATTTTCCAATGGCAGATATGTTTTAATTTTAGAACATTTATCTTTCAATTCTAGCAATCTAATCTACTCCTAGGTCACTATGTACAACTGCCAACCAATTACATAGTTTTGTAGTATAGCTGCTCATATGCATTGTTTATCAACTTTTATATGTATTTCTTCACTATCTGTAATATCATCAGTAAAACTAATAAATTCACTGGGTATTGAAGCAGATCATTGAGAACCTTTTGGTGTTTAATATAAAGATCTTGGGTCTCATGAGGCATTTACTTAAACTACAAGAAAAGTTAATGTAATTTCAGGCTTTGAAGAGTCTGAGAAATATTTCTGGTAAAGTCAGAAATCAAAAATCTTTAGCTCATCCTGTATTTTAAAACCTGGCTTCAAAAACATTAAAGTGATTACTTTTAAAGTCTTAACTACAATAGTGGGAAGATAAGAATCAGTGAAAATGTACATTGTGGGCAAAGAATTTTTTTCCTGAAGAGGAGTCATGGATCATAGATTAAGAATAATACTCTTTGTTTGTGAGGCTTTGTGCTCCCCAAACCACAATAATTAAATTGATCAAGAATATCTCTCTCTCCCCTAATTAATCCTTCTTTTTCACTATCAAGGCATATATTTAAATGAGCAATTAAAATTGCTTTAATTATTACCACAATATACAATAATATCTGATGGCATTATATTGTCTGTATTGATTCATTATAATTAAAATTATGATACGTGCTATAAGGAATTTAGGAACCTTTTAAATAAATCAAATGGCAAATATGTGGTACAAGTGTCCTTCCTACATCCATAGTGGTCACTGGTAATTGATTAAAGAACTCTTTTCTGATGACCCTGAATATTACCAAATAATCTTTGTAAAAATTTACTTGCATTTAGTATTCCTTCCTTAGCAATCAAGAGATATACAATATGTTCTTTAAGTACCTTTAATCTTTCAACATAAAATTATTACTTCCTTTATCTGTTATTGAAAGGTTTAATAGGAGAAAGTAGAAACTGAATTAACTTTTTGAAAACTAACAGTTAATAATCCTTGGTTTCTGATTAATTTGGTAGTAATGGTGGATGTGGGTCTTGGCATATTTGGTTGCTCTGATAAGTGAACCAACATTATAAGCCTATGATGGTATGATTGGCTGCAATACATTGGAACATTTCCTATATCACTCCCTACTCATCACCTATAGAGTGAAACAAGGTTGCTAAACAACCACAGTAGTAGTTTAATCATCGTGGTCCTTTATATAGATGAGTCCAAGATTGATAAATTGGAATTCTCTTCCTATGATCTGTAAGTCTCTCAGTAAACTACAGGGTATCTCTCAATGAGGGCATCTTGGCATTTGGAAAAGACAATTAATTGCTGTGCAGAACTGCCACTCACATAACAGTATGTTTAAGCTCTCTAAAGTCTTATCTTCTAAATCCAGTAGTGCCTCAGTCCCTGTAAAAGTCCAAAGGTTCATCAACTTGCTTTTCACAGTTGAAGGCACAATAAAAATAAAGTGTTGGCCGAAACCAGTTTGGCTCAGTGGATAAAGCATCGGCCTGCGGACTCAAGGGTCCCAGGTTCGATTCCGGTCAAGGGCATGTACCTTGGTTGCGGGCACATCCCCAGTAGGGAGTGTGCAAGAGGCAGCTGATCGATGTTTCTCTCTCATCGATGTTTCTAACTCTCTATCCCTCTCTCTTCCTCTCTATAAAAAATCAATAAAATATATTTAAAAAAATAAAGTGTTGTATTATGTTAATAACTATGATCTTAAAGATATGTGCAACATGCCTCATAAATTAGTGATATATGTAGCCAAATACTTTTTAAAATCAGAAATAGTGAGGTAAAAGCAAGCATCGGTTCTGGATATATAGTAGATAGAGCTGGATATCCTGTAGATAATGCAGTGAACAACCAAAAATAAATTCAAATTTATTTTCAAATAAAATTCACAAAATTTTAAGAGCTTCAATATATATGTTTTTCACATGCATGCCTAGGTTGTTGTTTATTTTAAACTGATCCCATAGATTCATGCTGCTTTTCTTATCAAAGAAAGATGTTCACTGTTGAGGTGTGTTAGAATGAATAATTAATTATAATGAGAAGAGAGATTGGTTTCTATAATGTTCATTCTAAGGTATGGCTGAGATATATTTTGGTTGAGAGAAGATAGAGAGGAAAATAAAGTTTAATGATGGAATTAGAATACATCAAATGTGTTCCTTTTTTTCCATGTAGCTTTATAGAGCTAAACAGTCATTGTAACTATGGTGATGAGTTGAAAGACCTATATATTATAACGCAGCCACTCCTCCCTTTTCTGAGAAGCTAAATTATTAGTTGTTCTCTCTCAGACTCAGGAGGTTGCTGGTTACAACAATAAAATAATAACTAATATTTATGGACATCTGTGTTCAGGCTTTTATCTCTATTAATTCTCATGTAACTCTTCATCTGGCTCCAGGGGGGAGCCTCCAGTTTTGTTCAGCCTCAGCCTTGCTTCTCCCCCTCCCCCAAAAGCAAGCCCCCTTCGTAAAACACTGAACAAGAGAGATTGTAATACATATTTCACATTATACATCTTACACCACAAAGCAGAGCAAGCAATTTAATACAGTTTCCCATTTTATAATTTTTGTTTTATTCAGTTACTTATTTAATTACTAAAATTAAGTGTTTCTTTAGCCCTGCCTGTTGTGGCTCAGTTGGTTGGAGTGTCTGTTGTCCCATACACTGAAAGACTGTGGCTTTGATTCCCTGTCAGGGCATATACCCAGGTTTTGAGGGACCGATCCCTGGGTTGGGGTAGGTATATCGATGCGCTCTCTCTCTCTCTCTCTCTCTCTCTCTCTCTCTCTTCCTTCTCCTTTCTCTCTAAAATAAATAAAAACATATCATCCATTGAGGATTTTAAAAAAATTAATTTATTTCTCTCCTTCTCTCTGCTTTTCTTATCTCTGCTGTTTTGTCAAAGAAACCAGCTCTGGACACAAGTTTGTAAACAATGCTTTGCAAAACAAAAAGCCCTATCATACCCTGGCCGGTTTTGCTCAGTGGATAAAACATCAACCTGCAGATTGAAGGGTCCCAGGTTCAATCCTGGTCAAGGGCATATGCTTGGATTGCAGGCTCTATCCCCAGTATGGGTCATGCAGGAGGCAGCCGATCGATAAGAAATTCTCTCATCATTGATGTTTCTAACTCTCCCTTTCCCTTCCTCTCTGAAATCAATAAAAATATATATTTTTAAAAACCTATCATTATTAAGGTCCTCCCTTTTTATAAAGTAGTTCAACAACTACCTAATGTTAATTCAGCTGGTCCCCGGGGATTCGGCCAGTATCTCACAGTCCACCGGGCCATAAACCCTTCAAGCAGTTTATCCAAGTATAACTACTCATCACTGTACCAAAGAAGCTCAGATATTACCATAGTGAATGTTGAATTAGTCAAGGGTTCTAGCTCCATCACAAGCTGTGTATTTGCTCAAGGCAATTTGGCTGAGCATGAGTTTCTTTATTTAAAATTGATCCTGAAACTTGACAAAAATGCTTTGTATACACTTTACTTCATTTGGTCCTTGTAACAACCTTAGCATATAGACAGGGAAGGTATTGTCCTCAGTTGACAAATAAAAAAATAGGAGAGGTATAGGGACTTGCTCCGAGATACACAGCTGTTACCTGGAGTAGCATTGGATGGCAGGCATTCAGATTTCTGTCTAGTGTCAGTTCCACTCTATTGTGTCAAGTTTTTCATAGATAAATGAAGTTAAAATGTCTGCTAGTTATATTTTTAAATTAATATGAGAAGAAAATGCCCCCGCCCCCCCCACACACACACACACTGAGGGGGAAAATTTGGAATGCTATTATTTTAGACTTAAAATTGAATTAAAATGTAACAGTTTGAATAATAATAAAGGGTTGACAACAAGTTCATTGGATTAAGTGTCCTTTCCTATCATTAATTTCCATAATTTTATGAAGGAGGAAAGTACTTTTTTAATGTCGAGTTTTCATCATTCACAACCTAGGCTTCAGTATTATTTTTATTGTCTCATTACTTGGAATGGCAATCACTCTGCCCATAGGATTAAATCTACCATGTACTATTTCTCCAGAGGAGTTTAGTTCTTATCCAGGAGAAACACCTTCAGTTTCTTTGTCACTATTACTATGCCACTTGACCTGTGAAATGGAGTCTGGAAGATAGTTTAGCTTTGTAAATAGCAGCCTAACACATCATACAGACACAAAGACAAGAAAATGAAAAAAAAAAAGAAGAATTTAGGGCTCTAGTATATCCATTTCCAGGAACAAGACAAGGATCAATTAGTTTTTACTCCAAGCTTAATGAGACAGTCTAGGATGGCTGTGAGCTCATGCCACAGTGGAATCAGACTTAATGCCAAGATCACCTTTCCTACCACCTACAACGAAGCCTATCACCTCTAGTTGGTAGATTATGGACCAACCTGATTAGATGAAAAGGGGAAAAAAAAATGGAAGAGAAAAGAGTCAATAATAATCAATCTCTCCAGGTATTTTTAACCGGGGGTCTGTCAGAAGATAACATAACACTCTGAAATGTGTTTCTGCTTTTCTTTGGGAAGGATTTATGGCTTTCATGAAGTTCTCATAGCAGTTCATCATCCAAAGAAAGGAAAGGCGGCCGTCTAGGGACAGCCTGAGAGTGGGTCAGCAGAAAGCTCCATCTCTCATGTGCACATTCCCATCCAGAACTTGGCCTCATTAACCACATTCCCTTCTTTAGGTTGGCATAGTAATAACCCGTGATAAATATATCTCACCCAGACTTCACCACAAGCATGGAACTCGTGCCCAAAATATGAAACTTCTCTGCTCAGAGACCTTTTAGTTTGCTTTTTTTGTTTTGTTTTGGCTTCCATGGCTAAAACTATGGAAAACTCCTAGAATTATACTTCCATTGGTAAGCTCTCTTCTAGTTCCAATCTTGTTATATCTAATTTCTTACTGGTGTCTCCACTTGGATTTCACACAGACATTTCAAAATTAACGTATCTAAAACAAAACTCTTCATTAGACATGTCACCATCCCACCTTTGGGCTTCCCATATCCCTGCGGATGCTTAGCATTACACAGAATTGTAATTTTTTGCCAATCTCATGGGTATAAATTTTGTTTAATTAGCATTTTTCTAATTTCTGTTGAGTTTGTGTTATTATTTGTTTGCATGTCTCTCTTCCAATTAGATGATGAATTCCCTGCAGTTGGGATTATGGGTTCTTATTTTTATCTCCAAAGTTTCTGGAAGAGTATGTGAAACATGTTCAGGATAATGACCTTCTAGTTTATAAATGTGTAGATGAATGAATTCATAAAAACCTCAGAGATTGCTGAAAAAGTGACTCTAGTTAAACAGGTGTGTTGTGTATAGTCAGTACAGGTTTAATCAAAGTAAATATGAAATATTGACACAATTTCGTTTTGAAAAAGTTATGTGGGGTTAGTTTTGACACCATTTGCCTAAGTATAAATAAATTCAATTTTCTTCTCACGATGGCATGGTGGGAAAGGATGGCTTTTGGAGTCAGCATACATATCTGTTTGCACCCGGGTTCTGACCTGTACTAAGTCAGTGGCCGAGGACAAAATTTAAACTCTGTGAGGAAAATAATACATATTTCATAGGTCTAATTTATAATTTAAATTTAAAAGAATAGTGTATTACAATTATCTATCATTGCATCCTGTTATCTGGTGTACTAGGCGGTAAATAAAAAGGAACTTTTATTATTTTTGTTGTGAGGATTTCATACAACTTCAAAATGCAGTTAAAATTGAATTTCCATTTTTTTCCACATGGCTATCCTAAAGGAGAAGTATGCTGTACACCCCATGTGCTCTGCAATGTCATTCATTAGTTATTGCCTTTTTCAGAATGCATGACTTACATATGCAGAACAGCTGCATTGAGGGTCTAGTTTTTGAATCACTAGTTTCTGACATTAAAAAAAACCTAATGATCTTATGTTATTTTTTTTCTGATACCATTTTAGCATAAAAAAGGAAAGGAAACTTTAAAAGGAGCGCAATGATCATTATTGTGGTTGCATTTGTGATTTATTTAAATCAAGTTTTGTACAATGTGTTGCATGTCGGTCAAACGTACTATGTTTAGCATTGCCCACTCCACACTCAGTGCCACAACAAATGATTTATTCTCACACCTACATTTATGGGTTAATGAAGTTTGGCTAGACCACAATCTTGGCTTGGTTCTATGATACAGATTGTGCTCATATCTACTTCTTGTGTCTCTTGGTCAACTTGAATCAGTGGACCACCTGGGACATGCTTATCTGGAACAATAACGAAGATATAAGAGAGTAAGCCCGACCTCACAAGTTTATTGATATTTGAGAATGTATATGTGACAAGAGTAGCAACACTGTAACGTAATATGATAGCTTAATGGAGGAAGTAAGAGTTAAAATAGGCAAAAATTCAGTCGATAGAAGAAAGCAAATTGACTTTTATGAACACTAATTATACTATGTAGATACTTTATTGAAGTTATTGTGTTTATTCCTGATAACAACCCTGTGAAGTGGGTGTTTTTATTCTTGTTGTAGAAAAGATGAAACAGGGCTCAGAGATATTAAATGACTTAAGGTAGGGCTGAGCTAGCTAGAGGTGGGGCTGAGATTAGAAATCAGGTCTCTAGAACCTGTGTTTAACCCTACGCTATTCCTAGAAATAAGGGGAGAGGGAGTTTCAAAGTGTATAACTAAGTTAGCAAAGGCTAGAAAGTGGGAAAACGGGATGTATTTGGGGAGGGATTGGAAACTAAGCCTTTTTGGAAAGTTTGCTGGAAAAGCCATCATTGTGGAAGACAAGACTATTCAGAATGGATAGCAGGCTAATTTGTATTTAATTTTGTGTAGGCTCTGAGGAACCATCAAACATAAAAGTGATAGTTCAGAGATATGCTTTGGGAAGAGTAATTCATCAGGTTATATGGAAAATGGGGAAACATTTGGAGCTGTGTCGACAACTCAAGAGGTCGCCAAATAATTGAGGTAAGTAGTAATGAAGACTGACTGGCCTAATTGGTGATATGAAGACAGCAAGAGGAGACAGATGTGGAGAGCACCAACCAAGGAGAAAAAATCATTTTTTGGCAACTAGTTAGATATGGGTAATGAAAGAGAGGAAAGAGCCAACAATCATTCCAATATGTTGAGAAGGGATGACTAGAAGAATGACAATGAGAGAGATAGAAAAGGCAAGATGAAGAGCTGAATATGGGAGGAAATAATGAGTTCTGTTCTAGACATGTTGAGTTTGAGAAGAAACAGTTTGAAATACCTGACACTCAGAAGAAAGGTTAGAGTTAGCTGTCAATTGGAATCCATTCTCACCTTCTTTCATACTAACAGAATTGTAGCTAGCTAGGATTGTAGCAGTACATTCCCAAGCCCCTTAGAATTATCTCACATGACAAAATTCCCCCACCTGTGATGTGAACAGAAGTAACACATGGCTGTTTTAGACTTCTATGTGTGTGCCTTCATGGTCTTTAGGCTCGAAATGGTGATACTCAGAGCCACTTTGGAAGTCAGATGTTGAAGATGGTAGAGCTACTATCAATTGGCAATTTACCTGAAACCTTCTCACTAGAATTTTTCATGAGAAACTTTCATTGTCCTTAAGCCACTTAACTGTTTTTATTCTTTTGTCAACAATTTAGATCAGCACCTTGAATTGGTACCTGGAAGTCAGATTCTGTGGCATGGGATTAGCAGTTAAGCTTGAAACCTAGAATCCTTGGATGTTGTGGGAAAATTTTCGGTAAATCAATTGCCTATGATAAATTGGAAGGCAGGGTGAGTGCTTAATAGGCCTAAAGCTTTAAGGGAAGCATTTGAAAAAAAAAGTAAAAATGTCCTGTGTTGGCTGCTCCTTGGTAACTTTTAGCAAGGTAACATGAAAAAAACAAGAACTTTGTCAAGAATTTATAGGTTTTCTAGCAGAGGTTAAAAGAATTTGAGACCTTGCAGGTTTGGAAAAGCTTCTGTACCTCAAATAGCAGGAGAGAAAACTTTTGTTGCTTAAATGTCTCCCATAAGACTTTTCAGTCAAACAAAAGGACCCAGCTCTGCTGTGAAAGAGTGGATTGAACTATGGACTTCTCAGGGGAGCCTATATTCAGCTGGCCTCAGTGGAGGCCAACTAAGATAAAAGAGAGGCACAGGGCAAGAGAGCAAGGAGACAATATAAACATATATGTTATGTCCAGAAAAGAACTTATGGATAGTGAAACAAATATTTCTGGAACTCACTAAGTATTTTTAGGGAATTGTGTTGCCAAAGAAATAGTGAGCCTATTTTGAAAAAGTTTGTGACAGTTTAAGTAATAAATTCTGGGCTCCCAAACTTGTAGAAAAGCTGACTATCACTCAGGAAATGCATTATCCCTAGTAGTCATTTCATATGTGATATGGGAGGTCATAGTAAAAAAAGACGTTAATTGAGAATCAAGTCAATGTCCATGGAAACTCATGGATGAGGGAGTTCTTCCCCGAAAGCAGAACTAGGTTTAATTGGAGAACTTCCTCCACAGCCAGGGCAGGGACCCTCATAGTGCCTGTCCCAGAATGAGTCTATCATTGCTTTCTCTGTCCACTCCTTTCCGGCTACCTCTGTCTTTTATTTTTGCAAGAATTTTCTCCCAATAAATTTCTTGCATGCCTAATTCAATTTTGCCATCTTCCTGGAGAATTATATCAATGATATTAGCAATGGCCCAAGAAAGCAGGTTGTAAAATGGGGCTTGAGAACTGGCTCACTCCCACTACCCAGCTGGCAGAAAGGAATCCATCCCATTGACTATGGGGCATGGAAACTCCTGGCACAAGGTGACAGGGCAATGGCTAAAACTTTCACCATTGTTGATCTGGTGAGAAGTCCTGCTGGACAGGAATAACCTTGTTGATGAGATGATTCAGGCATTTGAAAAATGTAGCTGGAATGATATCTGGAAGGATAGAGAGTTGCTGGTTATGAATAAGTTGCACTGATGCTTAGCAGAAGGATCATGAAAAAAATGAGAGTAGTTAAAAATTTTAAAGACTCTGTGTGAGAACTGCCAGGCCTCTTGGCCCTTATTTCTTGCAGTGGAAGAGTGAGCACCACTGAGGAGCAAGCTCAGACCTTAACAGCGAGAATTGCAGAGCTCCAGAGAAATTTAAATGCTCAGTCTTGAAATATCTGTTATGCTAAGGTCAGGGCACTGGTTGGGAAAACCGGGTATCACTGAAACGGGGGGGCTGCTACCCTAAAAAATTTGGCTTAGAACCCAGAACTTAATAAGGGTCCCTAATAAGAGCTTGAGCCTCCCCAGTATGGAAAGACCATACATACTTCTCATCCCTGCAAGTCAACAGGTGACTTCTCAGAGCATTTACCCCCATCTCTTTTCCTGCCTGCCAGGCCTATACTTAGATTGAATGCCAGCATAGCCTGGTTGGAGATGGAATGAACCTAATAAGAAAGGGAAGATTAGCCCTAGCCAGTTTGGCTCAGTGGATAGAGTGTCAGCCTGCGGACTGAAGGGTCCCAGGTTTGAATCTGGTCAAGGGCACATGCATGGGTTGCAGGCTCAGTCCCCAGTGGGGGGCGTGCAGGAGGCAGCCGATCCATGATTCTCTCACCATTGATGTCTCTCTCTCTCTTCCCTTCCTCTCTGAAATCAATAAAATATGTGTAAAGTAAACCTCTTTTGAAAACAAACAAAAAAAAAGGAAGATTATACCCCAAAAGAGCTGCAAAAACACGCTACAGGAGACAAGGCAATATGCTTGGGATTGGATTTTGGAGGTGCTTGATCAAGGGATCCACAAATAAGATTGAATAAACAAATATTTCCTGACTTGGAATTTAATTTTCTAGTAATAACTTCTGGTCCCCACTGAAACAGACTACTTGACCCTGGAGTACAGTGTGACCACGTATCCAGAGCTACTAACTATTAGAGTTTTGCTGAAATTAAATCATAAGAATTAGTTGGACCCAGCATCAGTCCATAATAACAGTGACATGAAATTGTGCCCCCCTCTACCCCCGACAGCCAAGGCAGATTTTGTGTTTCCTGACCTAACAACTCTAAGCTATTCAGGTTCAGTGATCCTGATCTGTTGAGGGAGCACATGCTTGCCAGGGGACATAAGGGTCCTGTTGAAATACAGCTTTGACAGCACTTTGGTTCCTTGTGTACTAGTATATAGACCACAGATGAGAAGAAGGGTCACTATTTGGGGAAAATAATTGCCTCTGATCAACAGGAGGAAGTTGGGCTGCTTATACATAATGAGGGTAGTTTATAACACCAGTAGGACTCAGGTGATCTAATTGGACATCTCTTGGTTCTCCCACACCAACTGTAACTTCTCATGCCTATTGTAACTCCCACATCAACTGTAATTTTAGTGCATGCAGCAACCATGGCCTAAGAAGGGTACTACTACTAAGGGCCCAGACCGTTCAAGAATGAAGGTTTGGGTCACACTACTTGATAAATCCCCAACCTGCTGAGGTCATGGTTGACTTAGAGAGAAATTTAGAACAGATAGTAGAGGAGGGGAAAGATGAGTCCTTTTGTGACGCTGAGACAAACTGCAGCAATGTGTGCTATACTTCATCCCACGAACTTCCCTCTTTTAAATTTCCACTCAGTTGGAGGAGTCCACAGAACCATAAAGGAGCTGCTCCTGAACATGTGTAGATGTGTGGATCTTTGCAGTGCAAGCAAGGGGTGGACTGTAGAAGGCAGTGAAGGTGCATTGCTTAGATCCTAGGAGAACCCACACCAAAGACAACTGTTGTATGGCTGTCTCCATCTTCCATACCTTTGGATCTTCTGCAGAGTTAAAGCTGAGTCACATGCTCCCCAAGCATGCTTCCAGCCAGTGACTGAGCATGATGTCGAAACCACAACTAGGCCACTCCATAACCACCTCAGGTCGAGTTTAGTGCTTCTTCTTGTGTTCCTGTTATACCTTCCATTTTCCTATGTTACTGGTCTTTGCATTTCAATGTATTTTTTTCTAGTTTTTATTTTCAATATGTAAACTTGTATATAAGTTTTACATGAAATTTTTTCATTGGCATCCACAGTTTTGTGGCATGCTAATTTTCACTTAACATTAGATACTGGACAATTTTGTTAAATGTTTTTTGCCTGCAAAATTTGAGTTTAATGAAGATGTGATTATTGCCTTTGAGGCAAAGGGAGTAACTTTGAAAGAAACAAGGATAATTAAAAGGGAGAAGGAATGATATTTTAAGACTACAAGTTGGAAAATAGGTAAGAATTGGAGTAGAAGCAAGGATGTCCTGCCACTTAATAATGTTGATGCCTTGGGGAGGCAAGACATGGAAGGGGATGGCCACATGATGAATCTAGGGATGCTGCATTGTTTTTTTACCTTGGCAAAGATTCCTATTTTATACATGCAGTCCAGAGCGAGGGCCCTCTGGCCTTTTAGACACCGTGGGCTTTGACAATGAGGATTTCCAAGGGAAGCATAATGGACAAGAGGCTGGAGGTCCTTCTTCTACCTTCCAAGGACCATCAACCAGGTACTTCTTAGACTTGTACTGCCTTGGGAAATACAATTAAGACTGAGATTGTTTCTTATCAAATGAATTATTTAACAAGGTTAGATTTACTTTGATTAAAAAGAAAGGGACCTATCTTACAAACTTGCATTGTATGTATTAGATGGAAGTGGTAGTAGGAAGGAGAAATTAAGCTCATTATTCTCCTCTTGGCATAAATACATCTCCCAGAAGAATCTTCCTTTTAGCCAGAGTAAGAGAATCACTGTCCAAAGCAGTGGCTTATTGGAGTTGCATAAATTGATCAGAGAATGTGGAGTGAACAACAACCTTTCTCCTGGGACAATACTTGGCCAGCACATACAGTCCTGATTCAGTCTGTGTGTTCAATGAGAACAAAGGTGTTCTGATACCATGCTGGGGGAGTACAGCTCTGTGTCCTCTGGGAATACTATACACACCATCTCTAAGACATTACCAAACTTCGTCCATTTGTCTAATCAAAGAAGCAGTGGGCAGAAAGAGAAAAAACTAGGGTTGAGGTTAGCTGAGTCTAGGCAGAATACCTAGTGTTGAAACCTTGGACTTGCTACTAATACATTCTCAACTTTTTATTTGTAAAATATGAATACTTGGAAAAGTAAATGAGACACAAAGATAATATGCAAAGCACAGTACATTCTATAGAGATAATATTATTCAAAGTTAAGAGTAGTCATATTTAAGAAAAGAATCGCAGTCATAACATTTTGAAAGTTGACTATGTTAGATATGGTGGTGACCACATTACCATTCATTTAAATTCCATGAGATAAATGCTATTATTGCACCAATTTAATAACTTAGGAATTTGAGGCACAGAGGAGTTAAGTAACTTTGCTGGCATCCCATTGCTAATAAGCCTTCAAACCTAGGTATTCTGTCTCCAGAGTTTATGCCATTAAATACTATGCTAAGTGAAATAAATCAGACAGAGGAAGACAAATATCATATGATTTCACTTACATGGGGAATCTAAAGAAAATAAACAAATAAACAAAATGAAAACAAACTCGTAGATGCAGAGAACAAACTGATGGTTGCCAGAGAGAAGGAGTTTGCAGGGCTGGGAGAAAAGGTGAAGGGATTAAGAAGTACAAATTGATAGTTACAGAACAGTCACAGGGGTGTAAATTATGGCATAGAAAATATAGTCAATAATATTGTAATAACTAGGTATGGGGCTAGGTGAGTACTTGAAATATCAGGGGGGACATTTTGTCTAGCCATTATGCTGTACACCTGAAACTAGTACAGAATAATATTGAATGTTAACTGTAATTGAAAAATAAAATATACAAACATTATAAATAATAATAATAAATACATAAATAAATACATTAATAAATTTTATGCCAGATAATAACGACTTCTTTCACACAAAAAATATGTAGAAAAGGAGTTAGATTATCTAAGGACATTTAACCCATAGAAATACTTTATTTTTAATCTTAACATTCAATGGAAGTTCTTCCTTTGAAGCCCAGAGGGAATAATGAATGCCCTTTGGGTTTGGAATCATAAGACCTGTAAACATCTCAATTTTGGCAATTCCTATTGGTCACTTAACAGGCTGGAGTTTCTTCATCTACAAATGGAAATAGTCACTATCTTATTGAGAAGATAAGTAAGGAAATAGATGTGAAAATACTTTATAAATGCCTCACAAATGTTAGTTACTGTTAGTAAATGAGTATAATTATACATTGTTTTAAAAAATCTAAAAATTAAAATAGGAATTACAATAATTTCTCTATTCTATTTGAAGAAATGAAGCAAATTATTTTATTGTACTTCAGTATGTAATATACAACCAATTTAAAAATATTTTTAATATGTACATTTCTAGAACAATTTTAATACTACAAAATTTACATAGATGAAAACAAAGAATGCTGCCACATGGTAATTCCTTTTTCTTTATTTTTATAGGATGTTTCATATGAGATAATGAGAAACAACAGGTATCCAATATTCTGAAAGATGTGATTATGGGGTTGCCTAGGTGACTCACTAGGATGTATTATCACGTTATACCTCATATTCTTTTGGAGTAAGTAAAAATAGGCAACATGAAACATGAAGGTTAAGCCTTTTGAAAAGAAACTGCATCATCACTATAATCAAGAATGTGAAAAGATTTGTTAGTCATCATTCTTTCATTTATTTAGTTAATAATGTTAGACATATCCTGCCCATTGCACTGCACACTAGATATTGAAGGAGGTGTTTATGGAAAGATTCAATCTGGTTGAAAATACAGTATATATACATATAAAGTAAATAACATTGTAGAAGAGTTTGTCAGTGATATTGCTAATAAGTACAAAGAGAGGATTCATCAAAGGGAGCAATTGACATGAGCAAGATAGTCCAGGAAATCTCACAGGAGAGAGAGCAAAGATTGACGATCAGAAATATCTTTGGTTTTTGAGAACCCAAGAAGAAATCTTCTTGGTAGAAACATGGTGGATTAAGTGTAAGGAACATCCTGAGAAATTATTAAAGAGGTGGCGTATGTTTGACTATGCAGAGCCTTGAATGTAGGCTGAGAAGTTTGAAATGTATTCCAATGGCAGTGGATGTTGAAGTGGCAGTAGTTTGGAGAGACAGAGGACCTCTGTCCACTCAGAAAGTAGCCTTCACATGGTAGAAGGATAACTTCAGTTTTTGGTGAGGTCCTTTTATAATTTCTGAAAGGAGTTCATCTCTAAGTATCAGAAAAACAACTGACAATGACTATATACACAGGCACATGTTTTATGTATTTTTTGTTGTTTTCTTGTAACAACAAGGCCACAAGCAGACATAGGCAGTTGCGGTTAGTCTGAAGACACAATGATGCCATCAGGTTTTGACTCCTGTCTACCTGTTCTACCATCCTTACCATGAGGCTTTTGTCCTTAGGCTCACAAGTTAACAGCTATATCTTCAGACAAGCAGGACAAGGGAAAAGGGCAAATGAAATGGGTAAAAACACATACAACAAGAATAGGTCACAAAAATTATTTTCTCCTGGTAATCCTATACATTTAATCCCTGGTCACATTACTGGATAGTATGAGGTCACAAGGCCTGTCCTAATTGCAGGTTCAGCTAAAAAAGGTCAGTTTTAGCTGGATAAATTGCTGTGATAAGCAAAACTGAAAGTGGTTGGCAGGGAAGAAGAAAAAGATGTATGTATGTATACTTGGAGGGCACAAATAGGTTTACAGTTGTGAGTACACAGAACCCAGAGTTTATTCTTATATTATTATTTACTAGAGATCCGGTGCACAAAATTCATGCACAGGGCAGGGGGGTGTCCCTCAGCCCAGCCTGCACCCTCTCCAATCTGGGACCCTTCGAGGGATGTCCGACTGCCCATTTAGGCCCGATCCCAGTAGGATCGGGCCTAAACGGGCAGTCGGACATCCCTCTCACAATCCAGGAATGCTGGCTCCCAACTGCTCACCTGCCTGCCTTCCTGATTGCCCCTAACCTCTTCTGCCTGCCAGCCTGATCACCCCCTAACCCAGTGATGGCGAACCTATGACACGTGTGTCAGCACTGACACGCGTAGCCATTTCTGATGACACGCGGCCGCATGCCGAGGATGAAACATTTGCTGCTCCTAAGGATGAAACATTTGCGACTAGAGTCTTGGAGTTAGTTTTTTCCTCAAAGTGACACACTACTCGAGTTATGCTCAGTTTTTTGGCGAATTTTGACACACCAAGCTCAAAAGGTTGCCCATCACTGCCCTAACCACTCCCCTGCCAGCCTGATTGGCCCTAACTGCCCTCCCCTGCAGGCCTGGTCACCCATAACTGCCCTCCCTGCAGGCATGGATCCCCCCCAACTGCCCTTCCCTGCAGGCCTGGTTGCCCCAACTTCCCTCCTTTGCCGGCTTAGTCACCCCTAACTGCCCTCCCCTGCAGGCTTGATCACCCCCAACTGCCCTCCCTTGTAGGCTTGGTCCCTCTCAACTGCCCTCCCCTCCTGACTATCTTGTGGAGGCCATCTTGTGTCCACATGGGGGCAGGCATCTTTGACCACATGGGGGCAGCCATCTTGTGTGTTGGAGTGACATTCAATTTGCATATTGATCTTTTATTAGATAAGATAGAGGCCTGGTGCACGGGTGGGGGCTGGCTGGTTTGTCCTGAAGGGTGTCCCGGATGAGGTTGGGGGTTCCCTTGGGGGGTGGGGCAGCCTGGGCAAGGAGCCTGTGGTGGTTTGCAGGTGGGCCACGCCCCCAGCAACCCAAGCGGAGGCCCCTGGTGTCTTGGATTTATTTATCTTCTATAATTGAAACTTTGTAGCCTTGAGCAGAGGCCAGGGCAGGCCAGGGCTGTGGAAGCTTGGCTTGCTCCATCGTCAGGGAAACCCAAGCCTCCTGCTCACTCTGTGGCCACAGCCATCTTGGTTGGGTTAGTTTGCATACTCAATCCTGATTGGCTGGTGGGCGTGGCTTGTGGGCATAGTGGAGGTATGATCAATTTCCATGTTTCTCTTTTATTAGTGTAGATTAACTATTGTATTATTTTCCATATGAACAACTGTAAAGCTACTTTTGCCCCACCCTGTATACATACATATGTCTTTCTTATTGGATATTTGGATAAAAAGGAAGTGATGGAATTATGCAATATTTTCGTAATACCTGTTTCAAAGGTGTGTCTGTTTTATGCAGCAACTCTTGGATATGTAAGTGAAATAAAGCCTTAGAGGGTTTTCCTCTGGTTCCATGAGCTGAGTAGTTTGTAGATATTTCTTCCAGATTCCTTCCATTATCAGTCTAACTTCTATTATATCCTGTCTTTTTCTGGAATTTGAAAAAGATGCTATTTTAAACCAATATTTCATATTTTATTATGTTTTAATTTAATGTTTTTATTCTCTTTGCTCCAAAGAGAGTCGAGTATTTAAAATTCATTTATGGGTATTTGTTTTAATGTGAGTCCTTATTTCTAGTTTTATTGCCTCTTGGTTAATTTGATTTTAGAGGTGTTTTTTTTTTTCTCTAAAAAAAACTGTAGATATTTTCATGTAAGTTTTCTCTAGTCTTAAAACTAGTAATCCTAGTTATTTTATAACTATTAATTCTGATAATTCTACTGTCTCAAGTCTTTGTGAGTTGGTCTCTTATTTCTGGTGGTTGGTCCTTATATGCCATTTGCTGGGCCATTAGGATGATATGTATTCAGGCCACAAGTCTACATGAGCCCTGCTTTACTTTTAATTCACTCTTTCTCTGAAAGACAAAAATCACATGGTCATATCAATAGACACATTAAAAGCATTTGACAAAATCCAACACCCATTTTTGATAAAAACTCTGATCAAAGTGGGGATAGAGGGATAATATCTCAACATAATAAAGGCCATATATGACAAACCTACAGCCAACATCATGCTCACCTGGTAAAAACTAAAACCATTTCCCTTAAGAACAGGAACAAGACAGGATCGTCTGCTTTCACCACTCTTATCCAACATAGTACTGGAAGTCCTAGCCACAGAGATCAGACAAGAAGAAGAAATATAAGGCATCCAAATTGGAAAGGAGGAAGTAAAACTCTCACTATTCACAGATGACATAATATTGTACATAGAAAACCCTAAAGATCCATCAGAAAACTACTACATTTAATAAATGAATTCAGCAATGTAGTAGGATACAAAATTAACACCCAGAAATTGATGGAATTGTTATACACCAATAATGAATACTCAGAAAGAGAAACTAAACAAACAATCCCATTTACCATTACAAAAAAAAAAAAAAAAAAAATTAAGATTTTTAGGAATAAACTTAACCAAGAAGGTAAAAGACTTGTACTCAGAAAACTACAGGACACTGAAATAAGAGATAAAGGAAGATATAAACAAGTGGAAGAATATACAGTGTTCATGGATTGGTAGAATTAACATCATTAAAATGTGCCTATTACCCAAAGCAATCTACAGATTCAATGTAATCCCTATTAAAATACCATCAGCATATTTCACAGATCTAGAACAAACACTGCAAATATTTATGTGGTACCATAAAAGACCCCAAATAACCCCAGTAATCTTAAGAACAAAGTTGGAGGGAAAACAATATTAGATATAAAGTTATACTATAAAGACACTGTAATCAAAAGAGCCTGGTACTGGCACAAGAACAGGCATATAGATCAATGGCATAGAACAGAGACCCTAAAATCAATCTAAGCCATTATGCTCAATTAATACTCAGTAAAGTAGGCAAGAGTATACAATGGAGTCAAGACAGTCACTTCAATAAATGGTGTTGGGAAAATTGGACAGATACATGAAAAAAAAAGAAAATGAAACTAGACCACCAACTTACACCATACATAAGAATAAACTCAAAATGGATAAAAGACTTAAATGTAAGTCATGAAACCATAAAAATCGTAGAAGATACCATAGGCAGCAACATTTCAGACATCATAGCAGTATGTTTACAGATATATCTCCTAGGGCAAAGGAAACAAAGGAGAAAATAAACAAATGGGACTACATAAAATTAAAAAGTTTCTGCACAGCAAAGAAGCTATCAATCAAATGAGAGCCCACTGTGTGGAAGAACGTATTTGGCAATGATGCATCTGATAAAGGGATAATATCCAAAATATATAAGGAACTCCTGCAACTTAACAAAAGGAAAATAAACAATCCAATTAAAAAATGGGCAAAGGACCTAAATAGACACTTCTCCAAAGGGGACATACAGATGGCCAAAGGATATGAAAAAATGCTCAAAGTAAGGGATCATCAGAGAGATGCAAATTAAAATAACAATGAGATACCATCTCATACCTGTCAGAATGGCTACCATCAACAAATCAACAAATGACATGTGCTGAATAGGATATGGAGAAAAAGGGAACCTTCGTACACAGCTGGTGGGACTACAGACTGGTATAGCCATTATAGAAAACATAAAATTTCCTCAAAAAATTAAATATGGAACTGCCATTTGACCCAGTGATCGATCCTACTTCTAGGAATATATCCTAAGAGACCCGAAACACCATTTGGAAGGAATGTTTGCACCCCTATGTTCATAGCAGAGAAATTTACAATAGCTAAGATCTGGAAATAGCCCATGTGCCCAACAGTAAATGAGAGGATAAAAAAGTAGTGGTATATTTATACCATGGAATACTATGCAGCATTAAAAAAGAAGGATCTCTTACCCTTTGAGATAGCATGAAAGAATCTGGTAAGTATTATGCTAAGTGAAATAAGCCAATCAGAGAAAGATAAGTATCACATGATCTCACTCATATGTGGAATCTAATGAACAAATAATAAACTGATGAATAAAATAGATCCAGAGACATAGAAGCATGGAACAGACTGTGGAATCTCAGAGGGAAGGTGGAAGTTGGGTGGGTGGGTAGGTGGGAAGGTGGATGGGAAGATGTCAACCACAGAACTTGTATGCATATATGCATAACACAGGGACACACACAGACAATTGGGTGGTGAAGGCCTGGGGCATGGGATGGGGTGGCCTAGAGGAGCTGATGGGGAGAAAAAGGAGACATATGTAATATTTTGACAATAAAGATTTAATTTTTAAAAATCACAGTGTCTGATTAGTCAACTGTCTGTCTTCATGTGAGCATCTGGGCAGCTGGGCACTGCTGGAGACAATCTCGGCAATAGGCTAACCAATCCACTTGATTAGACATAGCTGTCCAGTCCTATCTAGGCCATCAAAGCTGCCAGTACTGTACTCAAGTTACCTCATTCTTTCATTTCAAACTATTTCATACTTTTTCATTTCATCAGACCTCCAATACTCCTCACCAAATACTGTTGATATGCTAGAGGAGAAAAGGTCACCCTGTGGCCAGGGCCTACCCTGCAATTGTACTTTGCTAAGCATCCATGGATTTTCACTCTGGTGACCTTCTGTACCTGGCCCATCGTCCTTCCTCTGCTCATGTCTATCTAATTGCCTACCATGTACTACCTCCCCACTCCCCTCCAAAGGATCTTGGCTCCTAATTCCTTCAGATAAAAGGGCACAGGGTCTCTTCTGTAGCTGCTTTCTGCTGAAGAGGGGTGAAGTTTTCCTTCAAAGCGAAGAGATCCCTGCTCTTTGTAAAGGGATGATGAGGCCCAGGCATAGAAGGAAATGGTGATGGTGTCTAGAGTTGGTCTTCCCTGAGTGGGAGTAGGACTTGTAACCTGTTGGAGGCACACTGTTATAAATGTTAATGTTATTGGGGCAAAAGCTAGAATAATACGACAAATTTTCTGATAAAAGGAACAAAGTTTTAGTTCCAAGTAAAAGGGTGGGAGAAAAATGAAACATTAGTTTGGAGGATTGTAGTCAAATATTTAAGAAAATTAGATAAATTCAGGATTCAGTTCAATTCATAGGCAAAAAATAAAACTTTGAGGCTCATTGAATTAGATTCTAATATTCACAATTGTGTACTATAGAGTCTATTAAAACACAACTTCCCTGCCTAAAATTACCCTCATTTTTATTAAAGAGCCAAATTAAAACCAGCTTATTTATTGTATTAAGTCTAGTTTCAATTTGGTCTGATTATTTGTATAAATAGAAAAAGAATAGCAAATTGATTATATAGGCTTTTTTTAAATTTTGCTTTGCTGGAATCCCATGATTGAACTTTAATTAGCCCCTGAGGGCAAAGAAACTGAGCCATCTCATTGCCATCAGGTTTATTTTTACAATACAAGATTTGGGTGAATTCCTCAAGTTCTTAAGGTTCCCAAAATGTTTTGAGGTTCCTTCTCTGCCTTCTCTCAGGAAAGCAGCCTTCATTCCTTACGTGGAAAGACTGCCATGAACCACACTACCAAACAATGTACCTGGCCATTTCTCTAAAGAGCTTTTAATGTCTTCAAAGTCAGTCTTCTTTCCTTAAGGCTTCTGGTGACATCCAGAGCCAGGCATGTCTCTCTCAGACATGACATTCCAGTCAAAGTCTTAGTTAATAAAATCTAGTTACCAATTGGAAACTGGTCTAATTGAATTCATGCAAAGAAACATATTGCCAGGACTCCCTCATTAAGAATTGCCAAATTATGTAGGGGTCAGGCAGGGAGAAAAATATATAATTTACCATTTTGTTTTAACAAAAGATCTCCTTTTATCTGAACAGCAAAAGGAAGTCTTGTCCTTTTAACAATGTGTAAAAAAATCCTCTAACTCTATATTAGTTTACTTTTTAAAAAAATACATATGTTTTTATTGATTTGAGAGAGGAAGGGAGAGGGAGAGAGGGATAGAGACATCACTGATGAGAATCATTGATCAGCTGCCTCCTGAATGCCCCCTAACTGGGGATCCAGCCCAAAACCTGGACATGTGCCCTGACCGGGAATTGAACCATGACCTCCTGGTTCATAGGTCAGTGCTCCACCACTGAGTCACGCCGACTGGGCAGTTTACTTTTGATCTTTAAATTTATTCACTTAACTAAATTCGTTATTTGACTTATTACAATTTCCTTTCAAGATTTTTCTTCACAAACCTTTCTACAATTTTTACAAACCTTCTTATTCATCTAGAAATAGCCAGCTTCAGAATAATTCACTTTCTTATTTTCTTTAAAATATATTTCCATACCTTATACATTATCACCAAAACCATACAATTTATTTCCAATTAATTAAACTTTTTAACTCTTAAAAACCTTATTTTGTTTTTTGTTTTACAACTGAAAAGTAAGCAATTAGTAGCCTTTAGATTGGCAAGTACATCTCATAACTTCTAGAAACATAGACTTCTCTACTGACAAACACATTCACACTTTTAAGACACATACTTCTAATAAAGTGTAAGACATTTGTTAAAAGTTCCATATCTATTTTCTAGCTTTTTTTTGTATTAAAAAGCCAAAAGTAGGTGAACTTAAGACTTGTCTAGTAATTAATATTTAACAGCTGAAATAAGTTAATTGATCTGTTCAAATGACTAAATTATGTTCCTTTCAATAAGGATTATCTCCCAGAAACTTGCATTTTAAAAGAAGGCTCAGATAAGAGTTTTTGAAGAAAATCAGGTATATATATCTCAAAGGTACAGGGAAAGAACTGTAAGCTTCTCCTAGATGGATGTTGGTTTCATAAAGCTAGTTATCTATAAGCATTTTGAACCAAACAGAGGAGATTTGGGGGAAGGTAAGAGGATTTAGTGGGCTTTGATATTCTGGAGCCACACCTCTGGCCCTGTAAAGACTTTATTTGTAAAACAAGGACAGTCATTTTTAATACCTCAGGGATTGGAAAATGTTGCCAAAGGACTAACAAATTCATTTATCCATTTTTAAAATGTTTCTTTCCATCTGGGTATATTTTTCTTTCAGGCTCTGTAGCAATTATAGAGATCTAGTTTACAGGTAGCATATAGCTGAAGGTCATCTCTAAGAGCCATAATGGATTGTGTATATGGAAAAGACACATTGAGCTAAGGAGGCCTCATCCTCCATCCACTTTCCTTGGGAACAGCAAAACAGGTCTAGTTGTAGGAGAGTATTAAACTTAATGGTGCCATTAACAGGCCAAAACTCTCCATTGCCTGCTTTATAGTGGGGCCAGGCCATGTTGCGAAGGGTTAGCCTCTTTTTCTTGAGAGCGTCAGGGTCAGATTTCTTCCAGTTGGAAAGTATATGTCCCAAAGGGGAATCTCTAGGTACTGTGGACTGGTTCCCCATCTACAGAGAGACAGATATGTTCCAAGCTGAGCGTTAGAGGTGTCCCTGTTAGTCTGGGTTGTTTTGGGATATCCTGCAGGCACATGGTGCCCCAAATCCTGCAGATACCTAGTACCCCAAACCTGCAGGCACCCAGCACACCAATCCTGCAGACACCCCGTGCCCCAATCCTACAGATTCCTGTTGCCCCAATCCTGCAGATAGATGAGGCCCCTACTACAGGCACCCTACAGGCCTTCCTCACTTAATGACTGCCAGGCTCAGCCTTACTGGGGATCCTCTCTATCAGGTCTATCCATACAAGGAGTGCCTAGTACCTCTGGCACTTCAAATGGAAAATCATCCTACAACTCTGATCTTCAGTAGTCGGGCTAGTGACCTGTTTCCCTGTCTTTCATGTTCCCAAGAGCCCTAGCCCTTTAAGAGGCCCAGTAGGGAGAGGGAAGCTCGCCCTACTGGGCCTCTTTGGAGCAGAAAGAGTTTAGGCTCTTATTTATTCAACAAAAGGTTTTGTTCATACCCTTATAAGGCAATTCTAAATGAAAAGCTGAAGTTAAAAAGCAGCCATCCATTTCTTTCTCCCCCATTCTTAACTATCTCAATTCTTATCTTTAGCCTAGGGTCTCTTAACCCTTAACCTTTAGCTCCACCACATGGTTTTTTTAAAAAGCACAAAAAAATAGCTTAAAGAAAGTCAGCTTCTTACCTTAAAGAGGTCCAGAATTCCAAGAAAAACTCACCCACGTCCACCCAAGGCAAAGGGAGGAGACGGTAGGACATAATGGGTCCCTGCTGGTACCTAACACTGGTCCGGGTCTGCAAGGTGGCCCTGGATGGGCTTCTCCAGAATCTTGCCACACAATTCAAGTCACAATCCAAGTCATAGCACCATTATTTGTAGGCTGTAGGAATGGCACCAGGTGTTAGACTGGTGGGGTCAGACCTGACTTAGCTTCAGCAGCCTCGGTACTTGGGTTCTGGCTAGGAAAGAATTCAAAGCCAAGACTCAAGGTATAAGAGAATATTTATTTCTAAAATCACCGAGGTAGAACAAGTAATTCATAGAAGAAATGGGCTTAGGAAACAGTTATCAAGGCAAAGGAAGGGCCATTGGAGGTTAGAAGTGAGGATGGTAAAGGTGACGCATCTGGGGAAGGGAGAGAGGGAAGGAAAAGGTGTGGGTGTGCTCTCAGGAGGGAGAGCTGGCTGGATCCTTGCTGGGTCCTCTGTCCTAAGGGTTTTAAGGTGGAGGTTTTAGGGGCAGTCCCAGACTAAGATCTCAATCGAATATTCAGTAGCTTTCCAGGTATGACCTTTAAAGAGTCTAGGTCTCCACTGATTGATTGGTCTTCACCAGGGCAGGGGGTCATTGTCCAATGCAGTTGGTCCTGAAGTCAGCCGTGGGGTCACTGGTCTGGTTTTGCTGCTTTTCTGAGCCTGGAGCTAAAATACAACTGAGGCCTTGATTTTATCTCTAGGGAGGAAAGGTCACCCTGGGGCGAGGTCTCACCCTACAATGACATTTGCTAGGCACCCAGGGCTTTCCATCCTGGTGACCTTCTATACCTGGCCCATCGTCCTTCCCCTGCTCATGTCCTAACTGCCCACCACAATACTACTCATTTTCCATAAAAGACTCCACCTTCTACCTTACAGGTAAAAGAGAAACTTATTCAGAAGTCCCTCAATTATATCAGCAAGCCTATACAGACTTCATCTACATCCTCTTCACATACATTCTAATAGGAAAGAGGCAATATCAGCATCTCTCATGGAGGATCTATTTCTTTACGTTTGCTCTTAATCATGTATTCTTATCCTGTCAAGGAAATTACACTACTGAGTACTTCCTTTGTCCGTCAACTTCTCTCTCTATTCTGGTCTTTCACAGCAACATTTAAACATGTATCAGTCACTTTTATATCAATAACAAGCAAACTACTTCTCTTAACTTCCTCACTCCCTCCAGCAATTGAAATCTTTGAGTTTTCATCTATGCTGTTTCTATTCGCCTATTTGCTTTTTTTCTCACTTCCTCCTCAATCAATCCACTCTAATTTTACTACCTCCTACTTCTTCAAGGGAACTTATTTTCCAAGTTTGCAACAATTTTCTTGTGCTAACTGAACGTATACTTATTTGTTTTTATCTCACTTGACCTTAACTGAATTTAACATTGTTGGCCATTTCCTTTTTTTTGAACATTTTCTCCTGTTTTCTATGACACCTATGCTCTTAGTATTCTTCACTCCTTCTGGAACATTCTTTCTCAGTCCTACTTTTCCTCTCCACTTTCTTTGGTCATCCCTTAAAACATGTGTATTCTCCCCAGCAGTCTTTCCTAGTCCCTTCTGTCTTCTCACACTTTATGCTTGAATTACAAAAGAAGGCCAGCTCAACCCATCCCAAATGAAAATCTACCATCTTTCTCAGTGTTTCCTATCAACAAATAAAATCACCATGTACCAGACAACTCATGTCAGAATCTTAGTAAACACCAACAAATTCTAACCAATTTTTCCTTTAAGATATTCTTTATCCATTCACTAGTATATGCACCTGCAGTATTTGGTCATCTATGCACATCTACATCTGTGCCCCACTGAGAAGTCAGAATGAGTATAAATTTGATCATGTAACTTTCCTTCTTAAAATGCGTCAATGACTTATCATTTCCCCCTGGAATCATGTTCAAGATTTTTAACATGACTTATGAGACTACACGTTCTTCCCCCTATTTTAAGGTGACCAGACGTCCCGCTTTTGGCAGGACAGTCCGATTTTTAACAATTTGTCCCACGTCCCACAGCGTTTTAAAAAAGTCCCGATTTTTGGAAAGAATGCACCACAAGCTAGGGAAAGGCGGGAGAACAGGAAGGGAATATACGGTTTTCGGCGGCCATGTGGCTATTTAGCCAGGATATGAGTTTTATATTATTTTTGTTAATTTTATAATGTTAAACTTTAATAATAACAAATAATTGTTGAGAACTGATTATCGAGAACTGCTTATCAAAGTTTACATTGTTGATCAGTTGTTAGAATTCGACCACCATTGTTTGGACTTAATGAACAATGGCATTTTTTGGGATTGGCAATGACGAAAACATTTTGTAACTGTCTCTCAGACGATACACATCGTACTGCGTGCTAGTAAGCTAGTTAAACAAGTGATGTCATTACAAACCAGCTATTCAGATAATTTAGGTAAGCAATTTATTTATTTATTTCATAAATACATAAATTTTCTTGAATTTAGCAGACAGTACTCGTATTATTTATATTTTATAGCGGCAACAAAAAGTCTAGCGCCGGCCTTGAAAGTGACACTTACGACTTACGTTACGGCAAATTCAGAGGAAAAATAATACAAGTTAGTATTGTTATTATTTAGAAAGAAATATAGGATTAAAATAATTTTTAAAATATAGTTACTTTATAACAATCAAATTAATTTAATTTATAAACTAACAATAAAATATGTTCATGTAATTATGTACCTACTTACTGTGTTTTTAAGCAATATGTATATAATAACTTATAATATAATTTTAAATTATTTTTTTTAGATTTTTAACATAATGAGTAAGAAAAGAGGATGCAAATTCAATGATGATCTAAGAAGTGAATTTCCTTTTATTAAAAAAAACCAAAAGTGATTACAATATAGACCAAATTTTTAATCAAGAACCCCCACCCCCCGGTCAATGGTGTCCCGCTTTACCAATGTTAAAATCTGGTCACCTTACCCTATTTGCCTCTTGCCTCTTCTCAATCCATTCTCCCCTTCAGTATTGCTGCACCAAGTAGAAAGCACCACGTTTGTATTTTGTCCTCAGATCTTCAAATAAATTTATCTGTGATATGATCTTCATCTCCTACCCCCACTCCCCATTTCACCTTGATAACTAACTACCTCTTAACCTTCATGTCTCCTTTTGTTATCCAAGAAATGCATGGGTGTTCTTTCTCTGTTGCTAGTGGGAGTGGGTTCTTACAATGTCTTGTGAAAAGAATTTTCTAAGACTTGCATGGGAGAATGAGCAATTTTTATTTGCGTGAATTATATTTCTTGATTTCCAAATCCCATTTCCCTAACTCCAGGCCTGGAAGGAGCACAACTTGGGATTCAATAGAGCTAGAAGCAGAGCCAGCTTCCAAAGTTTCCATACCATGGTGGAGCTTGGTCTGGCATAACAACAGGCTAGTGGTAGTCCATTAGTCCATTGAATGTGGGGTCCACATGGCTGAGGGCCATGTGGGAAATGCAGGAGCATGAGAGTCTCACAGTCAGGAGTGTGAACCAAGAGGTCAAGAGAGTGAAGGAAGAGCAAGAGGCAAGCGAGAGAGCTCCTTTGTTTAGGACAGTGGTCGGCAAACTGCAGCTCGCGAGCCACATGTGGCCCGCGAGCCGAGGTTTGCCGCTCTGTTGACTAATGAGTTTGCCGACCACTGGTTTAGGAGATTAAATAGATCTCAGATCTTCCTGTGCTTGCAGTGGCCACACCTACTCTAGCCAATGATCTGTTCCCATGTGTGGCAGACAAGCACCTTCCCTATTTTACCAACACTTTACTGGAAATACGTCTATTCTTTTGTCCAGTCCTTCCACCAGGTTCTGCAGGAAACAGACCTGGAGAGTGTTAAACTGTAGCTTCCTGCAAAACTGCCAAAAAATGGCATGCCTATAAAATTTGGCCTTCCCTTTGCTCCTTTCCTCTTATTAATAACCAGGTTTATTACAACAGTTTAATTCCCCCCTGAGAAAAAAATTAACCTCTTGCAATCTCACAAAGTTGAAATGGATGAAGATCTCTATCTTATTGTAATTGCTTCCTGCTTATCCCAAGGCATAGAGGTTCTCCCTGTCTGACAGAGAAAGGGGAAACAAAAAGAAAAATGAACATTTATGACAAGGGATTCTGTAAAGTCCAGTTCAGTCTGGTGTCCCTGGGAATTGACATGGGCGATGTCCAGGGGGATGAAGCATTGGTAGGCTGGCATCCATTTGTATTCTAGAAATGACAAACTTGATGAGAAGATTTAAAGTCATAACTCAAAATGAGGAGATTTAAAACAACCAAAGGTCTAGTGAGAGGCAAAAACCCCTTGTGACAAAGGGAAATATTAACTTACAGCGTCCCCAATTAGATCGGAAGAGTGGCTTTCCTGAAGACAGGTATGCTGCACCGGTCTGAAGCCCTTTTGTACACCATATGTAATTTAAATTAAGGGACATATGCTAAGATTTTTCCTGTAAGAAACTGTGGGCCTTTTCTCTCTGACCTGTTTGGGCAAAAAAGGGAAAGCAGTTTCAAGGGAAGCCAAAAGACCATCCATATTTCATTAACCCAAACATAAGTCCAAACTGTTGAGTCTCATTTCAGAAGATGGTGATGCAGATGGCTTTTAAAGTGAGGCCTACATTGTGTGAACAAGTCATCAGGTAAGCAAGGACGTAGGTGTACATTCTATGAAACAGAAGCAAACAAAACACCAAGACCTTTGTCCATTTCTCCTTTGTAAGATTACAGGAGGTTCCTTTTTTTTCTCAGGGGGGAATGATACCATTGTAATGAACCCAGTTACTAAATAACTGTCAGTCATACCTTCAAACAGATCAACGACCAGAGTAGGCATGGCCACTGCAAATGCAGGAGATTTGAGATACTTAATCTCCTAAACAAAGGCGTTTATTTTCTTGCTTGCTTGTGCCCGACTCCTGGCTTGTGGGGCTCTCACGCTCTGCATTCTCCCACATGGCCCACAGCCATGTGGACCCCACACACAATGGACTACAAGTAGCCTAATGATAAACGGAACCCAGCTCCAACATGGAATGGAAACTCTGGACGCTGGCTTTGTTTCTAGCTCTGCTGCATCCCCAGCTGCACCTCTTCCAGGGATGGATTAAGGGAAATGGGACTTTGGAAACTGGGGGATATAGTTCCACACAAATAAAGTTTTCTGCTGTTGTAGAAGACCAGAGAAAAACCAAGCAACGCTTTAGAGAAATGGAGTTACACAGTTTATTACGCCAGTGGACTCAGCGGAATAACTTCCCAAGTCTGAGCAAAGTAACATGCAGGGAGCTTCTCTTTTATACTTTTCTGGGGTCTTTGTCCCCCAAATATGGATTATACTTCCGGTCCTTTCACGGGCTTTTCAAAAAAGGCCCCAGGTGTTGGGGGTCTTGAGACCATATCTGATGGTCTGGCCTGGCGCCAGTGCTAATAACCCCCCCTCTGGGGCTGTGCACTGTTCATAGTTTATGGCCTCTGTGAAATGTGAGCATTTAGGTAACAGGTTCTGCAAGACCAGTTTCTGGGAAAGAAGTAGTGACTTAATTATAGGTTATCAAGAATGCACACTGGGCATGCTGGCACAGATTCAGATTGCTAGCTCTCCCCCTCTTCCCCCCCCTCCCCCCCGCAAATATCAGGGTTACATTGGAGTTAGCCTTTTAGCCTTCTCACTGCCACATTTCTTCTTCATGTGGGGGGTCTCTAAAAATTCTTATTCCAGCAGTACCCCAAGAACCCTACTCCCACTAGCAGTGGAGAAAGACCATGTATGCATTTCTCTGATAACACTTTTATAGGTTATAGGCTTAGGAATTTTTCCTGTGATGAGCCCTCCTTACCTCATCTACTTCCACCAGTCTAGATTAGGACCCTTTTTTATGTGCTTCTGTGGCATCTTCTCTTTTCTTTTATTAACATTCATTATGCCTATATTTATGTTTTTACAGCTTTATTGAGCATTTGCATGAATTCACAGACTCTTAGGTCTCATTGTTGTAGGTAGGGAGAGCTCCATGTCTTCTGTAGCTAGTGGAATTGGGTTTCTTGCAGATATCCCAGATAAAGGATTTTCTCATACTCGCACAGGAGGATGAGATATTGTGGAAAGCTTTATTTCTAAGGATTCAATCTCCTGAGTTTCCAAGGTCCCATTTTCCTTTGTCTCACCATAAGAGAAGTGTAGCTGTGTCTTCAGCGGAGCTAAAATCAAAGTCAGGGTCCAGAGTTTCTGCTCCATGTTAGGGCAGTATCCAGTCCAGCATCAGGCTAGCTTACTTTTTTTCCCTACTGCAGTCTGTCAGTTCACTGCATGTGGGGTCCATGTGGCCATGGGCCATACAGGTGAGTACAAGGAAGCATGAGCAAAACCAAAGGAACCAGAGAGTCGAGAGAGAGCTCCTTTGTTTGGGTGATTATGTATTCCCAAATTTTCGTGGCTTTGTAATGGCCCTGCCTACTCTAGCCAATCCATGGTTTCTCAGGCTTGACTGACAGACAGCAAGTACCTTCCCTGTGTTACCTCAGCTTCATCACACATGTGTCTATTTCCCCTTTGTTTGACCCCTTCCCCCTGTGATTCTGTAGGAATGGGCCAGTGGTTCCCTGGGGAGTGTGAAATTGCAGCTTCCTGGTGTAGCTGGGCAAATCACATGCCTCCCTTGTGTACCTTTCCTGTTATGAATAACTAGTGAATTACAATGGTATCACCATGAACCTATTGGAGGTTTTCAACCTTTTCCTGTAGTAACCCAGTTCTCAAGGATTCCTTGCCAAGCTCCAAATGAATTTACAACCATTAGACAGCTTAGGTGTTTCCAGCAGTTGGCTATTATTTCAGTAATGCTCTGGGAAAACCCCTGCCCCCACGTTGAGCTGAGCTCTGAGTCAAAAAGAATAGCCACCACTCTGAACAGATTTCTCAGAGAGGTGAAACTTTGGACAAAATATTGATTGTACTTTGAGGATGGTAATTTTCATGGACCTCGATAAACAGTCAGATTTTTCCATTATCTGCAATGCTGTCAGCTTTTGGCTACTATGACACTGAACTTGGGAGGAAGAATGGATAGGAATGACCCCAAGTTAAAATGTCACAGACCCTAATGACTTACAAAAGGGTCAGGAGATTCTCTTGGATAGGCAATTTTCAGTTCACTCTGTGGCTTGAGTTAATTGCCAGAGTTCTGAATGGTTCATCTTAGTTGTTTTGCCTGTATTTCCATTGTTGTAAAGTAGTTGAGAAGTTCACTGAGGTCCTCATTCTGCCATTATGGAAGATGGTTTCCTTGTGTTTGTAATGCTTGTACATCTGATTAGATGCTAAGTTTCCTTCTCCCTTTCTCCCTAGTTTCCTTCCCCCGTCCTTCCGTTTGTCTGCCTGCCAGAAATATAGTGTTGACCTATGGCAGGTGCTAATTTAGGTGCTGGGAGCTTAATAATGAAGAAATCTGACCAGGTTCTTGGCCATTGTATTTTTAGCTGTTTTATTTCACTTAACATAATATTTTCCAGGTCCATCCAGGCTGTCCCAAAAAGTGATAAAGGGAATGATTCAACAAGTAAATATAATCCTTGTAAACATATGTGCACCCAATATAGGAGCACCCACATACATAAAAAACTCTTGACAGACTTTAAAGGAGAGGTTGACAGCAATAGAGTCATAGTAGGGGACTTTAACACCCACTGACATCACTGGATAGATC
Source organism: Eptesicus fuscus (assembly GCF_027574615.1). Classification (NCBI taxonomy): domain Eukaryota; kingdom Metazoa; phylum Chordata; class Mammalia; order Chiroptera; family Vespertilionidae; genus Eptesicus; species Eptesicus fuscus. Next base: position 17,514,060 of record NC_072485.1, on the reverse strand, counting down.
TTCCAGACAAAAAATTAACAAGGAAACAGAGGCCTAAAATGACACACTAAATTAGATGGATCTAACCAATATTTACAGAACATTTCACCCCAATGCAACAGAATATACATTATTCTCAAGCACAAATGGAACATTCTCAAAGATAGACCACATGTTAAGGCACAAAACAAGTTTATAATTGACATTTTTTTCTTTTGATAGAATAAAATCATATCTTTTAAATCTGACATTTGTATTTTTCAACTTGTGTTCAGAGACATCTTTCTAGATTAGTAATTTTAAATTTAGGTCATTATTTTTAATTATGGCAAAAAAGTATTCAAATGAATGCATTGCAATTTACTCAGCCATACTCATTAAAAGATACTTAGTTGGTTTTCTGTTTTAATATTGCTGTGAATGTCTTCTTACATAAACCTTTCTCCAAACCTTTGCATTATAGCAGAAGGTATCCATAAGTCTCTGTTTTAAATTTTCATAACTAATTGGACCATTCACATACTTTGTAAGAACAAGGAATTAACCTGTTCTATGAATGCATCCACATCCTCAGTTATAAAAATGTGCTAAAGTATCTTTTCATTCTTTTTCATGTGGCTTTCTAATTTTGCCAGCATGATTTATTAAAGAGGATCTCCTTTTTTCATTGTATGTCCTTAGCTCTTTTGTCAAAAATCAATTTGCCCATATATATGTGGCTTTATTTCTGGGCTCTCAATTCTGTTCCATTCGTCTGTATGTCTCTTTTTTTTGCTAATACCATGCTGTTTTGTTTATTTTTGCTTTGTAGAATAATTTGAAGTCAGGGAGTGTGATATGTCTGGCTTTGTTCTTTTATCTCAAGATTGCTTTGGTTATTCGGAGTCCATACAAATCTGATGATTTTTTGTTCTATTTATTTTTAAAATGTCATTGAGATTTTGATGGGGATTGAATTAAATCTGTATATTACTTTGAGTAATAAGGCCATTTAAACTGTTAATTAATTCTTCCAATTCATGAACATGGAATATCTTTCCATTTCACTAATGTTTCTCCCCATACACAAAAATTAACTCTAAATATAAGACCTGAAATAATAAATTACATAGAAGAAAATAAATACTAAACTTATGAACCATGGTCTTACAAAGGATTTTATAAATTTGACCCAAAGGCAAGGGAAGTAAAGGCAAAAATAAATAAATGGGACTATATTAAACTAAAAAGCTTCCATACAGCAAAGGAAACTGACAATAAAACAAAAAGACAACTGGCCAAATAGGAGAAGATATATGCAAACAACAGCTCAGACAAGGGATTAATATCCAAAATATACAAAGAACTAATACAACTCAACACCAAAGAAACAAACAATCCAGTTAAAAAGTGGACAGAGGACCTGAAATGACATTTCTCCCAAGAAGATATACAAAGATGTTCAACTTCACCAGCTATTAGGGAAATGCAAATCAAAACTATGAGAAACCACCCTGGCTGATTTTCCTCAGTGGTTAGAGCATTGGCCCATGGACCAAAGAGTCATAGATTTGATTCTCAGTCAATGCATGCACCTGGGTTGCAGGTTCAATCCCCAGCCCCAGTCAGGGCCCATGTGGGAGGCAACCGATTGATGTGTCTCTCACATTGATGTTTCAGTGTTTCTCTCTTTCTCTCTCTCTCCTTCTCTTTCACTCTCTCTAAAAAATCAATGAAAAAAGTATCCTCAGGTGAGGATTAACAAAAAAACAACATCTGTTAGAAAGGCCATTATCAACAAGATGAGTACTAACAAGTGTTGGAGAGGGAGTGGTGAAAAAGGAGCCCTCATTCACTTCTGGTGAGAATGTAAACTGGTAGAACCACTATGGAAAACAGTATAGAGGCTCCTCAAAACATTAGGAATAGAGTTTCCATATGACCCAGCGAACCCTCTCCTACCCAAAAAACTCGATAAAATGTATTCACAAAGATATATGCACCGTATGTTCATTGAAGCATTATTTATGGTGGCCAAGACGTGGAACACCCGAAGTGTCCTTCCATATATAATTGGATAAAAAACATGTGGTACATATATATAATGGAATACTACTCAGCCATAAGAAAAGATGAAATACTGCCATTTGCAACAACATGGATAAATCTTGAGAATATCATGCTAAGTGAAATGTCAGACAGAAGAAGTTAAGAAATATATGATTTCACTCATATGTGGGATATAAAACTGAAAGCAACAAATGAACAAACAGAAACTCATAGACAAAAACAACAAAATAGTGGTTACTAGAGGCAAGGGTTGGGGGAAGCAGTAAATGGTAAAGAGGATTAAATAGGTGACAGAAGAAGATTTGATTTGGGGTGGTGGGCACACAATGCAATATACAGATGATGTATCATAGAATTGAATGCTTGAAACCTATATAATCTTATTAACCAATGTCACCCCAATGAATTTAATTAAAAAAAAAAACCACAAATGTGTTTCTTAAGCATATTTGAAATTGTGGTTTTCTAGGGTTTTTGTTGTTGTTCTTGTTGATGATATTGTTTGGTTAGTTGGTTGATTGCTTTCTGACTTCTAATCTCACCATGAAATTAGGGCCAAGTTTCATATGTGAACCAAGCTGAGGGCACTGCCAATATTTCCAGCATTCTTTGTAAGAAAATATTCCTGAGAACATGAAGTAAAAAATGAATCCCAGGAAAACATCTACTTCCTATATTTATTATGTTAAACATAAAAATTTCAAGCTGTGGCTGATATAATTTATTGTATTAATTTCTATACTGTTGATACAAGCAGGCCATGTCACCCAAGACCATGTTACCATAACTGCCCAATATAAACTAGGTATTATCTCATCCATGAAGTCATAAAATTGAATAGGCATAGCAGAGTCCATTCTCAATGGAGAGTAGAATATGTGAGTTTGGGATTGAACATTGCCTGATTGCACAAATAAGTTAGATGTACAGGTGACTGAAAATACAATGACATCTATTACTATGGAGTTATCACCACTTCTTCAAACAGCACCTATCACTTCATGGGATATTTCTTATTAATTCATAAAAGAGGAAATTTTTGGTCCAAGATTACAGATGCTTCAGTACTATATCTCTGGATCAGTCCAAGTGAACTGCTATGACATCATAGCCTTCCTCACAGGAACTTAAAAAGAGATTAGGGAAGTCCTTTCAGTGAGCAGAACTTCCTCTTCTCAGTTTTTCCAATGTATTTCCAGAGATATGGAGATACATACAATCTATGAGAAGAGTTTAATAGGGACTATGAAGATGAATTTGGAGTATTAGTGACAGAGAGGCCTGTCTGAGGGAGAAGTATGTGGATGGACCTCTCAGAATAGGAAGGTGTAAGAATAATCGGCCTGTGTGAATGAATGCCATAGAAGAGCACCTGCTACAGGAGTCTTTTGATAATAAGGTAGACAAGATGACTCCATCTTGTAGATGTCAGTAAGTCTCTTGTCACCCTGTGCTTGCTCAAGGGACTCATAAGCAAAGTGGCCATGATGGAAGGAAGATATGGTAATATACAGACTTTTCCATAACCACTTCTACATACAAAAGTTTCTTTGGCTACTAGTCACCAACATGTTAAAAGCAGAGGCAAACACTAAGCCCCTGATATGGTACTATATTGTCATGCTGTCCATGATGGAACCTGCCAGCCACTTGGGGTAAGGTTAATTATATTGGAACCCTTCTATGATGGAGGGGTAAATGATGAATCTCTTTGGCACTAACCTAGATGTGAATCTCTCTTCTTGGCCCACAATGCTTCTGCCAGTACTACTATCCATGAGCTTATTCAATGCCAGAGTACTCAATTTAATATTGCTTCTGACAACAATGCTCATTTTATAATTAAAATCAGTGGAATTGGCTTGCACCCACTACCATGAGCCCTATTGTTGACCTTACAGAGTGGCATATTGTGGACTCAGTTAAGGCACAATGACAGAGATGGCTCTTGGTGAAGTTGGGTTGCTTGGGATCAGCAATCAATATATGATATTGTTTCACTAACAGCCAGAATAATTGAGTGTGGGTATCAAGAAGTTGAAATAGGGGTCATTAGCTTCCCATCTCCACAACTTTGTGCTCTGCTGGTTTAAAAGTCTTAGTAAATAAGAGGGGGAAAAGCTTCCATTAGGGATATAGTACCATCACCTGATCATTAGAGGCTTCTTATTTTCACAAACCAACAAGGAAGATCTATATCTGGAACCCAGAGGATTCTCTTGGAGTACCCCTTACCACATTTATATGTAAAGCAATAAAGGCAAGAACTCTGCTCAGCTGAGGGCAGGGGGACTATTCAATATATAACAGAAGAAGAAAGTTGGAAATATAAGGTCTGTTTTCCTTATAGTTACAGAAATGAGGCCTGTGGCTTAAATGCATAGTTTCTTCCTTGCTTGTGACATATCCATTTCTGTTACTCAGCAATGTGTTTTTCCCTCTCTTACTATTATATAGAGTGATGCTATAATTAATTTTGTAATTAAGGGTATAGATTATAGAATATCCAGAACAAATTGTGATCAAACTAAGAGAGGAATTAGCATCACTCGGGGATTAATATAGAGACAATGGGACTTCTGGTGGGGGAGCATTTGGGAGAAGTTGTGAAAGCATCTTCTTTGATATAAGGGACAAAATCGTGATGTTGGAAGTTTAAATAAGGGCAGGAGGCTGTGTACAGAGACTGAACAACCATGAGGATGGACAGTACTGGATATTATGTGTTGGTTTTCAAACCCTTTCTCCTTCTCGTCTGTACTGCCAGCTGGGTTCCATGTAGGTTAGAAGAAGAAAAGAAATAGATTCTATTTTGTTCTCTGCTTTTGCCAGCACTGTATTTAGTAGTATGGATACCTGGGTTTCTGCTCAGTGTCAGAAGGGTTCCAGAAACAGAGTTTATGTCCGTTCCATCAGTAAGATCAGGAGTGTGGGCTTCTGAGTGCTGGGTAACACCATTTTCTCATGTTCTCCCTTTTCCTCCTTCAGCGGAAAGCTCAACTCTGGCTAAACCCTTCTATGCACCTAATTCCTGATTAAATGTTGCAGATTATATGACTAAAAAATAAATAACCATGGCTTCCTTTAAATGTATGTTCTCAAATGGGCACTTAATATTGCTTCATAATTTTACTACACTTCCCTAACATATTTGTTTTCCATGTTTCTAAAATGACTATTTCACAGTTTCTTGTCTCACTTTAGACTTCCCACACCTCTTCTGCCCCATCATTTTCAGCTGATGATCTTCCATTCCTCAAGGGTGGGCAAAGTAGGTTTACAGTTGTTCACAGTAGGTTATGATCATTACAATAGCTTTGTTAACTCAAAAGAAAGTCACAATGCAACTGTAAACCTACTCTTGCTCAACCTACATTTTGTTGAGAAATCGAAGCAACCCAACTGTACTCCATCCTCCCACTACTGATATCCCTGCATCTGTATCAATGCTGTAGACATTCCCTCTTCTTACAGTAGAGTGTCACTGCTCCTACCAAAGTCAGTTCTTCACTTGTACTCCGGATTCCATCTCCTCTAATCGTCCTCAGGCCTTTATTCCAGCCATCATCCTTCCTTGTTCCTCTCTTGACTGAATAGAACACAGAAACGATCTAGTGTCTTCTCTCTTGATCTTATATCTACCTTCAGCTATTTTTTTCTCCATTTTATTTTTTTGGCAGAGCTTTTTTTTAAATAGTGCCTGTGGTCATTGTTTTACTTCCTCCTTGAGACCTCTACAACCTATTCTGATTGGGGTTTCATTCTCTCTATTCAATTTGAAATGCTCTTGTAAAGGCCATGGACTAGTAGTAGAAGGAATCAGCAAATTCCATTTGACAAACCTATTAGTTACTCCCCATTCTCATCTAATTCATTCTCTCAACATCCTCAACACTCTCTTTAACTTTTTTTCATTGGTCTCAATGGCAGTCCACAGTTCGGATGTTTGTTTTTTGTTTGGTTATTTGTTTTTTGTTACCTCACTGGTTGTTCTTGATTCCACTTTGCTTGAGTTGTAGTACTCTATGAATATTTATATGGTCCCTTCTTTATCTATGCTCTTCCTAGGTTATCTCTTCTTGTATTGTGGCTTTTATTTTCATTTATATTTATACTCGTATAGTTTTGTCTCTAGCCTAGACCTCTTCCCTGAACTCCAGCCTTATATATCCAGCTGCCTACTTGATGAAATCCAGTGCCAATAGGTGCCTCAAACTTATCACAGCCAATATGAAACTCTTGATTGCCACCACACTCCAAGTCCAATGTTGTTGAAATCCTTATCATTCTAGTAATAGCACTGCTATCTATCTAAATGCCCAAATCCAAAATCTAGGTTCCTCTTGTCATCTGTCATCATTGTTGATGTCTCCCTTCTTCTCACTGCAAAATGATCTAGCCTATTACCAAGTATTATTATATTACCAGGATGAATCTTGAATCCATTGATTTCTCTCCATCTCTACTCTTCCAAGACACCACCATCTCTGACTTGAACTACTTTATCAATCCCATCACTGATATTTCTGCTTTCAATCCTGTCTGCCAACAATCCATTCAACTCATAGGAGCAAGGAAGGATCTTTAAGTGAAATGTAAAACAGATTAGGCCATTTAAAACCCTCCAATGGATTTTTCATTGCAGTAGAATAACATTTACACCTTATGAGGCACATAATGATAAAATTCACAATCTACAAAGTAGAATACATTCTGGCTCCTGAATGAATGAATCTCTGGTTCATCTTTTCTGAATCTTTTCCTTACTCATGTGAACGGAAGGAGCCACATGCTAACCTGACAAGCTCAGGGGAGGCCTATGTGGCAGTCTTGCAAACTCAGAGACCTGAAATAACCAAAAAGGATGGTTTAAAAATTAAATATTTAACTACAAACAGGTTATAGTGGGCAGTCATGTCCTAGGCCGATATCTTCCCTGACAAAGGTCAACTTAGATCTTTACTGAGCCCATTTGCCTTTTTGCCTCTAAGATAACATATCTGTGAGATGTCTGTGAGATGTCTGGGTAACTTGTAACTTCCTTTTTACCCCGGACCCCTCAGGGCACAACAAATGGCACCGGGACATTCCTTCATTGTTATTGTTATCAAGTTAATTGTCAACTGTTAATTACGTTAAAGTATCCTGTATCTATCTCTGTAAGAGAAGCACATGTCCATCATTTCACTTTTCACCCAATCCCAGAGGTTTCCCCGCTTTGCTTTGTCCCACCTCCCTAATCTGTCACCAATGGATTTCATGTAACTCACCTACGTCCCTTTTCTTTGATTTCAAGGTATAAATATAGATGTAACCCTGCATTCTCCGGAGCATTATCTCAATTCATTGAGGTTCTGCTTCCCGGCATATGTCGACATTTTGGCTCAAATAAACTCACTAAAATTCTTTACAGGTTTCAATGGTTTTTTCGTTAACATTTTTGGCGTAGTCGGCAGGATTCCAAAGAAAACTCACCCGGGATCATCCTTTGGACTTGGACTTGGAGCTAGGATCCAGCAAAGGGCCCGTTGAGCCCACCGGTTCTCCGCCCATTGGGTGAACGTGGGTGAGTTTTTCTCTTGGATCCAGGACCGTCCCCTTGTTTTGGTAGAGGGTCTCTGACTTTATTTGAGCTGTGTTTTAAAATCCTCGAGGTGGAACCAGGGTTGACAAAACCCCAGGTTAAGGGTTGGCAGAACCCAGGCTTAGGCAGGACTGGAGGAAAAATGGGTGGCTGGTTTTGATTTTGGCTTTTCAATTGGAATTGCTGAGAGTCTGAGCAAAAATAACCTTCGCCGTATAAATGAGCTGAACTCATTCAGCTCCGAAGATAAAGGGGCAACACTTTTTTATTTTTAAAGAATAGTCCGATTCTGAGGTGTCCTTAGGTGACTAAGAATTTTGTGGAAGTGTCAGAAATGCAGGAGCCCCGTCTGGAAGTTCCGACTGTAATTAACTAAATGGCTTTTCTAGGGGGCCACCTTAAAGGCTTGGTCTGCCCGGGCCCCCAAAAAAACTCTTTTTTGTGGTTTTAGACAGCCGGGAGAGAAACTGAGGCCACATTTGACCTACTACATAACATATCTAAAGTTTGCTCAGACTACAGATATCCAAAAAAATAAAAAAATTAACATGGGAAATTATGCCTCCAAGGCTAGAAGCTCCCAAGACCCCAGCCCTCATTTAATACTCCTGATAAGAAGCCTTTACTTGCAAGTACTTAACAGAAATGAGAAAATTTAACTAGAACATATTAGCTGAGGAATGGCCAGAAAGAAAAAATGCAGTTTGTTTGGGGTACCTATGTTAATATTTTGCATGCAGGAATTAAAAAAAAAAAAAAAATGCCGGCTCTGAAATTAAAGTGAATGAGTATATGGGAAGCGTATCTTGATTTGGAAACTAGAAGCTTCTAAGAAAAAAATTTTTTTTTTCTTCCTATAGATGGAAATTAATAAAAAGATTTTCAGAGACTGTCTCAGAACTGTTCTGAAGTTAACAAATGTCTACAGCCATTTTTGAATAGTCCTTTGGGAGTGGACTGAAATTCTAGAGAGGGGCAGTTCCCAAACCGGGGACAAAGACACTGCTTTGGTAATTTTAATGCTAGACATTCTCTGGTGTAAATTCTTAGTGTGTTTTCTGCGCGCCTGTATAACAGTGTTGATGTTTTTGTGTCTCTGTTGTTGTTTAATTTGTTGAAAGAAAAGGCAAGTCCCACTTCGGGGAAGCCTAGTTGTGTGTGGTGGGGTTGAAAGCGTGAGAGAGATTGCAAGAACGTCCCAGCAGCTGCCAAGAATTCTTAATCTTGGGGGCTCTTCTTGCTCTCCCTCTCAGGGTTCAGCTTCCAAAAACAGCTAGTGAGATTTCTGTCTGTTTGTCTGAAATATAATTGTGGCTGTCTATCTCTTAGGGATTTCGGTTTGCTCTTTCCTTTGTTGTGAGAATAAACAAATCATCTTTTCTGTCTAAGAATAGTTTAGACAGCCTCCATTTTGGACTGTGACTTGGCAGCCGCCATGTTGGCCGCATGGCTTGATGCTCCCCTTGAAAGAGCAAGGGCCAACCCCTCCCTTTGAATTAGCCAATCAGGAAAGACTGTGTGCCTGAGCTCCAATCAAGAGCAAGGACAGGTCACGTGCGTTGCTAAGGCACTCTGCTTCAGAAAGAAACTTGCAAAGATTCTCAGAGCCAAGTTCAAACAGGAAACTTTAGGAGGGTAGCATGTGTCCAGTCAGGGACACCGGCAAGCCAAGAGTCATGATTCCCTGTGGGGGCGTCTGCCAGTGATACTCTGGGAATTTGCGTTTCACATATTGGGAGTTTATGTGTTATTTTCAATGCTCAATACACTGCTTGCAATAAGCCTTGTGCCTCATTTTAAAATCTTGCATATTATTCTTTATATGTTAAAGTTATAATTGAATCTAAAGGTATACAAATTTTATATTATTCTCTATGTCATTTTACAGGGATTATTACTTACCAAGAAGTTGTTGTCTTGGAATGTTATATTTTATAGAAAAGCAAGGTTTTTATCAAATCTATAACCATGCTACTTTTAAATTTTTGTCATTTGTGGACCGCTTTATTCTGATGCATTTGTAGGTATATATATATGTCTAGAAAAATCCATGAAAAGGACTCGGATTTACTCTAACTTGCAGGCTTCTAAGAAGGTCATATTTTGAACTGGATGAAGATTTATAGAACTTCAAGGAATAAATAAACAAAAACAACTATGGGACTAAATGAATTGAGGATAATTATTCTTATGATTCTATTTAAAATATTGTTGACTCTTAAATCTTTTGTTTCCTGAATATAGGGAAAAGTAAAGAGCAGACATTCTGCATTGTAGGAACTAACAAATTGGTAACAGATTCATTTCACAGTGCGCTCCCGGGAGACGAAGGGTTCAAAGATCATGGCTTACAACCAGATTTGCTGTCTTGGAAAAGACACCAAATAAAAGACTCTCCAACCTCATTGAAGGGGACCTTACCAGGTATTACTAACTAACCCATGTGCAACTAAACTTAAAGGAGGTAGCTCATGGATTCACATTTCTCATTTAAAAAAGGCATTTGACTATGAATGGACGTCTACTCCCATCTCTGACCCCATCTCCGTCTGCAGCGGAGATCAAAGACTTTTCAAGGACAAGGAACAGCTGGGACCTTTCGAGGATGAGAAGTCGCCGACCACGGAGGCAGACAGCTATCCCAAGATGACATCAACAAGGCCTGTATGATCACAAACTGATACTGCTTGAACCTTGTTTTATATCAACTGATTGTTATTGATTGAATGTATATAAAATGATTTTCATATTATTATTATCCTTATGGTTCCCTAGTGGAAACAATATCTGCCTCCCCAGACCTCTTCCTTTATTAGATATGAAAATTTAACCTAAATACCTGCTAATCTTTCCCACCTAGTATACAATGATGTTCTGATTATCAGGTATGATCGTGAAATTAATGCCTTGTTAGCCATACATTGGTCTTCTCCTACCATCAATATAAGCTTTGGTGGTTGTTGTTGTTTTCTGGCTCTATCTATTATAAAGGACCCACCTTAGGCAAATACCTCCAAGAATATCTCCCTGATAATTCCACTGGTAGAATTGTATATGGATGTAATCTGGATGAATATTGTATGGCTATAGAGATGGGTGATAAATAACTAAGAAAAACACCTGGATATGATGGCCAAAGGCTTGCAGCAGCCTGTGCTATCTGTCATAGCATATCATGTCCTCAGACTCACCAGCCATGCTCTTATGGCTGGATGTCTGTGAAATAAGAAAGAAATCAATGGGTCCCCATTTCAGAAATTATTGACATCATTTGGTGGGTAGATATGTTTATAATTACCCCACCGTCCTTGTGTCCTGGATGTTTGAGGAGCCCTATAAATACTCAAACTCTAGCCCATTTGGGAGTCTCCTTCACTCATTTAACTATGGCATGGGAAACTCAACATTTTTGGCTCCACTCAGTATACCCTAACTGCTCCCAAGTCATAGCTACCCAATGGCAACAATATTTCTGGTGGATCCAACAACATTGGTCTCCCTAAAAGAAGCAAAAGGGGAATACTTGGAGGAGTAGGGGCTGGCCTTGGTATCCTGGGACAAGCTGAACTTGCAGCTAATGAAGAACATCATTCATTAGAAAAGGATTCTTATCTCAAATAGGTCATCTAGAGGGAATGCTGTTTCCGGAAGAAGGAAAAACAGGGGGAAGCAGCATGGAAAGACAATAAAGCCTTAGTTTCATGGATAGAACAGACTCTAAAAACTTATGCACAAACCCAACAATGGGAACGTGCCTGTGCCCTAACTCAACAGGGCCTATTGTCTATGTTAATGCAAAGAATCTGAAGTGGCTATGCAACAATGGCCAACTATAATGGCTGCAGAAGCCCAGGCCAGACACTTAATGGGACTCATATGGTTCCCCAGGAATTTGGAAAAAATTTAAATGGGAAATGTGATCTACGATATTGTGTTTTTAAAAGCCCAGGTGTGAGTTAAATCCTAAGCTTAAAATTCCCAGTAGTTCAACTGGCTGGCGTAAGGACTATCCTCTATAATACTAGAATACTTCCAATGGGAAGTTGATGGGCCATATTTAAAAATAATAAACAATGTGAACCCATCTCACTGTCAGTGAAAATTGGAAAGGTGAATGGTTATGCCCTCAATCCATAGGGAATACTGAATTCACCCAGTCCTGGCCTATTGTATCTACCCCCATGAATAACAACATATGGTATATGGGAAAGGGGCGTTTTGCTGGGAAGGGTTAAAAAACTCTTCTGTTATAATAACTGATTTTTACTGTAATAACACCACGTTTACTTTAAATAATACTGGAATATGGTGTAATACTGAAATTATAGGCAAAATAACTTTGCCTGAGGTTCATAAAACCTATGATAATATTGATACTGAAAAACCAATGTATTGGGAAATTGAACTCCTCCCCATGAGGCCATTTTTATGGGAACTAATTGGCCAGAAGAAAATTAGAGCTTCTAGATAATGAAATAGTGGAGTCTTAATTCATTTGGCCAAACATATCATAAGGTACGAATAACAGTGGATGAAGGAGGAAAACATATAATTAGCTTAATAAAAATTATGATAATACATGTAAAGGGTTTTTCAGTTGGCTGTGATGCTTGTTCCCCTTAGACTTTTCCTTGTCTAGTATTAGACATTTTCTGTTCCTAATCAGTGTTATTGGTTTACTATTGTTACTTTTGTTCATGATATGTAAATGTTATATTAGATGCAGAAAAGCAGAATGTAAGACAAACAGCAAAAAGACTCGGATCATGGTGGCTCAAAATTAGAAATGATCCAGAATACTTTTTAACAAGGACATATAGGATCTGACTGCCTCCCATTTACCTGCCTTTTTAAAATATATATGTAATTCGACCTTAAATGCCATCTAAGGTTATGGTCTTGCCCCATCCCCAGTGGTCCACCTGTTCAGCGAGACATGCTGACACTGAGACATCCTAGGAATGAGCCTTCCTAGCACCGTGGGACTCCATTATCCAACCAAAAGGTTGGTCATCAATGCATCCTTTGGATTGATTTATGACCAAAAGGGGAATGTGTGAACGGAAGGAGCCACATGCTAACCTGACAAGCTCAGGGGAGGCCTATGTGGCAGTCTTGCAAACTCAGAGACCTGAAATAACCAAAAAGGATGGTTTGAAAATTAAATATTTAACTACAAACAGGTTATAGTGGGCAGTCATGTCCTAGGCCGATATCTTCCCTGACAAAGGTCAACTTAGATCTTTACTGAGCCCATTTGCCTTTTTGCCTCTAAGATAACATATCTGTGAGATGTCTGTGAGATGTCTGGGTAACTTGTAACTTCCTTTTTACCCCGGACCCCTCAGGGCACAACAAATGGCACCGGGACATTCCTTCATTGTTATTGTTATCAAGTTAATTGTCAACTGTTAATTACGTTAAAGTATCCTGTATCTATCTCTGTAAGAGAAGCACATGTCCATCATTTCACTTTTCACCCAATCCCAGAGGTTTCCCCGCTTTGCTTTGTCCCACCTCCCTAATCTGTCACCAATGGATTTCATGTAACTCACCTACGTCCCTTTTCTTTGATTTCAAGGTATAAATATAGATGTAACCCTGCATTCTCCGGAGCATTATCTCAATTCATTGAGGTTCTGCTTCCCGGCATATGTCGACATTTTGGCTCAAATAAACTCACTAAAATTCTTTACAGGTTTCAATGGTTTTTTCGTTAACACTCACTACCTTAAGGTGTGTTAGCCTTTCTTTCTTGTTTGTTTCTTTAACCACTTTATTGAGGTATTATGTTGTATTCTTGTCAATAATAATAATAATGTGGACAGGAGGAAACTTTTAGAGGTGATGGATATGTTTATGACAGAGTGTGGTGACAGTTTCATGGATTTATGCTTATTTCCAAACGTATCAAGTTGTACACAGTAAATATGATAACCTTTCTAACCCTTAAACCGGCCAAATGACTACTTAGTTACATCCTAGGTACTCATTGTTCTCCCTTCTCAAACTCCTCCCTCAGATCTCTTCAGTGCTATTGCCCTTTGTCATTTAGATCTCATTTAAATTACATCCAAAAGGAGGCCTTCCTTGAGTAAACACCCTACAGCAGTCTGATGCACAGTTGCTCTCCTGAAGTTTGTGCTCAACTGGAGGGAAACAGACAATGAACAAAAAACTTGAGGTAGGTTCTTATGTCATGTGGTAAAAGTGGTGCTAGAAAGACATTTCATTAGAAATAGTTAATATATTAGTTCAGTCAAATGTTTCAGTGTGACTTTACTTCTCTGATTCTTTCCAAAGGGACACTGTCTGAAAAGAGTTTAGGTGGTGAGAGGAGGGGAGGGAGCGCATAATGCACTAAGAGTCTTTGCTTTAGCAGAGATACAGCACCAGGTGGAAAGCAGATGCCAGAAGGAGAAGTTAGAAGATCCTTAGTAAAGCTGTGGTTATTGCAGAGTTTTCACCATGTTGGCCTTTCTACAGTATTGTTGCATTTACCTGCTACAGGTGGTGACTGGGTCATAATGACATTAATCTGTGAACAGGCTTTTTCAGAGTTGACTAGCCTGACCTGTTGCTTCAATGTCATACAAGCAGCACTCATAATACCTACTTTAGCTACAAAAATGACACCTGGCCCACTCCAACCCACCTCTCCTTCCCAAAGACTTTCCCAGGAGCCTGTTCATTGAGTAGGTCTGAGATGTCATCCTGCCAGCATTACCCAGTTGAAGTACAATACAATGAGTGCTATAATGTAATGTAATAGAAATCCCTAATAAATGTTTTCTTCTCAAATTTACTCTATCATGTTGGATTTAGAGTGTAATAGATTGTCAAAACCCACTTTTATTACCCACAGCAGATCAAAATGATTAAATGGGAATGAATTAAAGAGCCAGTATGACCTGAGAAGTATCTAATCAGTTGCTTTGCACTATAGAGATCAGAAGGTTATTATGCCAAGAGCACATTTACTAGTTTGAGAGGACAGAGTGATGGTTTCATTGTATTCACTCATTTATTTAAAGCACATAAAATATTTTATAACATTAAGATTTTGACATTTAACTTCCAGTCTGGGGGAAAAAAAAGGAATGGGTTGTCCTGCATTTTTTGTATGGACTTAGGGTTTTGGTTGAATATTTGTCAGGTTACGTTTAATCAGTGGAAGTATACCTTCAGGTTATAGCATTATAGAGATACACTGTTATATTCACAATTCTTAAAAACAATAATCATTTAACAAATGTTATAACATTTACTAAAAAATTAGGGAATCAGATGACATAAAATGCTCAAAGAAACAAGTATAAATATTTTGTGTTTATGTGTATGCATTTTTTTCTAGTATTATACATATAAAATATTTTAATCTAATGTAGGATTATATCATGAATATTGTTCTAGATGTTTAGTTATAAAAATGGTGACCTTGGACAAAGGGGATTTCTGCAGCTGAGGCTGACCCTGAAGCCAGTCTCTATTTAAAATTTGATTTTTTTTATTCTTTTGATTTTTAAGTATTTCACTAAAATATGATTTATCTTGATTACTCTGTGTGAGTGTGTGTGAGTGTGTGTGTGTGTGTGTGTGTGTGTGTGTGTGTGTGTCTCTTTAAATTTTGCACCTCAGGCAAGTGCTGCACTTGCCTGATTTACCTCACTGTAACCCTGGCCCTGTCAGCTGGGAAGCTGTCTGATAACTCAATGCCTGCAGCTAGGCAGAAAGTACTGGACTTCCCCCAAGAGGGTGCTGGACAATCATCTTGATTTCTACCATACAAGTGACATTTCCAATTGTAGATTCTTTCTCATCTTGCATCACTAAGTATGATGTGAAATAGAGCCTAGACAACCTGTGGGGTGAGAAATAAACCTTTATTGTTTTTAGACAGATCTTGGGGACTGTTTATTATCAAGGTCAACTTGACCTATGCAGAAGTTTGTACTCAAAGTTGGATGCCTAACAGCAACCTAAAATATAGAAAGCAAATGGCATCAGCTAAATGATGAGACTGTGGACAGTGAGAAAATAGCTATCAAAGGCTGGAAAGATGGCAGTTCATTTTGTGCTGTGGCAAAACATTCAATGAAAACAATGCCTTTGGTTTCTTGGAATAAGGATTTTTTACTCAACAAAATTCTTGCTATAAAAGAGGAGATCAGAAAAAAAGACTTTTGTGTGGTGTGTGTTGGTTGTTATGTCTGTCTTTAGTAAGTTATTAAAAGAAATAGCAGCACAATTTGCAATAACTAAGATCTGAAAACAGCCCAAGTGCTCATCAGTAGATGAGTGGATAAAAAAGCTGTGGTCATTTACACAATGGAATACTGGGCAGCTGTAAAAAAAAAAAAAAAAAAAAAAAAGAAGGATCTCTTACCCTTTGAGACAGCATGGAGGGATCTGGAGAGTATTATACTAAGCGAAATAAGCCAGTCAGAGAAAGACAAGTATCACATGATCTCACTCACATGTGGAATCTAATGAACAAACTGATGAACGAAGTGGATCCAGAGACATTGAAGCATGGAATAGATTGAAGAATCTCAGAGGGAAGGCTGGGTGGGTGGGTGGGTGGGTGAGGAGAGATTAACCAAAGAACTTGTATCCATATATGCAGAGCCCATGGATACAGACAATAGTATGGTGAAGGCCTAGGTAGGGAGGGGAGGGTAGAAAAAAGAGGGACATCTGTAATACTTTCAACAATAAAGATAAATTTAAAAAAGAAAGAAGTTCTCAGAGACCAGTTTACAAGCAGGAATAAATAGAGAGAGCCCATAGTTCCTGGATTCAGGAAATTAGAAGAGGCAAATGTTACTTAATCTCAAACACTAAAAGACAAAATTGAGCAAAGCTTGAATTAACAAAGTCTGATTAAAACATGGCCTTTCAGCAAGGGTCAAATTAACAATATGGTCCACATACACATCATTAAGGTAACGTAATGCATAACTGTGTGGAATCTCATAAATTACACACTTCTAGGCTAATATTTACTTTATCTCAGCACTTCAAAGAGATGATTCTATTTTTGGCTTCTATTATTGCTATTGAAAAAGAAAGTCTAATTAGCTTTTAGATTTGTACTTTGTATGCTTTTATGATCATTATGTCTTAATTGCTCTGAAAT
This sequence comes from Eptesicus fuscus, assembly GCF_027574615.1. Taxonomy (NCBI): domain Eukaryota; kingdom Metazoa; phylum Chordata; class Mammalia; order Chiroptera; family Vespertilionidae; genus Eptesicus; species Eptesicus fuscus. The sequence goes on along the minus strand of NC_072485.1, from coordinate 17,497,309 downwards.
TTGATTTTAGTGTGTCTAGGCATGGTTTTATATATATATATATATATATATATATATATATATATATATATCCTTCTTCATCAGTTTTGTGCCAGTGAATTTATTCTCAGCCATTATCTCTTCCAACCTTGCCTTTTTCTCATTCTTTGTTTTTGTCCCTTCTGGAAATGCAATTGGAATGTGTTAGACCTTATTCTGTCTTTTAGGTTGCTATGGCTCTTTCATATTTTTTATCTTTTTATATCTGTGGGCTGCATCTGAGTAACAGTTTTTTAGATCTATTTTCCAGTTAAATCATTTTCCATTGGTTATCCTACAAACAACTGAGGTTTAAATTCCATTAATTATCTTTTTATTTCTGGAAGATATCTTGGTACATTGACAAATATGCCTGGTATTTTTGACAGCACATTATTTCTTGCTCATTTTTTTTTTTGGGGGGGGATTCTAGCTTTTATTTCTTTAAATTAATTAAATATCTATACTAATAAAAGCCTATGTGGTCATCCTGCCCTCATGCCATGATGCCTTCATGCCATAACAATCCATCACTAGGAGGCTGCGTGCGTGTGCGCAGTGTGGGGTCGGGTTCCGGCAGCTCAGCGCGGAGCCGCGGGGGCAGGACCCCCGGCTGTGGCCTACCTCTTTGGGGCAATCCATCGAGGAGCCCCAAATGGGTGGGCAGGGCCTACCTCTTTGGGGAGATCGATTGTGGGGCTCCTGCACTGTGAGAGGGCACAGGCCAGGCTGGGGAACCCCCAACGCTGCCCCCGAGTGCACAAATTTCGTGCACCGGGCCTCTAGTAGTTTTATATGCTTCATCCAAAAATCTCAACAGCTAAAGTCTTGAGAGTTCTAAATTTCTTGTTTTTTATTTCTGCTGCCTCTTTGTTGGTGAATTACTTATTTGTGTATTTGGTAAATTTTTATTGCAAGATCATAATTATTTGAACTTGACCTTGGAGATTCTTGAGGAACTTGGATGAAGATTCTTTAATCTAGAGAGGGTTTGATTTGGTTCTGCCAGAGGCATGGGGGGACTATCAAACTGGGACAACATAAGTTTAATTCCTCATAATGAAAATTTCCTGACTCTTTCTGAAGTTTAATTTTTATATAATTTATGTTACAATAATTTCAAGATTACATAAGGTTGTAACATCTATATCTTTCACCGAGATTTTCTGAATTCTTAACATTTTGCCAGTTGTTCTCTATCTTATTAATCTTTTTCAGAACCATTCAAGAACAAGCTTCAGACATGCTGTGCCATCACCCACAAATTCTCCAGTATATATTTCCTAAGAACAAGGATGCTCTGCAGTGTTACCATCATTCAACTATTCATAAAGGAAATAACCATCGATGCAGCAATACTATCTAATCCTCAGATTCCCCCAGAATTTTCCTCCCTGTATCAATCACCTTTTTTCTTTCTGGTCCAGGATCTATCTCAATATAAAACTGTAACAAATGTACCTTTATTTTATTTCAACCTGGAGCAATTCTTCAGTCTTTCCCTTTTATGAGGTTGAAAGATTTTTTTTCTAATTTCTACCCATTGTTTACATTTCTGCCTATTCTTTCACATAGAATAATTAAAATCTTCATTTACTCATAGAATAATCTTTCACCTCCTTAAATCCTTTCTCCAGACTAAATCTTCTTAATTGTTTTAATTGCATAAAATATATTATAGTTTCTAGTTTTATTCTCTGTCTTTTAAAATATAATTCCAGTTGTTCAAAAATACTCTGGACAAGGCTTCTGATTAGGATAAGCAAAGCCAATTTTGTAAATTAGACATATATTTACACCAAAATTTTGGAGAATTTTTGGCATGAGAGACCAAACACATGATTATAGGAGGATTGCTGGCACAGTGTTGTGTGTTTGCCATAGTAGTTGGTTTTGTCTTTTTCAGTCCCATCTCAAGACACATCAAGAAGCAAAACTTTGGAGACAATAAACAGATCAGTGGTTCCCATCTCTCTTAGGTGATTGTGTGTCAATGCAGGTTCATCGCTGTAACAAATGTACCACTCTGGGAAGGAATGTTGATAGTGGGGTAAGCTATGCATGTGTGGGGGCAGGGAGTATATGGGAAGTCTCTGTACTTTCTCTCACTTTTGCTTTAAATCTAAAACTGCTCTAAAAATAAAATACATTAAAAAAAAAGAAGGTATTGATATTAGTTGGATTAGGGTGCTGGGATATCAAGGACTTCTTCCAATATTCATTTTAGTTTATATCTTACATATTTTACAGAATTATAATTATACAGGGTGGGGCAAAAGTAGGCTTACAGTTGTTCATATGGGAAATACAATAATTAATAAATAATAATGCAAGGATAAACTCTTTTTTGCATATTCACAACAGTAAACCTATTTTTGCCCCACCCTGCAGTGTGTATTCCAAGTTAATCTGTTCTTTTCCCTTAACATTATTTTATAAATCTTTGCTCAGTTGCTATAAGGTGCTCATAAGGACAACTTTCATAACATTCCATAAAACTGAATTGCCATAATTTACCTAATACCTGTATAGTTGTGCATAATTTTATAACTGTATACCAATATAGATAACCAATGGGATACTTTTATCTCATTAAAAAATCATTTTCTTAAAAACATATTTTCAGGAATGGTATTATTGGACCAAAACAAAAACATTTTTACAGTTCACAGAGTTACTTTCCTGAAGACTTGGGGCCAATTACAGTGCTATCAGAAATGAATGAGTGTACACTGTCCACAAGAAGTTCACAAAATCAGACTTTATTTGTATATTTTTATGATATGACCTTCTATATCTTTTTTAAAAATCATGGTAAACCATCATGGGTTTTTGCTGTTATTCAGTTTTCCAAGTACTTGTATTAATGCCAGTCAAGTAGAAGACTTTCTGCTTCTAAGATCCAGATGTATGGATGCTCATATAGAAAATCTGTGATAAACTATGATGGCCTTACTTATTTGTCTGGTCAGTCTTTTGTGTAATAATAATTTTAAAATCTCAATAGCTTACCAAAAAAAGCATCTCTTTTTTGATCATAGATGTGTGGACCAGTTTTGTTGCAGTTCACCCTGCTTATACTACTATACTACTCTGTTTGAGTGCATATATATTCTTATGCTAAGACACAAGAAGAAGGAATTGTCTCTGTCTAGGATGTGCAATTTTCAAAGGGAAGAGCTGCAAGAGACAATGCCATAACAAAGCAGTTCATGTTAAAGCTTGGGCTGTGATTAACACAGTGTCACTTGTGCTTATATTCCACTGGCCAACACAAATCAAACAGCCAAGTCTGATAATGGGATGGAGAAATATTCTCTACCTACAGATATATACCTCAAGTGACACTGATGTGGATGTGGGTGTATGATAACCCTCATGTGAAGTGAAAACATAGTTGGGCATAGTCCCTGAAGCTTCCTCTGCTCACATGATACTCATTCCTTATGTGTTTTCTATCATAGAATTTAACAAATTTCATTTATATTATTTATTGCTATATTTATTTTCTCATGTAGACTTTAAGTTCCTCCAGAGTAGAAATAATGCTTTGCTCATGATTTGTACATCCCCAGTGCCCAGGACACAGCACAGCACATAAAGGTTCTCAAAACAGAGATGTTTCACTGACTGGTCTAACCTTTTCATGTAATAATGGTCAGCTTCCATGTTCGTTGGTCTTAGAACTTGAAAAAGGTAAGACAAGTTAGTATTTTCCAAAATTACTAGATTCCCTGATGTGCCCTCTTTTAATGTAAGAAAAGATTACTACTCATATGTATTTTAAAATTTATTTCAGGACAGCGGGAGAAAGAGCAGGCTTTTCATTTGTGCTAGATAATAGGATGAGGAGCATATTAGCACTGCTATCATTCAAAAGCCTGGGTCATATTAAACTGCACTCTCTCAATTCAGTAGAAGCTCTCTGATCAAGCCCGGCTGTGCTTGAGAAGATAAATGTATAACAGGCCGACTGCTCTAAGAGAGATATTAAAAGGTTGCCTGCTGAAAAAAGGACATTTTCTTAGAAAATTATAAAAAGAGATTTGGAATCTGGGTGGAGAAATCAAAGAACACATTATCACGACTGAAAAAGTGATGAGATGATTGGGAAGTGGAGGAGAAATGTCCAAAGGCAAAACAAATTAGAAAGAAAACTCATACAGTCAAGGCTCTTATCTGTAGGGTACAGAAGGAACAGTGACAATGACACAGTGGTCCCTAAAAATGAAAATGATTTTAATACTTTTTAAATGTGAATAAAAATGAAAATAATAAGCATAAAATGATATATCTGCTCAGAAATGTATGCCTTTATACCATCATGGTCATAAAATATAATTTTAAATATGATTTATTGAGGCAGGGGCCAACAAAGGCAAAGATACCCAGGGCCCACAAAATCATAACACCACCCTGTTTATGGTGAGGAAATCTTTCAATGCAGGAAAGGATATACTGCCATTGAGCTGAGCAGAGCCCTTCACAATTATAGGCTTGGCCTCATGCTCAAAGGAGAATGATTTTTATCCTTTCTAACATTGTTGGGTTGTTAATGATAGAACTGATGGGGGAAAATCGTGAAGAAAATTATTTTGGGTGCCTCCAGCTCCTCTCTCACCCGTACTTTCTTGTTCCCCCTTCCCTTCTCTCTCCTCCCTTTCTCTTTTTCTCTCTATCTCTCTATCTATCTATCTATCTATCTATCTATCTATCTATCATCTATCTTTCTTCTATCTATCTATCATCTATCTATCTATCTATCTATCATCTATCTATCTATCTATCTATCTATCATCTATCTATCTATCTATCATCTATCTATATCATCTGCTATCATCTATCATCTATCTATCATCTATATATGTATATTGTTAAAGGTAAACTGAGGCATATTAATAATCTTTTAAGAGTTTGAGCAAAATTTGACTCCAATCAGGCAGGACCAAACTGAAACTGGTTAGGAGTGGTCACCAGGCAGGAGTGAGGAGAAATATATGTAACGAAAGTGTGGAAGCAAAGGAAGGGAATTAGTAGACTAGCTATATGTTAAAGCCTAGTTGATTGTTTATGATTGGTTACCCTTAGGTTTCAATTTCTGAATTTCTTAACTTTGAGGCATTTATAGACTTGTATTTCACTTTGCTTACCTAGGCTACCAATGCATGAAAGCCACCTTAGTCTAGTGGCCTCCTAACTTAATTAATTTAATGGTATTCATATATACATATGCGCATGTCTGTATATTGCCACTCATGCAGTTCAATAAATACTTATTGAGTACTTATTATTTGTTTGAGCCTAATCCAGCCACTTAGAATGTATCATTTAATAAACAAAGAAAAAAAATCTCAACAATCTCCACCCTCTGGACCAGTAGAACTCAAAATGTAGTCTGTAGTCCAGCTGATGATGGCTTGATTTTTTTTTAATTAAAAAATAAATGCGGGGGAGGGGGAGATCCAAGATGGAGGCAGAGAAGGTGCAGGAAAGGATATTCAGAGCATTTCACCACAAAGCAGCAGAATATACATTTTTTCAAATGTATATGGAATATTTTCTAAGATAAGCCACATGTTAGGACACAAAACAAGTCTTAATAGATTTAAGAAGGGGAGAAGGAGGAGGGAAAAAAATATGGCAGCCAAATAGGCAGATGTACCCTGCTCCTTGTCCCAGAGCAGATAGAAGAAGCAACTAAATCGGAGAGCATCCACCCAGAATTGGTGAATTAGACACAGGTGGTGAGACAATGTGCAGCCAGGAAGGGCAGAGGATGCCTACAGAATGGTAGGATTAGGGATCTGGCCTGGAGAGAGATGCATGACCACAGGGATGACAGGGTCAAGAGGAAGCTGCACTGCACTAAGGCCATGTCCCTTGGGGACAGGCATAATATCTGACTGTGGAAAGGAAGTCCACAGGGCTGCTGGTGGCTGGGGAATCTAGATCTAAGTCTACAGCCGAGAGAGGCTGCACCCAGAAAGGCAGCCTGAAGAGCTGCCCAGCCACAAGGTGCCAGGGGGGAGAGAAACTTGCAAATGAGTAGTTGTTTTGCCTTTGTTTGTCTTTGCTTTTATTTGCTAAAACCAGTTAATAGGACCTTTCAATTACAAATACTCACCTGATGCTGTATTGCAGGTAGAGGTGCAGATTTGTGGAGTTTGGAGAGGCTGTGGAGGAAAGCAGAGCAGAGAGAGGTGACCAGGAATCTGGTACTGAGACATTTGTGACCCTCCAAATCTAAGCGGCCAATTTCCTCCTGAACAGCAAGCCCATCCCAGCAGCCTCAAGACAATTAATATTGCCACACCCAGCCTACAACTTGAGCTTTACAAAGGAAACAAAGACTCTAAATAGCCCGAAGAGCCCTCAGGGACTGGATTGAAGAGGGGCCATTCTATCCTGGAAAGTGATACAACTCCACCCCCACCTAAAGCCTGTCAGAAACAGATGCTTGAGTGATTAAGATTGACAGCCAGCAGACAGGCAAAGCAGGCAGATTGGTCCAGCCTGCTTGCAGCCACGGCCTGGGGAGACTGACACAGAGGAGTGGTGGATTGCTTGGAACTTCAACATGGTGCTGAGTACCTAACAGGAAACTGGGAAGTGGCAGACAGACAGAGAAGTGCAATCTTAAACCAGCCCCCTCATGGCATTAAAACTTGGCTGAAGTGAATGACACTTCACTTTTAATTTTTTATTTAAATTTTTTTCTTTATTTTTTAATTTTTAATACAATTTTTTCTTTATCCTTTTTTATTTTATCTTATTTTTTATTTTTTTGCCTTTTTCTTCCTCATTTCTCCTGTTTTTATTCTGTTTTCTCTTCTCCTGTCCCCAGTTTAGTTTTTCTCTTTTCTTTCTTTTTACTCCTTGTTAAAAATTGATCTTCATTATCTGCTTTATTGGCATGTTATTACTGTTGTAGTTTCTGTTGGCTTACTCATATATCTAATTCCTCTCCCCTGATCCAAGTCCAGGTACCCTTCTCTTTTCTCTTTCTTTGCTAGTCATATTTTTCATGCTTTTGTTTTTCCTCACCTCTCTTGCTCTCTTCTTCTCTTAATTGTTTGATTAATTTCACTCACTAAACTCAAGCCTATCTATTCTCTCGTCCATTCTCCTCCAAACATAAATGAATAAATAAATAGATAAATTAAATATTTTTTGTTTTATCTTTTGACTTTTTTTTTCTTTTTTCTTTTCTTCTTATCCACTCATCTCTTTCTACCTCCTTTATACTAACCCGTGGTACTTCCCCTATTCATGCAATTCCTTAACCTTACTTTATGTATATAAGCTCTGCCTCTACAGATTCTGCTCCCCTCCCCTTTTTCGGGTATTTATTGTTTGCATTTTTTATTATTTCTTTGTTTTGAGGTGTTTTCTCCCCATATTTTTTTTCTCTTACCTTTCTTCTATTTTTGATATCATTTTTGCTCTCTTTTCTCTCTCCTAATTCTCTTTTTCTCTGGTGGTCACTTTCATTGGGATTATTGGTGTCATGTGTACATTCGTATTTTGTTCCCTTTGTGTCGAGTTATATTTCGTGCTGTTCAGTCAACATGGTAGACAGCAAGGCGAGCCACATAACCAGACACCCTGAGAGGAGACTCCATCCACAAATGGGACAATAACACTTAAGACCCAACTGCACCAAAAGAAACCAAATATCTCAAGTAGGGGGCATCCTTAGAACACCCTGCACAGAAGACCTGAGTGACTGCACTACTGGGTCCCACAAAACATCTACTATATAACACAAACTCAAAAAAAAAATCTGGATGACATAGCAGTTTGATCTAAAATATAGAAACAAAGGAACAGCAAAAATGGGGAGACAAAGAAACCACCATACAAAAGAAAAGGAAGAATCACCAGAAAAGGAAATAAACAAACTAGAGGCAAGCAATTTTTCAGAGAAAGAATTCAGAGCAATGATTATAAGGATGCTGAAAAGGATAGAAGACAAATTCACCAACATGTGTAAGAATCAAGTGGAACTGAAGAATAACATAGCAACAATAAAGAACACAATGGAAGGTTTTAACAGTAGACTAGAAGAAGCTGAGAACCACATCAGCGAGTTAGAAGACAAGGTAAAAAAACACCAAGCAGAGCAGCAACTGGGGAAACAACTTAAAAAGAAGGAGGAGAGGCTAATGGAGCTTTGGGACAATAAATGAAACATCATCCACAACATTGGGGTGCCAGAAGGAGAGGAAGATGAATAAGGAACAGAAAACCTGTTTGAAGAAATAATGACAAACAACAGCCTGATTTGGGGAAGAAAAAAGTCACACAAGTCCAAGAAGCACACAGAGTCCCAAACAAGATGAACCCCAAAAGACCAACACCAAGACACATCATAGTTAAATTGGCAATCATCAACAACAAAGTAATAATCTTAAAGGTTGCCAGAGAGAAACAGAAAGTTACCTACAAGGGATCTCCTATTAGACTATCAACTGATTTCTCAAAATAAACACATTAGGCCATAAGGGAATGGAATGAAACATACAAAGTGAATCCAAGAATACTATACCCACAAGGCTCTCATTCAAACTTGAAGGGGAAATCAGGAGCTTCCCAGACAAAAAAAAAAAAAAAAAAAGGCTAACAGTTTATTACCACCAAGCCAGAAATGCTAAAGGGACTGCTGTAAAAAGAAGAAACAGAAAGGGAAGAAGGAACACAGGCATAAAGAATAAAAATGGCAACAAGCAAGTAACTATTAATAATAACCTTAAACATAAATAGATTAAATGCTCCAATCAAAAGACATCAAGTGGCTGAATGGAAAAGAAAAAAAAAAGAAAAAACAAAAACATAAACATGAACCATATATGTATATGCTGTCTACAAGAGACCCACCTCAGAACAAAGGACTCATACAGCCTGATAGTGAAGGGATTGAAAAATATTTTTCAGGCAAATGGAAATGAAAAAAACTCAGGGATAGCAATACTTATATCTGACAAAATAGACCTCAAAATGAAGGCCATAACAAGAAATATGGAGGACCACTTTATAATACTAAAGGGAACAATTCAACAAGAGGATATAACTCAGGTAAAGGTATATGCACCCAATACAGGAGCATCCAAATACATTAAAAAAAAACTAAAAAAAACTTCTGGGAGATATGAAGGGAGAGATCAACAGCAATACAATCATAGGAGGGGACTTTAATACCCCATTGACACCACTGGATAAATCCTCTAAACAAATAATTAGCAAAGAAACAGCAATCCTAAATGGCTCACTAGATCAGGTGGAACTAATTGACATCTTCAGAACATTTCACCCCAAAGCCTCAGAATATACATACATTCTTCTCAAATGCACACATGACATTTTCAAAGACAGATGACATATTGGGACACAGGCAATGTCTCTTCAAATTCAAGAAGATTGAAATCATATCAAGCATCTTCTCAGATCACAATGGCATAAAATTAGAAATCAACTACAATAAACACAATAAAAAAAGCAAGCACTTGAGGGCTTAATAGCATGCTATTAAATAATGATTGGGTTACCAAAGAGATCAAAGAAGAAGTAAAAAGCATTCTGGAAGCAAATGACAATGAAAACACAACAATCCAAAATCTATGGGACAGAGTGAAAGCAGTTCTGAGAGGGAAGTTCAGAGCACTATAGGCCTACCTTGAAAAAATAAGAAAAAAATGGTAATATATTATCTAACCCTACACATACCTTTCTGAATCTACTTCAACAATTTGGAGAGGAGGGAAGACTCCCAACCCCATTTATGAAGCTATCATGATCCTAATTCCAAAACCAGCCATCAACCAAAAAAAAAAAAAAAAAAAAAAGACAGCCCACTAAATGGGAGAACATATTTGCCAATGATACATCTGATAAGGGATTAATATCCAAAATCTATAAAGAACTTACACAACTCAACACCAAAAAAACAAACAACAACTACATCCAGTTAAAAAATGGACAAAAAAACCTGAATAGATACTTCTCCATAGAGGACATACAGATTGTCAACAGACATATGAAAAGATGCTCAACATACTAACCATCAGAGAGATGCAAATTAAAACTACAATGAGACATCACCTCACACCTGTCAGAATGGCTGTCATCCATAAATCAACAAACAGGTGTTGTTGAGAATGTGGAGAAAATGGAATCCTTGTGCACTGTTGGTGGGAATGCAGATTTGAGTAGCCACTGTAGAAATCATTATTGAGTTACCTCAAAAAATTAAAAATGGAACTGCTTTATGACCCAGTGATTCCACTTCTGAGAATATATTAGAAGAAACCCGAAACACTAATTTGAAAGAATATATGCACCCCTATGTTCATTGTCCATCAGTAGATGCAAAAGCTGTGGTACATGTATACAATGGAATACTATGGTACATGTATACAATGGAATACTACTTGGCCATAAAAAAGAAAGAAATCTTACTCTTTGAACCTGGAGAGTATTGTCCTAAGTGAAGTAAGCCAGGCAGAGAAAATCATACCATATGATTTCACTTATATGTGGAATATAATGATCAAAATAAACTAGCAAACAAAATAGATACAGATTCATATATGCAGAGAATAAACTGCCAGCTATCAGAAGGAAGAGGTGGGGGCTGGGTGATAAAGGTGAAGAGATTAAGGAAAATAATTAAACTCATAGACACAGAGAACAATATGGTGATTACCAGAGAGAAAGTGGGTGGGGGGAGGTAAAGAGGGTAAAGGGGAAATAAATGGTAAAGGAAGGAGACTTGGGATAGTGAACACAATACAATATACATATGATATATCATGGAATTGTACACTTGAAACCTATATTGTTTTATTAACCAACTAGTGGCCCGATGCACGAATGAAGATTCATACAAGAATGGGCCTTTGTACCCATGGCTGCCAGCACCGCCTTCACTCTGGCAGGAGCAGCCTTTCCACACCAGCCAAGAACCGTCTTTCTGCCTTCCCACACTGCCCAGAGGCCCAGAACAGCTGGGGTGGTGTGGAATGCGTGCGTCGTCACCATGGCGATGACGCAAGCATCCCATCCCTTCCCCGGCCGCTCGTGCCTGCATATGCAAATTAACCCGCCATCTTTGCTGGGTTAATTTGCATACTCACTCCTGATTGGCTGGTGGGCATCGTGAAGGTATGGTCAATTAGCATGTTACTCTTTTATTAGGTAGATTAACACCCCAATAAATTCAATAAATATTTTTATAATTGAATGATATGTCCTTATGTTTTAACAATCATATTGTGCATTTACTAAAAGGAATGGCCATTAATTTGTTATGATTTTCATAACAATACTGTCACAAATGGTAAGATTTCATTCTTTTCTATGGCCAAATAATATTCCATTATATAATACTAGAGGCCTGATGCATGATTCATGCATGGGTGGGGTCCCTCAGCTTGGCCTGCACCCTCTCGCAATCCAGGACCCCTCGGGGGATGTCGGACTGCTGATTTCAGCCTGATCCCTGCAGGGTGGCCAAAACCAGCAGTTCGACATCCCCCCTGAGGGATGTAGCAGTGCCAAAGTGGCAGGTGGCCGGGGAGGAGCCCCAGCCAGGACTGGGCACAGCTCCACTGATGCTTATCCCAGCCTTGCTGCACCTGCCGCTTCCGCCACTTGGTAGCCCTGCCGCAGAGGTGGGAGAGGCTCCCGCTGCCGCAGCAGCACTCACCAGCCGTGAGCCCAGCTTCTGGCTGAGTGGCGCTCTCATAGTGGGAGCACACTGACCACCAGGGGGCAGCTTCTGTGTTGAGCACCTGACCCCTGGTGGTCAGTGCACATTATAGCGACCAGTCATTCCGGTCGTTTGGTCTTAATGGTTGCTTAGGCTTTTATATATATAGATGCCTCATGTTTTCTGAGCTTTTTAATCTATTCATCTATTAATGGGCACTTGGATTGCTTCCATATCTTGGCTATTGTAAGTAATGCTGTAATGAACAGCATTATTTCTCTTCTTTCAAATTAGTTTTTTTTTTTTCTTTCAATATATACCCAGAAGTAGAATCACCAGATCATAAGGCAGTTCCATTTTTAATTTATTTTTTTTTAGGAACTTCCATACTGTTTTCCATAGTGGCTGCACCAATCTGAAGATTGTTGAATTTGTTCTAGCATGAAACTTACCTGCCTGGACTCACAATCTAAACTATCTCTCCCCTTTAGTCCTGAAATACCTGCTCAGTCCTTTTAGCCTTTTATTTGCTGCCTTCCTCTTGCTCATTGTGAATGCAAAGATCCTGGGTCAGCCAAGGCATTGGCACTATTTTTGCTCAGATCTTAGGACTTATCCTCTATAGCAACCTCCTTCTTAAGATCTCCCATTTCAAATCTTTAGCAGACCTGAAATGCATCCTCCTACTTCCCAGCATGTTAAGACTGTATCTCTCTTAAGTGCCAGCTGCTACAAACCGGGCAGACTGGATATTACTTTTAGGTATAAAATTGTATAAATACATTTCTTACCTTGCGCAGTTCCTCTTTTTCAATAATTAAATTCCCTTCTCTTTTTTTTTTCTGTTTTTTGGTGGCTCTCTAGTACCTCTAAATTGTTGTCTTTTGATATATTATCCACATTTTATACAGTTGACCCTTGAATAACATGGGGATTAGGGGCACTGACCCCTCATGCAGTTGAAAATTCATGTATAACTTTTGACTCCCCCAAAACTTAGTTACAGTTGTCCCTTGGTATCATGGGGGATTGGTCCCAGGGCCTCCTGCAGATATCAAAATTCCTTATACAAAAATGGTGTATAACAGTGCATAGTACTCATAAGAAATAGAGCTTGATGAAAATTCCTACAGAAAAATTAAATTTTCTCCTAGATTCTGTATAGCTACCAGGTTAGTAATGATGCCTAAGTGATTTACCAGAGACCCTACTGATTTACTTACTTTAAGAATGGAAACTAAAGGAGTAGAGAATTGTTCAGTATATTTACCTATGTTGTGTGTGTGTGTGTGTGTGTGTTTAGTATGCCTTCTATTTTGTACTCCTAGAAAAAGATACATAATTTAGAGCAAAACTTAAAGACTCTTAATTGCCAGATAAGTACCATTTCATGAACTTAATGTCTATTTTTCTAAACATAGGCTTGTTTATATTTTCTCTGTCAATTGCCCTCTGCCCTTTTCATAGCTACAGGCCCTGCCTCATATTTTCTGAGCTTTAATTACTTATTAGTACTTCCCTATTATTCTGAACTTTAGATGTTTCTACCTTTACTTTTTTTCCAGTCTAAGCTATCTCTCCTATTATTTGAAGAAATTTTGTCATCTTCAATCTATATTTTATAGGATTATTCTGTAGGGTTTAAGTAGATAAATTACATGGATTATTTAGCCCAACTATTCTAAATTAATCTACCACATGTGATGGATTATAAGGTGCTCTATTACTTGTAAAGTTACTAAATAATTTAAAAATCCTTAAGTGTGTTTAATGTAATTTAGAAAGACTGTTTATAATTTCCTATACCTGGTTTACTTATTTGTTATTATTTTATATCAACTCTTTCTCACTGACTGTATACTCAAACATATATACATATTTATTCTTCAAGGGACAAAATGTCAGCAAAAAACATTCTATTGGTATTTTGGCTACTTTTGTAGAACTGGTGTTAGTGGGTAAAATTCTAGTGTTTCCTTTATTTGGTCGTAACTCAAATCTCTATATAACATAGTTTAATTAATTAATTATTTTATTCCTTCATTAGTTTGAGCATTTAATTATCTACTACTTCCAGATACTTTAGTAAATAGAGGGTGTGAAATTTCATAACATAAGTTTCAATCCTCAAGAAGAAAAAATCATAAATAATATTGTATATACCATGAATAGTCTTATGCGTTATCGTGCTTGAGTCACTGACTCAATAGTTTATAATTATTTCCTTATTTACTTACTTATAGTTCCCCTTGTACTTTTTAAAAGCAACCCTGTGTGGACAATAAATTATATAGTCATCTATTGTATTTGAACTTGAACACCACTGACTATTTTCTAAATCAAAGTTGAACATATAACCTTTTAACAATGTAAATGTAATATCTACCTATAATATTTGCATTTATTAATTGAATTTTGAATTTGTGTTTAAGATTTTTATATAAAATGTATTAATTTAATTTACCCCATTTTTATATTTATTAATAAAATTTTTTAAACTATTCACTATTCAACGTTTATGTTTTTGTCTTCTGCAGAGTGTTTTTCAGTCATCTAACACAATTTTAAAATATACATATATAAATTATTTGAGCTATATCATTTTGGGAGAAATTTATGCATGAGGTAGAAATTTTAACTTTTCATATAACAGGGACATTTTCTCCCATTCGTTATGTAGATATAGATGAGATAACAAACTATTCCAATGGTATCAAAAGGTAATATTTTTAAGGATAAATTTAAAACTTTTGCCTTAGCCAGTTTGGCTCAGAGCATTGGCCTGTGAACTGAAAGGTCCCAGGTTTGATTCTGGTCAAGGGCATATGCCTGGGTTGTGGGCTCGATCCCCAGTGGGGGACTTGCAGGAGGCAACTGATCGATGATTCTCTCTCATCATTGATGTTTCTGTCTCTCTCTACCTCTTCCTTCCTCTCTGAAATCAATAAAAAATATATATTTTCAAAAACATTTTTTAACCTCTAATAATTGTAATTGCAAAGTAATGCAAAGAACTCAGTCTTGAAATTCCTTCAACAGGCAGAAGAGGAAGCAGAGGAGAGGTTTGAAGAAAAGGAAAGTGAGAGAGAAAATTTGCTTCAGGGTTTTGCCATTGCCTGGAGCCTGGGAATCATGCGAAGAGAAGTTGGGAGACAGGTATGGCTAGTGTGGCTTGTCTTCCAAACCTCAACTGAGACATCAGGTCAGACAACAGATGTTTTCTGATTGTGAATTTTTTTACTAGGAAATTCTGACCTGGCATAGACTTTAAAGTCACATTTGATTATCCATTTAATAAATTGCTTTGATGAAGGAAATGAAATCTTTATGATATTAGATTTCATATTAGATATTATGAAATTATAATAATTATATAATTATTATATAATTATAAGTATATAATTATAAGTATATAAGTATAATTATAAGTATATAATATCATAATATCTAATATTATGATATTAGACAATTAGGTATGTAGGTCATCGTTGCCATATCTCAAGCCACTGACTTCAACCAAATACAAAATGTGAAGTCACTTTGAAGTTTAAAGACACAATGAGAAATCATTTGGCACCTTTAGGATTTTTAGCATACAGCGTGGGAATGTCAGAGACTTTTCACTTAACATTCTTCTGAGAAACACCAGTTCATAATCAGCAGTAGAGCATATACAGAGGAGAGACACAAAAGGATTTTAAAATGTTTTTGTATGGGGAGTTAGAATTAGGCAACATAAGAACAAGTAAAAGAAATATTGGAAATGACTACTAAAACTTATTTCAAATAAGAAAGTATCTAGAGCTCTAGAAAATGTCAGTGGCTAATACAGAAAAACTCAGTATGCCATCGCCCAGGACAGAAGCAGTTCTCTTGAGAAAGTCTCATGAACTCAATCAGTGAATATATTTACTTACTGGTAGTACACTGATTCAAAACTCCATAGGGTGTTGCCCTTTCCCACATTACATAGACAGAGTTCCAATAAATCGTTGGCCAAGAATATTCAGGTTTTTTTTTTTTTTTACTTATGACATTTTTAGATCATAAAAGTTAATACCTGCATGCTATAAAAATACATTAAAAATCTAAGGTACAAAATAGAAAATAAAAATCAATATATTTCCATGACCAGAAATACGGGTCTTGGGTCAAAACCCAGAGTAGTTTGTTCCCCTAAGATTTTGGTGTAATAAAGAATTTCCAAACTAATAGTGAAAACTTGAGCCCTTTACCTATGATGTATATTCATAGAAATAGATATGTAAAGAAACCAGAAGCTTCTTATGAAATATGCCTTTCATTGATTTAGTACTACAGACCCTTAAATAACATTTCGTTTAATGCCATTTCATTATAACATTGATGAAATACTGTAGGAACCTAACTTTTGTTTATATCAATTAGCCTCTAGTAAAATTAGTTGCATTATATATCATTCCACTTAAAGCAGAAGAACCTGTCCATGATGACATCACTAGTCATCAGAGAAGTGCATATTAAAACCACCAGGAGATATCACCTCACACTGGTCAGAATGACTATCAACAAACAACAGTGTTGTTGAGGGTGAAGAAAAGGGAACTGCTGGTGGGAATGCAGATTGGTGCAGCCATTGTGGAAAGCAGTATGGAGATTCCTCAAAAAATTCAAAATGGAACTGCCTTATGACCCAGCAATTCCACTTCTGGGAATTTGTCTGAAGAAACTCAAAACACTAATTCAAAAGAATATGTGCACCCCTATGTTCATTGTAGCATTATTTATAATAGGCAAGATTTGGAAAGAGCCCAAATGTCCATCAGTAGATGAGTGGATAAAAAAGCTGCGGTACATCTACACAATGGAATACTACTCAGCTGTAAAAAAGAGGAAAATTTGACACTTTACGACAGCATGGATGGACCTGGAGAGCATTTTGCTAAGTGAAATAAGCCAGTCAGAGGAAGACAAATACCATATGATTTCACTCATATGTGGGATCTAATAAATACAGGTTATATAGCCTGGAAAATCTCAAAGGAGTAGCGGCAGAACTCCTCTGAGCCTCTGGCGGGGCTGGTTGGAAGTTTCCAAAGAAGGAGTAAAGCAATTCTACATCACTGAGAGAGAATAAGGAGGCGGATAAAGCAATGGTATTTGCTAAACAACATTTCTGTTCCTATTTTTATCCTTTTTACCTCAAATGCTTTTTTTAAATAAAATGTAAGATGACCTGAATAATATTTATTTGTGGCCTTTGGAGTACACTCTGGCATTTTAGGATTTAGAGAAGTTTAAAATGGTAGAGGTCAGAATTTGATTCCACAGCCTGGGTTCTGAGCTGTTCTGTTCAGTTTTCTTCCATGATGACAAGTGTGATATTCCTAAGGGCACTCAGTTCTTTTTTAATAAGTGTACAACAAGCACACTTCAGGTAAGAACACCCATTTCTTAAGAGTTATCAGCTCTGCATACCATACAGCACTGCCCAAGTTTCCTGGCACTGGAGGTGGCCATGTTGAGGCTGGGAGGGCGCTAGTTGAGATGCTATAGAGGAGTTGAGTTAGATGGTCTATTCTAATGTCATGTTTTAATACTAGGGTCTTTATCTCCTGAGGTTCATGGACTCGAAGTTGGATGGGCTATGCAAGAAGTCCATAAACCCTCGAGTATACAAAATATTTTATGCTTGTGTAATTGTGATTTTCCAAGAAGGTAATCATAGCTTTTAGCATACTTATAAACCCAAACCTTACTCAAATGTGTTTGTTGATTATAAATATAGAACTCCAAGTATAAGCTCTTTTCTCTCTTAAATTATTAGCAATAATGATATTTGAGAAAGGTTATCAATTAAAATGGGATAATGTTACTAGAGTAACAAATAGTGTAGCTTGTTTTGTTTTGTAATAGCTTATAGTTCACAAGGTGCTTTTCTTCATATATTGTCTCATTTAATCTAATACCAGCCCTATGAAGTAGATAGTATTATTACCATTTTTATAAATGAGGAAACAGAGATTTGGAACCAGGCCCAATTCACTTTGCTATTGACTAGGGGAGTTAGGACTCAAACCCAGGTCTATTAACATCCCACCCCAATCATTTTCAACATAATATTATTTATTTTTCTACTTTTTATTATTTACAGCTTTATCATGGAATAATGGATAAAAATTTCATATATTTCAAGTGTCAAATTTGTACATTTGGACATTTATATACATCTGTGAGAACATGACATTCAAGAGAATGAACATAGCTGTCATCCCTTGGTAATTCCTCTTGTTCATTATTTCCCACTGTCCCATTTTTAAGCAATTACATGTTTTCTTTCTGTGACTATAGAATAGTTTGCATTTTTAGAATTTTATATAAATGAAATTACATGCATATATTCTTTCTTTTATGTTTTCACTCATCATAATTATCTTGAAATTCATAATAATTGTTGATTTTATTAATATTTTATTTTTATTGCTGAGTAGTATGCTATTGTATGGCTACACCAAATTGTTCTATCCATTTATTTGCTAAAGGACATTTACACTCTATTCAGTGTTTGGTGATTACAAATAAAACTCCTATGAACATTTGTGAACAAATCTTTGCATGGAAATATGCTTTCATTTATCTTGGGTTAATACCTAGGAGTGGAAAGTCTGGATCATATGGTAGGTGTATAATCAATCTTTTTAATTATACCCACTCTGGGTATATAGTGACATCTCCTAATTTGGATTTCATGAATAATAATGTTGAACATCTTTTGTATGCTCATTTGCAATTATTATGTTTTCTTTTGTGATGTGCCCCAATCTTTGCCCTTTTCTTTATTTGGTTGTTTATTTTTTCAGAGTTCTTGATATGTTCCAAACCCAAGTTCTTTTCAGATATATGATTTTCAAATACTTTCTCCAAGTTGGTAGTTTCTCTTTATATTTTTAAAGAACAAAGGTTTTCAATTTCGATGTGCAATTTATCTTTTTTCTATTATTGATGATACTGCTGGTGTCATATTTAGGAAATAGTTGCCTTATCCAAGGTCACAAAGATTTTGTTCTAGTTCTTCTGCAAGTTTTATGTTTTACATTTAGGAGTATTATTCTTTTTAATTTTTGTATTTGCTGAAAGTTATAAATCAAATTAACTTTTAAACATATGAATATCCAATTGTTCCAGCAACCATTTATTATATGTGCATATATTTCTGTACTCTCTATTCTGCTTCATAAATGTATGTCTCTATTTCTATATTAATACCACACTGTCTTGGTTACTGAAGCTTTAGAGTAAATCTTGAAAACACAAAGTTATTTTGACTGTAATAGGTCCTGCACATTTCCATATGAATTTTAGAATTACCTTGATAATTTCTTTTAAAAAAGCCTGTTGATATTTTTGTTGGGATTTTATTGAATCTACTAGAGGCCCAGTGCATGAAAATTTGTGCACTTGAGGGGGGTCCCTCAGCCGGCCTGCGCCTTCTTGCAGTCCAGGACTCCTCAGGGGATGTCCACCTGTTGGCTTAGGCCCACTCCCTGGGAGATTGGGCCTAAGCTGACTATCAGACATTCCTCTGGCCACTCGGAAGCCCTTGGGGGATGTCCTACTAATGGTTTAGGCCTGCTCTCTGCATGGAGTGGGTCTAAGCCGTTAGTCAGACATCCTTAGCGCTGCCGCGGAGGTAGGAGAGGCTCCTGCCACCACCCCTGCACTGGCCAGACATGAGTCGGCTCTGGCTGAGTGGTGCTCCCCCTGTGGAAGTGCACTGACCACCAGGGGATAGCTCTTGCATTGAGTGTCTGCCCCGGTGGTCAGTGCACGTCATAGCAACCAGCCGTTCTCCATTCCCAGGTGTTCCACCGTTAGGGTCAATTTGCATATTACCCTTTTATTATATAGGATATGTCGATTTGGGGAGAACTAACATGTGAACCATATTAAATCCACCCAAAGTCAAGTAATTTTCCATCACCAAACATTTGGCCCCCTTCACTCCTACCCCCCATCCCTCTTCTGGTAAGCACCATACTGTTTTCTGTGCTTATGAGTTTCAGTTTCATGTCCCACATGTGAGTGAAATCATGTGGTTCTTAGCTTTTTCTGACTGATTTCTTTTGCTTAGCATAATATTCTCAAAGTTCATCCATGTTGTTGCAAATGGTAGTATTTCATCTTTTCTTATTTCATTATAAGTATGAAATGAGCAGTATTTCATTATATACTTTTATGTACCACATCTTTTTTATCCAATCCTCTATTGAAGGACACTTTGGTTGTCTCCATGTCTTGGCCACTGTGAATAATGCTGCAACGAACATAGGGGTACATATATCTTTACAAATAAATGTTTTCAAGTTTCTTGAAAACAAAATCTATCAATGTATCTTTCTATTTATTTAAATCAGGCATCCTCAAACTACGGCCCACGGGCCACATGCGGGTGTTTTTGCTGTTTTGTTTTTTTTACTTCAAAATAAGATATGTGCAGTGTGCATAGAAATTTGTTCATAGTTTTTTTTTAAACTATAGTCCGGCCCTCCAACGGTCTAAGGGACAGTGAACTGGCCCCCTGTTTAAAAAGTTTGAGGACCCCTGATTTAAATCTTCTTTAATGTTTCTAAGTATTCTTGATAATTTTTTTCTTGATGATATTTTTTATTCTAGTGTAGCAATATTGAATACAGTGCATGAGCAGACATCTTTTTCTGTTCCTGAGCTTAGTGAGATAGCACTTAGTGTTTCACCACTAAGGTTTTGTTTTTTAACCTTCCTAGGTTGACCCTTTCCAAGTCCTTTGGCTATAGACAATAACATTTTCTGGAAGCTTTTATTGTCTGCATCTGTTAGCATGTAAAGTATGCTGGCTTTTTCAGCACCTAGTCTGGCTAGTCTGGAATATATGGTCTAAGGCGGATAAAAAGAGCTAGGGAGCTCACCACCATGGCATTCCTTTGGTTTCAAGGTCCCAGTATACCTTCTTCTCTTCAATTTTCAGAGTTTTTAAATGTTTGTCCTGTACACATTCACTAGGGTTCTTAGTTGTACTTAGTGGGAGGGATTAGAAAAAGAATGTCTACTCCATTTTTTAAAAGCACAGATCCTACTTAGTTACCATTTAAAGAGGTTTAAATGCTAAGAAATAAATATGTATTTATCTGTTTACTGACCATGCCTTCATATTTTTCTATCTTCATGTAGATCCATATTTTCATTTTTGTGGTGTAAATTTTCTTCTCTCCAAAGGACTTCCTTTAACATTTCTTGTACCATGAATCTGCTTAAATAAAATCTTCTGGCTTTCCATGCTAATAAGAGTCTTTATTTACCTCTACTTTAAAAATATATGTTTGGGTTGGTGTAGAAATTCTGATTTGAAAGTTTTTCATCTCTTACTTTAAATATGTTGTTCCAATATCTTCTTATTTGCATTGTTTCCAATAAGAAATATGCTTCATCAATTTATTTACTCTTTTTACCTAACAAGTCTTTTATCTCTGGCTGCTCTTAAGATTTTCTGTAATAGCTAGTGAAGGGAACATCTTTTCATACATCTGTAGGTTGTTTGAACCTTCATTCACGGCTGGTGAGAATGTTTACTGGTATAGCCACTGTGAAAAACAACAGTCAGGTGGTTCCTGAAAAAACTAAGAATAGAGTCACCATATAACCCAGCAATGCCTCTCCTGGGTATCTACCCAAGAAACTTGGAGACATTTATTTGCAAAGATATATGCACCCCTGTGTTCATTGCAGCATTATTCACAGTGGCCAAGACATGGAACAACCAAAGTGTCCTTCGATAGAGGATTGGATAAGAAAGATGTGGTACATATATATAATGAAATACTACTCAACCATAAGAAAATATGAAATACTACCATTTGCAATAACATGAATGAACTTTGAGAATATTATGCTAAGCAAAAGAAATCAGTCAGAAAAAGCTAAGAACCACATGATTTCACTCACATGTGGGACATGAAACAAACTCATAAGCACAGAAAACAGTATGGTGCTTACCAGAAGGAAGAGGGTTAGGGGGGTAGGGGTGAAGGGGCCAAATGTTTGGTGATGGAAAATTATTTGACTTTGGGTGGGCACTCAATGTAATATACAGATCATGTATCACAGAAATGTATACTTTATATCTATATGATCATATTAACCAATGTCACCCCAATACATTTAAGGAGAAAAAGAGGAAGTTTTCCACTAAAAATATATGAGATCTAACAACACTTATTTTTGTTTTTAGTACAAGCATAATACAATATTATATAACTTTCATAAAATAAGATTTTTCTCTTTGTCACTAGTATTGAGACATTTGATTATGATATGTCTTGGTGTAGTTTTTCTTATATTTCTTGTTCTTGGGGTTCATTGAGCTTTCAATAGTTTGCATCAGATACAGAACAATTTTGACCATGATTTATTTGAAAATTTTTTCTGCCGTCCCTCCCTCCCCTTCAGGAATAGCAATTGCATGATATTAGGCTGCCAGAAGTTTTCCTATATCTCACTGATGATATCTCTAGAAACTTGAGTTTTTCATTTTTATATTTTCCTTGTTACTACTAAACTTTTTAAGCATATGGAATACATATATAAACCTGCACTTAATGCCCTTTTCTGCAACTTCTAACAACTATGTCAGTTCTAGGTTGTTTTGATTGATTGATTTTTTGCTTCTTAATGATCTGTACAGTTTTGATTGGATGCCTAACATTTATATTTTACTATTTTTTTTTTTTACAGAGAGGAAGGGAGAGGGATAGAGAGTTAGAAACATCAATGAGAGAGAAACATCGATCAGCTGCCTCCTGCACACCTCCTACTGGGGATGTGCCCGCCACCAAGGTACATTCCCTTGCCCAGAATCGAACCTGGGACCTTTCAATCCACAGGTTGACGCTCTATCCACTGAACCAAACCATTTAGGGCAACATTTTACCTTTTTGTGTGCTGGATATTTTTATATTGCTATAAAGATTCTGCAGCTTTGCTTTGGGATGCAGTTAAGTCACATGGAAGCAGAATGATCTTTCTTGGTTTTGCTCTCAAAATATGTTAGGTAGGATGAGAGCAGCAATTTATCTAGCCTAATTATTTCCCACTATTAAGGTACTCTACTCAATGCACATGAATTAGCAGGCTTTTTAGTTTTTAGGAAAAGTCATTATTGCTGCCCTTGTGCCCGTGTGTGTGTGTGTGTGTGTGTGTGTGTGTGTGTGTGTGTGTTTCTCTCTCTCTCATCTGATATTGCATGTGCTATATTTAGGGAACTTAAAAGTCATTAGTCAAGTAATTGTTTGGTGGGTACTAGACAGGTTAAGTACAAATCTAACCAGAGCAGAGGGTGTGCTCTATAACTGAAAAATTGGACACGATCATCACTCAGGTTCCTTTAGCTGTGTTTCCCTTTACTGGGAGGATCCAGAGAGGAGCAGTTCTCTAGATTACATTGACAGCGCTCCATTTCATTTACTACTTACTATTTATAGCAGAATAATTTAACACTATTTTTCTCTTAATCTGATATTCCTTCAAAGAGCTACTTTAAAATGTCTTAAAGTAACCCTTACTTTAAGATGTCATTAGTTTAGAAGCATTTTATATTTTAATATATTTAATTTATATATTTAATATTTTATATATTTAATATTTTATATTTGTTACTATTTAAATGTTAATTTTCCATTGCTGTAAACTGAGGCCTTATTTAAAAATAAATAAAGTTAGGGGCAAAAATCACATTAACAAAATAACTGCTGTACATATGAAGGCTTGTGGTCTTATGTTTTATTTATCTCAGTTAATAGAGCAGCGTTCCCAGAAAACAAAATAAAACAAACCACAAAAATTCATTGCCTTTTTGAAGTTAATTTTTCCATGAAAACCATGATGGGTCAGGACACCCTTGTGTATTTTTATACCTGCCCATCTTGATATATGTCTAATATTTTCTCCTGCCTTTAATTCTGTAAACATTTTCTCCTTAGTTAGTGCTTATTTTGATGCAATCAAATCCATGGCACACCTGTCTCTGTGGATGAAAAGAGAGTGAGTCATTTGGGAAGAGGGCGGTCACATTAACTCTTGGAAGACACAAAGGATAATTTATGAAATTGAGTTTTTGAGGACATAACATGATGCCCTCATGACTGAAAAGAGCTCATGGATGTCCTGAAAGAGGTCATCTGCTCATTCTCACTAAGGGGTTGCAGAGCCATTAAATGCCAAATGAAGCCCCGGAGTTAGTGCTGTAGAGCGTTGTAAAATAGTTGTAACAAACAGTTGTGAGAAATGCCATTTAGAATGTTTATTTTCAGGCTGCTTCTGTGTGGTTGCAAATCAGCCTGGTTGAACATGTTTGTACCTTGTTCTTCCACTTCACTTTTGGAAATCTTTCATCTTTTAGTGTAGATCCCATCTGTGTTCCAGGGACACAGATCTGAGGAAGAAGCAACCCAGTATCACTCCATTGAGTTGTGACCTTGGATTTCCAGTGGAAACAGCACTCTTCATTTCGCCACGGAGTCCTTTCCCTCGCTGTTCAGTGCACTGAAAGGGAAAAAGCATAAAAACGAATGATGAAAGCCAGCTCTCTGATGGGCCAGGGCAAAGAGAACACAGTGTCAGGATGGCATTTCATAATAATAGGGGGAAAAGGAGTTTGCTCATCTAGGTGAGTGCTTTATCCTCTGGGGGTGTGTAACCTGAAGAAGGTAAATTACTTTTTCCTGGTACCACTTGGTATCCAGGAGGAGGTAATTTACCTCATAATGTCAAGACACCCTGCTTCCACAATGTGGTCATACCCTTAGCCTGCTACAAAGAGAGTGCTTGGCTCACAGTCAAGCCAATCCCTTCATAAGTCACCCAATCCAAGGCCAAGTCATTTCAGAGCGTAAGAACGAGTGTATAAATGAATAGGTGCTTTTTTTAGGGGGTTGGTGGAAGTATCTTTTAGTCCCTCCAGTGGTTGCAATTTAATGGCACTGTTCCCTTGGAAACAGATTTTTTTCATTCTAAAATGGTTAAGAGGAAAGTAAACTTTTCTCACTGGTCTATAGGACTTCAGTTTCCTACTTGCTTTATAACCTTTAGTTTATTTCATTTGCTTTCCTATATCTTCTAATAATTTTGGCTTTTCCTACATCTTGCCCAAAGCTTTTTTTATTTTTTTCTCCTCTTGGTCCATTAATAGATATGTGACATTTTACTAGCATTGTAGCTGAATAAATTTATATAAAAAATAGGTGTGTGTGTGTGTGTGTGTGTGTGTGTGTGTGTGTGTGTGTACAGGGTGGGCAAAATTAGGTTTAGAGTTGTTTGCATGGAAAATAATACCATAATTAATAAATAATAATCTGTATATGTAAAGCCTAAGCAGCCGGCTGGCCGGCGGCATTGGCGTTGGCGCCTGGCATCTGTTGCCTCCTCTCCTCACCCCGCCTGGGCCTTTGAGACCCAGGCTGGGACAGGGAACCAGGGGTGAGTGGCAGCAGACGCAGCTCCTTTCCCCGGGGGGCCAAGGGCCAGCTCCCTTCTTGGGGGGCCAGCGGCCAACCTCCCGCGCCCCTGTCCCTCCCTGGCCAGCAGGCCCTGATGGGCCCACAGTCCCTCTCCGTGTCTCTCCCCCCTGACCAGCAGGCCCCGATCGGCCTGGCCCTAATCGCCAGCCAGGCCTAGGGACCCCACCCATGCACACATTCGTGCACCGGGCCTCTAGTATAAGAATAAACTGTTTTATGTACTCACAACTGTTAAGCTACTTTTGCCCCACCCTATATATGTATGTTTACCTCTATGTACATGTGACACTGAATCACAAATTTATTTATAAAAAATAGTGATAGACAAATTATCTCTCTTTTCATTTAATGAGCTCTGTTCTTCTAATCACCATGGAGTCTGAGGGCAGAGCCTCCGGCTCCTGAATATGTGCTCTCTGCTCTATGAAGTGGGGGAGGACTTGGTAAGGAATTGGTTCTAGTTTTAACTCCATCAGTTTTCCTTAGGAGTTTGAACAAGAGGATCTGAAAAGTTCATTCTAACTCTAACATTCTACGGTTCATTTTCTGAGAAGAAATGCTGGTTTATGATAAAGGTAAAATAAGAAAATCAGCTTTTTAAGGTTGTAACTTCTTTGAAGATTTTCTCAGAAAAGACAGCTAATACGAGGGTGTGAGATAAAGCAGACTGCAGGGAAAACTTGTCAGATTTTCACAGCAAAAGCACATGGAAGTTGAAAGGAATAATTGACATCTTTGCAACATTATGTTTCTTTTTTCACATCAAAAAATAATTATTCAGACTGGAATATGGACAGGAGTGCATTTCTTCACCCAAGGATTTTAGGCAGCTGAATATAAATTGCCTAATAGTAAACCAGTAGGTCCATAAATGGTTCCATACATTAAAATCCCAGGACCCATAAAGAAAGGTCAAGGAATAAATTTAGTCTGGGACAGGCTAGATAAATACTGGACTTCTGATGTCATATTGCTCAGCTTCAAAATTAAATTTACATGTTTTTATTGATTTCCTTTTGCTATTTCTATATCATTGGCCCTAGAAACCTTGGTTACTGTCTCCAGAATTTAGAATTCTCGAAAGACTATAATGATGAAAAAAGATAAAGGGAAAATATCTGTTGTGACCTGTCAGTGATACTCTGGACATAATCTAGTCTACAGAAAGCTGTGAGCTGTGCTCATGCAAAACATGTGGACAGATATGAGCTTGTAAAAGAAAATGACCTACTGGAAAGATGTCAACAAGTGGCAGGACAAGGTCTCAGAAAACTGGGAAACATCCTCCACATGATGCGACTTCAGCCCAAGGAGAACTTGAACAGCATGAGTTTGGCCTTGGGCAGAAATACCTCAAGAGGCCACTGTCTCAGCACTGTTTTTTGACACTGAATTAGAGAGGAAGGAGACAATATTAGGTAGTCCAGGACAAGCATGTCAAACTCAAAGGCTAACACGGGCCAAATAAACAAGGTTTAAGTTTATGTGGGCCGCAAAAAAAAAAAAAAAAAATCTTCAATTTTTCATAGAAATGTAGGTTTATTTTAATAGAGACATATATACAAAGGGCTGAAATAAATTAGTAATCATTAACATAAAATAGAACATTTTAATAAAAATTAATATTTTTTTCTTGAACATTAACTTACCAGACACTGAATAACTGCACAAATTAATAACCATAACGCAAATGAACCTATTTTTCTTGTTCCCCGAAAGTGAAATATTTCCTGTTGCGCACACCAAACAAGTCAGTACAAGATTAATGACTTTGCAATCGGCTGCTAAAATATTCGCTAGTATTAGTGGAGAGAAATGGTGCGGCTGCCCATAAGGCGCGTAAGGGAAATGAATGCAACACGATTATACAGTAGTAGTAATCAAACATTAGCGAATGTTGTACTTTGTTATTAATAATTATGTATAACAGGATATTGTAAAAATTAAGTTAAAATTTTTATTAAAACATTTCTTACAACCATTATATTGGCTGGCTACAAAAATATTTGTTGTGGGCCACATGCAGCCCTAGGGCCATGAGTTTGACATGCCTGCTCTAGATAGTTTAAAGAGCCTCTATTTAATGAAAAAAAAATGTGTAAAGTCCATAAAATTATTAAGAAGTAAAAATCTTCTGTAGTGTCATATACTGAGAGTTAACTCCTAATAAGATTCTGGCATATGACTTTCCAGTGATGGAAGAATGAGCCTTAGAGGGGAGGAGGCTAACCATCCTCCTGAAAGTTAGATGGATTTGGAATGAGAGTTCCAGGTAGGACAAACGGAACTCTACTCACTCATTAAAATAGGAGGCAAGCTATCTGCAGTCTCACTATTATTTTCTGAGTGACTTTATTTTGATATTACTAAACTGTATGCTTCTCAAGGGCAAGGGCAATGCCATTTTCATCCTTGATCACCTAAGGATCATTATAATGACTAGAAGAGAATACATAGATGCTTAATAACTATTGATGGGGGGGGGGGTGAACACAATACAGTGTGCAAATCATATGTTGTGCAATTGTGCACCTGAAACCTGTATAATTGTGTTAAACAGTGTCACCTCAATAAATTCGATAACAAATAAAAATAGATGATAAATAAATAAATAAATAAATAAATAAATAAAAACAAAAGTATCAAAGAATGGTCAGAGGCAAGTAAGTGACACTAAACAGAAAGAGTGACAGAGATCAGAAAGAACTGGAGCTTAGTAAAAATTTTAATGAAAGTGCAAAAGGGTTGTGAAAGTACTTGGAGTTTAGGGGAAGGGCAACGCGGGGCCGACCCATGCTTTGGTTCACAAATGGCAGACAGAATGACAACTGCTTCTCCCTTTTGCTTCATTCGTCTCCATCAGGGCCTTATAATGGGAAAGGGAAAAACAGTCACATGTAGGAGACCCAATATGAGAACACTTCATTTATTGAGAGGTCTTGAAAAAAGATACAGGAATCATAGAAAGCAGAAGTGCCAGACATCTGGAAGTGTGGAAACACTAAACACTTACTGGGAACAAAAGAGTGCTGGACATTATGGTCTAGATAACAAATGGGATGATTTTCAGCAGAGTTATTAAGCAAAGCCAGACTGATTTGATTCAATGCTGGCTTTACCATTTTCCAGCAGTGTCTTTCAGTAAGTTGTATAACCTCCCTGTGCCTCAGTTTCCCCAATGGTAAAATTGGAATATTCTTAGTACCCATCTTATAAGGATGCTGCAAAGATTAAATTCTTTAAGGCATATCAAAGATTGCCCCACATACCAAGTGCTCTGTGTCATTGAGTATTTATTATTAGTAATAGTAGTACTACACTTTAAAAGAAAGTGATTATCATTAGGGAATATCTCTAATAAGAATAAATTATACTTTACAAATCTATTTTCAATTTTTTAAAAAAATTTTTAGACTGTTTACTCAAGCACATTTCATAGATACGTTTGGATGGCAAAGCCCCTTGACAAAGTCTTTACTGATTTCCTCATAATATGCTAATTAGACAGGACAGCCGAACAACCTTCCAAACGTCCTTCCCGCTGACCTTCCAGATGAAGCCAGGGCTGCAAAGGCTGAGGCAAGCTGCCGCAGCTGCGAGGGCTGAGCCCCTTGCACGAATTTCGTGCATTGGGCTTCTAGTAAGGATAATAATGATATCCATTTGTGAGAGATGTTTAACCAGGAGAATATGATAATATTCAGAGGGCAAATGAGTTAATATACTTTATACCCATGAAAGCAATCTAGAATACTTGAATAACTTACAGTCAAGACTTTTGCTCATGATAAACAACTTTATAGTAATCAAAATTTTCCTACATTTAGTAACTTTTTGAGCTGAAAGAAACAAAAAAGATCCTTTAGTCCAAATTTTCACACTATAGTTGAAAAATTGAGAGTAAGGTTAAATGAATTGCCCAAAGGCACGCAGTTAGTGTGTAGCATAGCTGATATTTGAATAAACATTTTTTTGGTGCCAAGTGTCTTTCAAGCTACACTCTGATAAGAGAAAAGTTAAGGTATAGGTCATATTTGTTTTGCCCTCTAGGGGATTATTTTCTCAGTGGTCAGTAATACAAAGTCAAGGCACTGTTAATGCCCACTGAGTGACCTTAATGGCAGAGGTAGTGGGGTTACTTATTCCTATGCCACGCCTACCTAGCCCATCTTCCCAGCTGAAATGTAACCTGGACTCCAGTGGTATTCTCGGAGGGGGTTAGGCAATTTTCTTGAAGCTGAAAACAAGTTTAAGATTTCAGGCATGTTTGTGCACCAAGTGTATTTCCCTTAGTAACGCAAAGCACTCAGCTTTACTATCTGGGCTTTGAGTTTCAAATTTGTGGTCAATTTTTTAAAACTTAAATACCTATAAGGTTATACAAGCCTTCTTTTATCTGATGGAGACTTCAGCACTCCCTACCTTTCTACCTCCTGAAGTCATTTGGGTTGTGATCCCTGACACAGAACTCAAAGGTGTTCCACAGGAACACATCTTCATCTCCAGACACTCTCTTTTACATGCGGCATCTCTTATTTCGCCTTCCAAGTCAGTTTTCCTCTTCTCACCCACTTCTCCTAGCAATCGCCATTCCCTTTCACAATGTGTGCTACTTCCTTTCTCTATCAGATTCTAAAAATATCATGACTTCAGACAACTACAGAGTGTTGATGCTTTTGAGGAAAAGCGTGGGTTCTGGTCTCAGTGCTTGCTATTTTGAGGAGGAATAGGGAGTCCTATAGCTAGTGGAGAGGGGCATGAAATTGTGGAATGGCTTCAATTCAGGGCTACAACTGTATTTTTCATTCAATGTCTACAATCAAACATACTTCACCACAATATGAATTATTTCC
Source organism: Eptesicus fuscus (assembly GCF_027574615.1). Taxonomy (NCBI): domain Eukaryota; kingdom Metazoa; phylum Chordata; class Mammalia; order Chiroptera; family Vespertilionidae; genus Eptesicus; species Eptesicus fuscus. The sequence goes on along the minus strand of NC_072485.1, from coordinate 17,467,205 downwards.
CTTCTAAAATTCCCATTGATTCTATGTAAGGAACTCATATATTTCAAATTAATGTAATGTTGACATCTCTTTTGGGATAAAATAATCCTAGCCTTTTAGTGTTAAAAATGCATTAACCACACTGCACTAGGTATATTTGTAAATTTCCTTTTATTAACTGCCAATGAACTCACTTGTTCCCAAGCTGTCTTTCTCTAATCTGAAATTTAGCTTTGGACTACAGGAAGTGATGAAAAAAATTTAGCTCACCCCCAATCCACTATCATCACTTATTTTAAAATATAAAAACATTTATTGAATGGCAACCATGCTCTTGGCACTGTGTTATTTATTTCTGCATTCCCGGTGTCTAAGATAGAGCTTGTGCCCTAGAGGAAATGACATTACTGTGGTTTTAGTTTATGAAATCCAATGAAGAAGAAGGTCAACAAGAGATAGAAGAGTCTGGGAAAGAAAGCTTCATGATCCGTTGAGGGCTTCAATGGACTCCATGAGATTTGGATGCACAAAGGAGGCATTCTAGATAAAAAGAACAGCATATATGAAGGCATAGGAATGCCTCTGGCAATAAAAGAGGAGAGTGAGTTGATTCTAGAGGAAAGACAGAACAGTATTCAAAATTAGCAATGAAAAAGGTACATTCAAAATTTATTCTTAATGAATTCATATGGCACTAGACTATGCTCCAGAAAACTAAACTCATTTGCTTATTCAATATTTCCTGAACATTTTCTATTTGCCAAGCACTGTGATAGAGTTTTGGAATTAAGATGTGAATAAGACCCAATCCCTTCAGTTAAGTAGCTTACAGTCTAGTGACAATTAAGTAGCTTCTAGTCTAGTAATCATAATTCAAGCTTTTTCCAAATGCAACATGGAGCACCTACCCCCCACTCCCACCCCCGCCTCATCTGCAACACTCTTTGGAAAGGTGGCAGAGAACAACTTGGAGGAAGGTACATAAGGGATAGAGTGCAAGTTAGTTGTTCACCTTTTGAGAAGAATTGTCCCAAATCTATACCATGCCCAAGCCCTTTCTAGATATCACAAAATAAACAATACCACCCAACAAATTTTCCATTTTGTTAGCATTTACACATTTGCTCATTTTTTTTATTTCAAATTTCATCCCTATTATATGTCAGTTACCAAGTTTGATTCTGAGGACTCAGAAATGACCAAGATATAGTCATCCCATGTACTTCTTGAGTTTATAATATATCATGACTAGAAGATGTACAGAGTGTCATGAGAATACATGAGAGGGAGATATGTAGCATAAATTCAGAAAGGAAAGGTAGGAAGAGATGTGGGAGAGTTTCTGGAAGAATCTAAACTGAGGATAAATTAGAGGTTTCTAGACAAAAAAAAAAAAAAAACACAAAACAAAACAAAAAAAAACAGGATGAAAATTTTCCTAGACCAAGGGAGCAGCATGTGAGAAGATCTGAAGAGACAGTAAGGTAGATTACCTTCTGAAGTTCAAAGAAGTTTATCATAATACTAGAGGCCTGGTGCATGAAAATTCATACACTGGAGGGGGGCGTCCCTCAGCCAAGCCTGCCCCCTCTCACAGTCTGGGAGCCCTCAGGGGCAGGAGGTGACCCAGCGATCAGGGGAAGGCGACGCCCCCATCACACCTCTGCTGCTGCCGCTGCTGGCAGCACAAGCCTTGGCCGGCCCTGGTTAACTGAGCCTTGAGGCTTGCCTGCGCCTTGGGCATTGGCTGGGCAGCTGCCATCCAAGGCTTGCCTGTGCCTTGGGCCAGCCCTGGGCGGCCGGGGGGTGAGGGGACTGGGGGATTCCGGAGGCAGGTGCACAGAGCAGCCAGACCCGCCTGGAGGCGGGCCTGGCCATGCCATGTGCCTGCCACCCTGGTGGGGCTGAGAGGACTTTGTGCCACCCTCTTGTGGCTGTGGGTGCCGCCATCTTTGAGGGCATGGCAGTCAATTAGCATATTCCCTCCTTATTGACTGTGGGCGCTGCCATCTCTGTGAGGGTGTGATGCTCAATTACCATATTCCCTCTTTATTAGATAGGATAAATAATCTAGGCCTTTTTGTTTTTGTCCAAAAGGCCATCTCCATGTAGTGATATATTCAAAAGAAACAAATGCTAAGATCAAACACCTTGGAATTATACCAGTAAGTCATACAGCCCATAGCAAAATTCCTAAAAGTCCTTTTTAGACATTGTCTCTGTTTGGGTCTCTTAGAAGCAAAGCCTGAGGCAGGGATTGAGTGCATATGATTCATTCAGGGAGTGTGGTCCAGGCAGAGCCACTAAAGGAAAGCAGAAAAACAAAGGAGATAGAGCCCAGCAAAAATGTGATTTCAGGTAAGGTCTCACCTTGGCATGATACTTCAGGGTAGGACTCTGTAGCATAAACCACACCAGAGAGATCTCCCTTCCACTCCCAACTCCTTAAGGAAAGAGGCCTATTCTTTTATACTCATAACTAGAGGCCCGGTGCATGAATTTGTGCACCAGTGGGGTCCCTCAGCCTGGCCTGTGGGATTGGGGCAAAACTGGCTCTACGACATCCCCCTAAGGGTACTGGATTGCGAGAGGGTGCAGGCCAGGTCCAGGGACCCCACCCGTGCATGATCGAGGCTGGGGAGGGATGTGGGAAGTTGGCCAGCTGGGGAGGGACCGCGGGAGGGCTCCAGAGCATATCTGGCCCATCTCACTCAGTCCCAATTGGCCAGACCCCAGCAGCAAGATAACCTACTGGTCTGCCCCCTGGTAGTCAGTGCACGTCATAGCAACTGGTTGACTGGTTGACTGTCTGCCTGCCCCTGGTGGTCAGTGCACATCATAGTGACTGGTTGAGTGGCCTTAGCATATCATTAGCATTTTATGTTTTGATTCGTTGAATGGATGACCAGAACTTAGCATATTAGGCTTTTATTATATAGAATCACCAGTCATGAACAGAAGGTATAATATTGGGAGCAATATTCAAGCTTCTCTCTTTGTATCCATTATCTTGACCACACAATTATTTCCAGAACTAAGTAATACAAAATCTCAGTAAAATAAATACAGACTCCTTCATAGAAAGTTGAGATGAGAAGAAAACAAGTGTACTTATACTATTGTTTTTGCCAGTCTTGCTGGAGTGCTTAGTGGAGGGGTGGATGGAGCCTGGGGAGAAACTTAGACTGGAGAGGTAAGTAAGAAACCCAGTGATGAGAAACAGAAAAGCATCCAACTAGCACAGGATGCATTTAGTAAAGCACGGATGAAGGTCTGAAAATGTGGACTGCTGTGCCCCAGAGTGGCTCAGAAGACTTGACAGTGTGTGTTGGCCTCTGATTCTTCTAAAGTGAATCATGGATTCCTGAATCATAAACTTAGTTTTGCTGTTGTCTGGAGGTTAAGGCAAGTATTTTCCTGTCTTGTGATTGGCGTTGAAATAACATACTCCTACATTGACTTTTTTAGGGTCATAAAAATAGCGAAATCTGCCTGGAAATGCAACCTCTACATGTCTCCCACATGCCCCAACCTTCTCTGCCCCCACCCCCTCAAATTTGATCTTTCCAAAAGAAATCATGTTTTATGTATTCTGGTATTTCAATTACCATATGTGTTTTATTTTCTAACCACATTAGTTGGTATCGTCTTTATGTTTTAGAATTTTACTCAAGATAAGGAAGTTTAGGTACTGTTTATGATTATTGTGAATTAATAAGATGTCTTCCTTTATGGGTAATATATAGAGAACCTAATTTTCTGTTTAAGCAATCAATTCTTAAAATATAATAGTGGTTTATTCAGTTTGCTGATTTCTGGAGCATGTGGTCAGACAGTATATGTTTATGAACCACCATTCTGCTTCCAATGTTCTTGAGCCTTTGACATGTTATGGTGGGGAAAAAAAATTGAAAAATAAGGCTTACTCTGAAGAAATAACAAACCAGTGGGAACAAATAAAGCAAAAGCAAGTTAGAATACTCCATATTAAAGAACAAAGTTTATAAACTTGAGGTGTGTTGCCACCAGAGGCACTTAATTCTTAGAGGGGTAAACCTTAGTGTTTTATTTCACAAAACCGAATAGCTAAAAGCATGTATACTCCATTTTATTAAACATTTGCCATTCACCATTCTTAAAAAAGATTATTAAATAGCCCATAATATTCAAGTGCTCTAGAAATTGTTTTGGAAATAAAACAGATGTTGTGGATGTGTGTAGACAACTGGCAAAATGATCAGTGTGATCTGAGCTTCATGTTTGCAATTAAGCTTCCCAAGCATGGATCGGCACCAGAATTGCCATTTGGCTTTAAAAATACACTTTCCAGGGCTCATCATCATCCCAGGGTTCATAGCAGCACAATTTACAATAGCTAATATTTGGAAACAGCTGAAGTGCCCATCAGCAGATGAGTGGATTAGAAAACTGTGGTACATCTACACAATGGAATACTACACTGCCTTAAAAAAGAAGGAATTCTTACCATTAGCAACAGCATGGATGGAACTGGAGAGCATTATGCTAAGCAAAATAAGCCAGTCAGAGAAATATAAATATCATGTGATCTCACTCATATGTGGAATATAATGAACAACATAAACTGATGAATAAAAATAGAACCAGAGTCATAGAAGCATTGAATAGACTGTCCAACTTATGAGGGAAGGCAGGGGTGAGGGGTAAGAGATAAACTAAAGGACTTGTATGCATGCATATGAGCACAACCAATGGACACAGATGGGGAGAGGAGGAGAGGGCATGTGCTGGGGGTTGGGGGTGGCCGGGGAGAGGCCAATGGGGGGAAAAGGAGACTTATGTAATACTTTAAACAATAAAGAATTTAAATTTAAAAAAATGAATTAGAATTTCTTGATTCAAAGTTTGCATTTTCAGAAAGTCTTGCAGATGAGTCTGATGCTCTGTCAGATTTGAGAACTATGCCCTCAGGTTTCTTTCAAAGCTGGTGTATCCAGATCTAGAATATACCTAGGGAGTTATAATTAACCCAAGCTTCTGAACTATTTGTCCTCCAAGGGTGTGAGGGATAACTTCTTCATTATACTCTGAATTCCTTTGTCATATACTTTCCTGGAGTCTCAGGAAAATGTAAATGGGGAGGAATTCATGACTTACCCATTCACTACACCATTTCCAGAGTCACCAGAGGAAAGCCTGGGATTATATCCATTTTAAGGTTATATCAGAACCCCAGTAAGTCAACCCAAATTTCATTTCTTCATTGAATGAGGAAAAGAATAAAATTGTATTTGGTATATAGCTTTGGGTTCAGGGGGCAGACCCATGTCTTGGAGGGGATGACAGCAGCTGTGGTTATCTGTGAGCCCTGAAGCTTCCCTAGGACATGATGGTAAGTCAAAGGGTCCTTTGGAAATACCAGAGGGCGAGGGAAACAATCTGCAATAGGTAGTTGATGGTAACTAATCTGGAATGTGTCCGACCTCTATTTTCACAGGAAAAAATGAACATGAAAAAAGTCTTTCACAGGACACAAAACTTTAAAAACTCTTGTTCACAATAAAAGGAAGACCATACATGCATTCTTGTAAAAAACAAATGGGGAGAAAACCTTTATAACATACTAGAGGCCCAGAGCATGAAATCGTGCGTGGGTAGGGTCCTTAGGAGTAGCCGGCGATCAGGGCCATCTTCCGCCTGCTCACCAGTCCCCAGTCCCGTCCCGACGCCACCACCCACCCGGTTCCCCTTGCCAGTCCCCAGTCCCACCCTGCCGCCACCCACCCCTGCTTCCCGTTCGCCATCCGGGAATTGGAGCCTGCAGGCCGGAGGTTGCAGGGGAGGGACTGAGAGGTGGTCAATGCACCTCATAGCAACTGGTCAATTGGTCATTCTGGTCATTACACCATTATGGCTGCTGGGCTTTTATTATATAGGATTTGAAAGGTGAAGTATAACTAGACATAATTTGAGTTCCTGTTTATTAATAATGGAAAAATAATAACCCTGTGGGAACATAGAGAAAATGTATGAATAAGTAACTCTCAGAAGAAATAACAAATGCCCAAGGTATTGAACATGCCAGGCTTGTTTCAGCCAGATTCTTTTTCTCTTGCTGTTTCCTCTGTTTGGAACCCCATTGCCTGTAGATAACCACATGGCACATCTTCTCACTTCCTTCAGGTTGGCTTTAATGTCTTCTTGTCAGAAACACCTTCCATACCCACCCTATATAAGACAGCAGTACCCCAGGTTACACTATATGCTCAGTTCCCTACTTTATTTTGACTCAGAGAATCATAAACCTAATGCATGTGTTTATTGGTGTACTGTCTGTTTTCCTGAAATCCTATCTAATAAAAGAGTAATATGCAAATTAACCATCACTCCACTACACCCACAAGCCATGCCCACCAGCCAATTAAGAGCGAGTATGCAAATTAACCCAACCAAGATGGCTGCAGCCATGGAGAGAACAGGAGACTTGGGTTGCCCCTGGCGATGGAGGAAGCCAAGCTTTCCGCACACCCTGGACAGCCAAGGCCTCCATTCAAGGCTACAAAGTTTCAATTATAGAAGATAAATAAATCCCAACAAAAATGGCTGCGGCCACGGAGCCAACAGGAGGCTTGGGTTTCCCCAGTGATGGAGGAAGCCAAGCTTTCCACACACCCTGGCCGGCCAAGGCCTCCACTCAAGGCTACAAAGTTTCAATTATAGAAGATAAATAAATACTAGATACAAGGGCCTCAGCTTGGGTCACCGGGGGGCGTGGATGGCCTTCAAACCACCACAAGCCCCTCGCCCAGGCCACCCCATGCACCAAGGGAACCCCCATCCTGATCCAGGACACCCTTCAGGGCAAACCAGCTGGCCCCCATCCGTGCACCAGGCCTCTATCCTATCTAATAAAAGAGTAATATGCAAATTGACCATCACTCCAACACACAAGATGGCTGCCTCCATGTGGTCAAAGATGGCTGCCCCCATGTGGACACAAGATGGCCACCACAAGATCGCCAGCAGGGGAGGGCAGTTGGGAGGGACCAGGCCTGCAAGGGAGGGCAGTTTTGGGCAGTCAAGCCTGCAGGGGAGGACAGTTAGGGGTGACCAGGCCTGCAGAGGAGGGCAGTTAGAGGCAAACGGGCTGGCAGGGGAGCAGTTAGGCATCAATCAGGCTGGCAGGGGAGTGGTTAGGGGATGATCAGGCTGGCAGGCAGTAGCGGTTAGGGACAATCAGGAAGGCAGGCAGGCGAGCAGTTGGGAGCCAGCAGTCCTGGATTGTGAGAGGGATATCCGACTGCCCATTTAGGCCTGATCCTACTCGGGATCCCAGATTGGAGAGGGTGCAGGCTGGCCTGAGGGACACACACCCCCATGCATGAATTTCGTGCACCGGGCCTATAGTAGAATATAAAATCCATAAGAATGGGCACCCTGTCTGTCTTACTTATCACTATATCCCCATCCAATAAGATCACCCACAAGAGGCTTTGCATATTGTAAATATTTCAAAAAGAGGTTCTGATTCAATGACTAAAAGTTATTTAACTAATAATCAACAAAAATCAATATTAAAATGACAGTATGATGTATTTTCACAGTCATATTGCCAATTTTTTAAAGTTTTGTTGCTTTTTTTTTTTACTTAGAAGTAGAATATTCTTTCTTTTTAAAAAATATATTTTTATTGATTGCAGAGAGGAAGGGAGAGGGAGATAGAGATAGAAACATCAATAATGAGAGAGAATCATTGATCAGCTGCCTCCTGCATGCCCCTTACTGGGGATCAAGCCCACAACCTAGGCATATGCTCTTGACCAGAATCAAACCTGTGACACTTCAGTCCACAGGTTGACGCTTTATCCACTGAGCCAAGCTGGCAAGGGCTTATTGCCAATTTTTAAAAGATTAATAATATCTGGTGTAGGTAAAGATAGAGTGAAGTGGGTACTTCCAGATACTACCAAATTGCCCACTAAAACATGACACCAATTATAAACCATTTAATTAGATATATCAAATTTAAAATCCACATACCTTTTAATACAGCAATAAAACAAGCACATTATTTTTTTGGTAGCAGTAACAGCGACAGCAAAAACTTAGAGACAAATTAAATGTGTACCAAAGGGAAAGCAGTTAAATTATCACATTCACATGATAATACATCATGAAACAAAATAATGAGGTAGTATCTTATTCATAGTAATAGAAAGATTTTGAGAGATATATGTGAAATGACAAATGCAGAAAAATGATTCTATTTCTGAATAAATTATATTTATTAATATGCTTAAATTGCATAACAAACCCCCCAAAATGATACATGCTAAACCATTACAGCAGTTTTTCTTGGGGAGGGAAAGATTTGGTTAGGGTTGAGTGTGGAGAGGAAACTGTACTTGAAATTGTTTATTTTCTATGCTTTTTTATTTTTAATACAATTAGCATGTATGCATTGCATTTTTTGAGACATAAAAGGGAAGTTGGGTCAAACAAGTTAATATAAAATCTTAAGCTAATAGAGTGCCTTCTACAATTTTTATTACTACACCTTCTGGATTTGGGACCCAAAAAAAAATGCTACTGCTTATTTCACTGCATCAAAGAAGGGTTGCAAGACATGGTCACTGGGATTCATTTGTGAATCCTTGCCTAGATATCTGCATGTCACCAGAAATTGTAGGCTAAATTTGAGTGGCTCTAAATTTTTCTAGAAAGTAGTTCTAAAGTGTTTATTTGTACCTCAGAGATGGAAGTGTAAATTACTCCCCCAAAGGTTAAAAATATATATATATAGGGCTAGTTAGAGTAGGAAGGTATGTAAATAATAAAGTATGCATCTTTTCCTACGGAAGTAGAGAAAGGTCATATAAATGAAATTGTAAGATAGATTATATTTGAAGCAATAGATTATAACTGAGCTGAATTTTGAAGACTGAAAAACTATGTGAGAGGACAGAAGGAAGTCCACTGCAAAAGTGTGCTAGTACGCACAAGAGCACTTAATAGCACAGCGATTTGGGGTCCCTGAAAGTAATTTGGTATATCTGGTTTGGGGGTGGGGCAGCAGGTGAAGAAGCAGGACATGAAGGGGGAGGCTTGTGTGAGGAAAAGAAGCAAACTTAAAAGAAAGCAAATACGGTTTTGGACATACTGAGTTTAGACGTCAATGAGATAATCCAGTGGAGATGTGCAGTAAATGGTTAGGCATACAGGTTTGGAACTCAGGCAACAGCTAAAATATGGGATGTCAGTTTGGCTACATCAGCATATGGTAGACATATGAAGAATGTTGACACCAGGGAGAATAATGGCATCATAAGAGGGAAGCTCATAGGAATGATGGTAGGAAACACAGCAGTAAGAAAAGGAGGAGGAGGAAATAGAAGACAAAGTAAGGGAAGAGCAGAGTGGCTAAAAGTATTAAATGCTTCAGAATGGTAAATTAAGATTGAGGCTGATAAGAATTCCACTGGATTTGCATCCTAACTGATGTGTATAGAGAATTCCCCCCTTGTTTTATAAGTGAGTAGGAGGCATTCTAGTATTGTCTTCTCCAAGGATCGATTCCAGATTTTCCTCCCAGGCATTGATTTCTTTCAGCTTCAGTACTCTCACATCATGTTATTTAAGCCACTATTTCCACTTAACTTTTTCAACTGTATTTCCTTTCCTCCACTAGAATGTAAATTCCAAGATGACAGAAACCATGTATATTTATCATTGTATAAAAGACAGGACCGTACATAAGTCTGAGCATAAAATAGATTCTTAATAAATATATGCAGAATTGAATAAAATTATAGTGTTTTATGAATATATCCTACCTTCCTTATTGGACTACATGCTAATGAAAAGCCTTTGCTTGAGAAATTATATTTTTGACAACCCGTTTCCACAGATCGATTTCCCATGAGTCATTTTATTGAAATTATATGGCTGGTGTTTCAGGTAGTACTCAACCAGTCATTCCAAATTCTTGTTTTGCAACCTGGCACAACTATCTCAGGTAGTGTTATTAAATTTTCAAAAAGATCTTAACATAAAATTTGCTCTAAATTTGGAAAACTTGCACACATTTCCATTTTGCTTTTGAGAGGAAGGATGCACAGATGTTTAGAAATCTAAAAAATTGCACTACAGAATTTCACAACTTCACAATGTTTGTGCATCACAGTTTGTGGTGATCCTGATAGCTAGAGGAAAGGAAAAATTTGTAATTTAGGTATGGATCTTTAAATTATAATCTCATTTATAAGGACTTCGCTTTCTTCTCAGTCTTCTCTACAAAATAATCACAGTCTGGGTGATTCTTGCTTACATGTCAAAATAAATTAAATGTATATCAGCAACTACCATGATGTTAATGGGGGATTTGGAGTGTCTGCCAGTTTGTGACATACTAACCATTGTAATATTAACAAACAAACTTAACTTCAGAAAAGCGGAACTTAGGGTTTCTTTTCATTTAGAGGATTTCTACAAGACCACTTTTGAAATTTATTTTATTTATATTGATTCCTATAGAACATTTAATAAGAGAACATTGTTATCATACTTCAATCCTTCGAGGTACGCATAGTTTCCCAGGAGGCAGTATGCTCTATATCAGTGGTTCTCAACCTTTCTAATGTCATGGCCCTTTAATACAGTTCCTCATGTTGTGGTGACCCCACAACATGTATTATCTTGTTCCTATCAATATCCTTGACATCAGGCAGAGCTCTACAGCAGCGGTTCTCAATCTGTGGGTCGCGAGCCACAGGTTGAGAACCGCTAGCAGGGTCGCCTAAGACAATCAGAAAACACAGATATTTACATTATGATTCATAATAGTAGCAAAATTACAGTTATGAAGTAGCAATGAAAATAATTTTATGGTTGGGGTCACCACAACATGAGGAACTGTATTAAAGGGTCGCGGCATTAGAAAGGTTGAGAACCACTGCTCTAGATGGAAGAGTGGGCCATGAAGTCTGAGTGCAGGTCCTGTGAGCCAAAGCTTGTTTTCAGCAGAGGAGATGCAGGACAAGTGTCAGACCAAAGTCTGAATCAGACCCAGCTCTCTGTCTGACCCACAGCCAATTGCTTAACTTTTCTAAGCTTCAGTTTTCTGTAAAATGGGAGAGATTGTGATAGTACCCACCACATAAGGTTGTTGTGAAGATTATATGGGACAATTATATAAAAACTAGAGGCCTGGTGCACGAAATTTGTGCATGGGGGTGGGGGGGGGGTGTCCCTCAGGCCAGCCTGCACCCTCTCCAATCCGGGATCCCTCGAGGGATGTCTGACTGCCCTCTCACAATCCAGGACTGCTGGCTCCCAACTGCTCACCTGCCTGCCTTCCTGATTGCCCCTAACCACTTCTGCCTGCCAGCCTGATCACCCCCTAACCACTCCCCTGCCAGCCTGATTGATGTCTAAATGCTCCCCTGCCAGCATGTTTGCCCCTAACTGCCCTCCTCTGCAGGCCTGGTCACACCTAACTGCCCTCCCCTGCAGGCCTAGTCACCCCTAACTGCCCTCTCCTGCTGGCCCAGTCACCCTAACTGCCCTCCCCTGCAGGCCTGGCCCCCCCAACTGCTCTCTCCTGCAAGCCTGAGTCCCACCCAACTGCCCTTCCCTGCAGGCCCGGTCACCCCCAACTTCCCTCCTCTGCTGGTCTGGTCACCCCTAACTCCCCTCCCCTGCAGACTTGATTGCCCCCAACTGCCCTCCCTTGTAGGCCTGGTCCCTCTGAACTGCCCTCCCCTGCTGGCCATCTTGTGCTGGCCATCTTGTGTCCACATGGGGGAGGATCTTTGACCACATGGGGCAGCCCTCTTGTGTGTTGGAGTGATGGTCAATCTGCATATTACTCTTTTATTAGATAGGATAGAGGCCTGGTGCATGGGTGGGGGTCAGCTGGTTTTCCCTGAAGGGTATCCCGAATCAGGGTGGGGGTTCCCTTGGGGTGTGGGTTGGCTTGGGTGAAGGGCCTGTGGTGGTTTGCAGGCCAGCCATGCCCCCTGGCGACTCAAGCAGAGGCCCTGGTGTCTGGGATTTATTTACCTTCTACAATTGAAACTGTAGCCTGGAGCAGAGCCAAGCCTCCTGCTCACTCCATGGCCAGCAGCCATTTCTCTTGGGATTGATGTATCTTCTATAATTGAAACTTTGTAGCCTGGAGCAGAGGCCTAGGCCAGCCAAGGCTGCAGAAGCTTTGCTTCCTCCATTGCCAGGGGCAACCCTTGCCTCCTGCTCTTTCCAGCTCAGTGGCTGCCTCCATTTCTGTTTGGATTTGTTTAGCTTCTATAATTGAAACTTTGTAGCCTTGAGTGGAGGCTTAGGCAGGCAACGGCAGGCAGAAAGCTTGGCTTCCTTTGTTACCAGGGAAACCCAAGCCTCCCTCCTGCTCTCTGTGGCTGTTGCCATCTTGGTTGGGTTTATTTGCATATTTGCTCCTGATTGGCTTGTGGGTGTGGCTTATGGGCGTGGCTTGTGGGTGTAGCAGAGTTAGGGTCAATTTGCATATTACTCTTTTATTAGGTAGGATTTACACAATGCCTGGATCATGATACTATCTCAATAAGTAACATACTGAAGCATCTCAAAAATACATTTTATTTTTTTGCCACTGTAAGATGGTGATAGTAATAGTAGCTGTCTCATGGGATAGCTGTGAAGGTTAAATAAGGTTCTCTATGTTAAGTACCTTTCTAGTCTCCAGACATATGGTAACTTTTCTCCTCCAGCCATAAAAGAGGCATTGGTTCATTCCACATATATCCATTGAGAGCCTAACATGCTTGTTACTATATGGATAATCTATACTAATAAAAGGGTAATATGCTAATTAGACCAGACATCTTCTGGACATCCATCTGGACATCCTTCCAGACACAGCCATGGTGTCGGGGGCCAAGGCAGAGGCAGTTAGGGGCAATCAGGCCAGCAGGGGAGGGCAGTTAGGGGCAACTGGGAGGCAGAGGTGGTTAGGGGCAATCTGGCCAGTAAGGGAGAAGTTAGGGGCAATCAGGCCGGCAAGGGAATGCAGTTAGGGGCCATCAGGCAGAGGCAGTTAGGGGCGATCAGGCAGAGAGGTTAGGGGCAATCAGGCAGCAGGCAGAGGTGGTTGGGGGTGATCAGGCAGACAACGGAGCAGTTAGGGGCATCAGGCAGGCAGGCAGAGTGGTTAGGGGTGATCAAGCAGGCAGGCAGGTGAGCGGTTAGGAGCCAGCAGTTCCAAATTGTGAGAATGATGTCCAACTGCTGGTTTAGGCCTGATCCGTGCATTGGAGAGGTCCCAGATTGGAGAGGGTGCCGGATTGGAGAGGGTGCCAGGCCGGGCTGAGGAATCCTCTCCCCCTACCCCCATGCACAAATTTCATGTACCGGGCCTCTAGTTACATTATAAGGATCTATAAGTAGAATAAGAACAAGCACAGGAACAATTTCTGGGTCTAAAGCCAGAAAGCCAGGCTTGCCATCTTAGCTTCACTATCCTTCAGCTTTATGAATTTGGTTAAGTCAGTGGTTGGCAAACTCATTAGTCAACAGAGCTAAATATCAACAGTACAACAATTGAAATTTCTTTTGAGAGCCAAATTTTTTAAATTTAAACTTCTTCTAACTCCACTTCTTCAAAATAGACTCACCCAGGCTGTGGTATTTTGAAGTAAAAAGAGCCACACTCAAGGGGCCAAAGAGCCGCATGTGGCTCGCGGGCCGCAGTTTGCCGACCACTGGGTTAAGTCATTCAACTTTTTGGTAGTCTGTTTCCTTATCTCCTAAACTGGGGCAGACACAACTGCCCTGCCTGATGTCAGGGATATTGATAGGAACAAGATAATACATGTAAAAGTTCTGTGTAAAGTACCAAATGCTACTGATGACAATTCACAAGATGAATGGGCATGAGAGGAAATTCTTTGTTGCACTCAGAACTCATGTCTAAGAAGGATCAGATGGGAAGTGGCCTGACAGGAGACTTCTTCCTTCTTCCTAGCCTTTAGATTTAAGTTTTTGCAAAGTCCTAAGAGTAAAAAGTCATCTAAACTCCAAAGGGGATATTTCCAAAGGATTTAAAGCTTGAATTTATATATGTTAATGTGACACGGGCAAAGAAGTTTGTTTGTTTTAAACAGTTTCTGCAATAATTCTTATATACTTGATGCTGCCAAATAAGTTACCATCTCATGCAGAACTAAACCTTGATGGCCAGCCTAAATCTAGATATTTCAGAAGTTGATTTAATACCACCAAATCCACAAGGATTTGCTTACACAAAACACATCTCCTGTCAGTGTTTACCTGGCTTGCAGACAACCCCCCAGACTAGCAATCCGCTGCTTCCTGCTCTCTCTCTCTTCTTTTAAAATTCTTTATTGTTTAAAGTGTTACATATGTCTCCTTTTTCTCCCATTGAACTCTCCCCGTTCGTTCCCACTACCCTCCCTCTCCCACCCCCCGCCAGCACATGCCCTCACTCCCCTACTGTCTGTGTCCATGGGTTCTGCCTATCTGCCTATATGCATGTATACAAGTCCTTTGTTGATTTCTCACCCCCTTGCCTGCCCCACACCTTCCCTCTAAGGTTGGATGGTCTGTTCAATGCTATCTAGATCTATTTTAGTTCATCAGTTTATGTTCATTATATTCCACAAATGAGTGAGATCATGTGATATTTATCTTTCTCCAACTGGATTATTTTGCTTAGCATAATGATTTCCAGGTCCATCCATGCTATTGTAAATGGTAAGAGTTCCTTCTTTTTTTATAGCAGTGTAGTGTTCCATTGTGTAGATGTACCACAGTTTTTTAACCCACTCATCTGCTGATGGGCACTTAGGCTGTTTCCAAATCTTAGCTATGGTAAATTGTGCTGCTATGAACATAGGGGTGCATATATCCTTTCTGATAGGAATTTCTGGTTTCTTGTGGGGGAAAAGGAACCTTCATGCAGACTGGTGCAGCCACCGTGGAAAACAGTATGGAGTTTCTTCAAAAAATTAAAAATGGGACTCCCATTTGACCCAGTAATCCCACTTCTAGGAATATATCCCAAGAATCCAGAAACACCAATCAGAAAGGAAATATGCTTCCTGCTCTCTTGTTGGCAACCTGTTTTCTTCAGTCTCTTGCAAACAGTAGTTGAAGGCTTAGGAGGTCTTAGGATGATTCAAATTTACAACAAACATTATTAGCTGTTGCAGTCACATTCTGTCCTCTTCCTGTGTTTAGACTCCAAAATTCTCCAACCTTAAACCCAAGACTGTGTAAGACAATCAACAGTAGAGGTGCAAAGTGTCAAAGAGGCCTGGCTTTTCAAAGGGCATGGTACCAACTGTGAAGAGAAGGATTTTCTTCCTAACATTTCTTATACTTTCTCCCACGGGGAGAAACAATTTACTTTTCTGATACTAAATCTTTTTCATGTGGTTTGCTCTAGATGGAATTGTCAGTTATGTCTTTATAAAAAACACACCCATATCCAAATTTGAAAGTCAAAACATGATAATCTCAGAGGTACTTTAAAAAAAAATCTGATGTCAGGCAAATATTTATAATTAGTAAAACAACCTCTCTAAAAATTAGAACTATTTTTCTATGCCATCCCTGGAATAACAGTAATCATCCTGATTGGAAAATCATCACAGCTGCTATATTTTTGAAAGTCACAGTGTTGCAACAAGGGTTTTACATGTTGGCAAAGCAGGGGGGCCCTTTGGTGGACTTGGTCAGAAATATCTCAGGCCCCTCAATTCCTGCATTGCTTGAAGTCACTTCTTTGGGAAGCTGGCGGGGAGATGTGAGCCTCCGTTGGACAAATGGGCAAGTAGATCCAGACTCTGACAGAAGAGATCATGGAATGGATAAGTCTTAATGGGGAAGTGAAAAAAGAAAATAATTGATTCAGAGCACAATGGATTTCACTAGGTTTTCTCGGATTTGACATGACAATATTGGGAATGTGAGAGATGGGAAGAGGAAGAAAGAAAAGCATGCCTTCTTCTTTCATTAATTTAACGAATGTTTGAGTTTAACCATGCAGGCTCTAGGAATACATAGTTTTCACCCTCAAAAAGTTTACAGTAGAGGGAAGCAGAAAGGTAACCAGGTCATTTAACACCTTGTAAGGAGTGCTGCGCTAGGAGTAGTGCAGGAGCACAGGAGGAGGGGCGCCTATCCACGTGGGTTTCCTGGAGCAGGTGAAAGCTGGATTATGGCATTTTTGTTAACCAGGCAAAGAGAGAAATGGTGAAGGCACAGGACACAGCATATTCTGCCTATCACCTCAAGGCTGCCTTTCAGAAGAGCTGCAATGAATTTAATGCAGTTGCACCAGAATATCAGGAAGAGACATGACCAGAAATGAGGCTGTTAAGCATGGACTCAATCCCTAAAGGACGTTGCCAGCTTTGTAAGGAACGGAACTTTATCCTAAGGGCAATGGGAACAATGTATGTTAGCAAGCACTCAATAGGTATTGGCTATTAGAATTATGTTGTAATCTAGAGAATGACATGATTAGATGTGTGCTGGAAAATGATCACTCTGACCTAAGAAGGAGGAATAGTTTTATGATTTACTCAACAGTGTGAGATAATACCTAGTTTTCAGTGTAGAGAATACATGGGAATATATGTTGATTATGGGTAAGCAATGAGATGGGGTTGAGAGTAAACATTTTGTTAAATCAAAAACAACCAACCAGTTTTCAAAATTTAAAACAGAAGAGAACCTTAACTGATTATTTAGCTTTAACATTCTTATTTAACATATAAGTAAACCGAGGCTTAAAGAGGTTAAATGACTACCTCAAAATCGCAAAGCTAGTGGGTGGATTTGGTAATAAACATTGGGTCCTTTTTTTAGAGGTGGTCTCCTTTTTTTCAATTACACCTTACAGTCGATATTATTTTGTATTAGTTTCAGGTGTATAGCAGGTGGTTAGACAATCATATACTTTACCAAGTGTTACCTCCCTCCCACCACAACTATTTCTAGTATCCACCCAGCACCATATGTCGTTAGTACAATATTATTATTATTATTTTTTATATTTTTAATTGATTTTACAGAGGAAGGGAAAGGGAGAGGGAGATAGAAACATCTTGATGAGAGAGAATCATTGGTCAGCTGCCTCCTGCATGCCCCCCACTGGGGATCTAGCCTGCAACCTGGGCATGTACCCTGACCTGGAATTGAACTGTGACCTTCCTGGTTCATAGGTTGATGCTCAACCACTGAGCCACACTGGCTGAGCGAGTTATTACAATATTATTGACTATATTCCCTATGTTGTACTTTACCTCCTTGTGACTATTCTATAGCTACCAATGTATACTTCTTAATCCCTTTACCTGTTTCCTCCAGTCCCCCCAAATACCTCCCCTCTAGCACCCATCAGTCTGTTCTCTGTGTTATGAATCTGTTTCTACGTTGTTCATTAGATTCTACATATAAGTGAAATCATATGGTATTTGTCTTCCTCTGACTGACTTATTTTACTTAGCATAATACCCTCTAGATCCATTGTTGCAAATCCATTCTCTTTTTATGGCCAAGTAATATTCCATTATATATATATATATATATATATATATACATATATATATATATATATATATACATATATATATATATATATATATATATATATATACCACCACTTTTTTATCTACTCATCTGTCAAAAGGCACTTGGGCTGCTTCCATATCTTGGCTATTGTAAATAATGCTGCAATGAACATAGGAGTGCATCAATTCTTTCAAATTAGTGTTATGGGTTTCTTCAGATATATACCCAGAAGTGGAATGGCTGGGTCATAAGGCAGCTCCATTTTGAATTTTTTGAGAAACCTCCATACTGTTTTCCATAGTGGCTGCACCAATCTGCATTCCCACGAACAGTGCATGAGGGTTCCTTTTACTTCACATTCTCACCAACAGTTTTGTTTATTGATTTATTGGTGATAGTCATTTTGACAGGTGTGAGGTGATATATATCATTATGGTTTTAATTTGCATTTCTCTGATGATTAGCGATATTGAGCATCTTTTCCTAAGTCCATTAACCATCTGTATGTCCTCCTTGCAGAAGTCTCTATTCAGGTCCTCTGCCCATTTTTTAAAATTGGATTGTTGGCTTTTTTGGTGTTGAGATGCATAAGTTCTTTATAAATTTTGGATATTATCAGATGTATCATTGAAAATATTTTCTCCCATTCAGTAGGTTTTCTTTTAATTTTGTTCATGGTTTCCTTTGCTGTGCAAAAACTTTTGTTTAATGGAATCCCATTTGTTTATTTTTTTTTTTGTTTCTTTTGCCTGAGGACATATGTAAGAAAAAAATATTGATAAGAGAAATGTCATAAAATGTACAGTCTATGTTTTCTTCTAGGAGTCTTATGGTTTTGAGTCTTAACCTTTAAGTATTTAATCTAACTTGAGTTTATTCTTGTACATACTATAAGAAGGTGGTTTAGTGTCATTTTTTTTGCATGTGTCTGTCCAATCATTGCAGTTCTATTTATTGAATAGACTGTTTTACCTCAGCCTCTTTGTCAAATATTAATTGCCCATATAGGTGTGATTTACTCTGGGTTCTCTATTCTGTTCCATTTATCTATATGACTGTTTTTATGGCAGTACTATGCTATTTTGATTACTATAGCTTTGTAGTATAGTTTGATATCAGGTAGTATGATACTTCCAACTTTGTTGTTCTTTCTTAAAATTGCTGTGGCTATTTGGAGTCTTTTATGGTTCCATATGAATTTTTGGATTATTTTAGTTCTGTGAAATAGGTCATTGATATTTTGACAGGAATTGAGTTGACTCTATAGGATGCTTTGGGAAGAATGGACATTTTAATAATGCTAATTCTTCCTATCCATGAGCACAGTATATGCTTCCATTTATTTGTATCTTCTTCAATTTTTTCCTTCAGAATCTTATAATTTTCTGAGTATAGGTTTTTAACCTCTTTGGTTAAATTTATTCCTAGGTATTATTGTTTATGTAATTGTAAATGGGATTGTTTTATTACTTTCCCTTTCTGATAGTT
This sequence comes from Eptesicus fuscus, assembly GCF_027574615.1. Classification (NCBI taxonomy): domain Eukaryota; kingdom Metazoa; phylum Chordata; class Mammalia; order Chiroptera; family Vespertilionidae; genus Eptesicus; species Eptesicus fuscus. The sequence goes on along the minus strand of NC_072485.1, from coordinate 17,448,188 downwards.
CATTATTGGTGTATAAAAACCACAATTGATTTCTGAATATTTATTTTGTATTGTGCTATTTTATTGAATTCATTTATCGGTTCTAGTAGTTTTTGGTGGAATCTAGGGTTCTCCAAATAATGACAGTTTTACTTCTTTCTTTCCAATTTGGGTGTCTTTTATTTTTTTTTTCCTTTTTTTCTTTTCTTTTCTTTTCTTTTCTTTTCTTTTCTTTTTTATGATTGCTGAGGCTAGACTTCCAGTACTGTGTTGAATAAGAGTGGTGAAAGTGGACATCCTGATCTTAAGGGAAATGCTTTCAGTTTTCTCCCATTGTGTATAATGCTAGTGGTGGGGTTGTCATATATGCCTTAAATATGTTGAGGTATGTTCCTTCTATTTCCACTTTGCTAAGAGTTTTTATCATAAACTAGAGGCTGGTGCATGAATTTCGTGCACTGGGGGGGGTAGGGGGAGGCTTGTCCCTCGCCCAGCCTGCACCCTCTCACAATCTGGGACCCCTCAGGGGATATCCAACTGCCAGTTTAGGCCCGATCCCACAGGCCTAAACTGGCAGTCGGACATCCCTCTCACAATCCGGTACCGCTGGCTCCTAACCACTAGACTGCTTGCCTGCCTGATCACCCCTAACCACTCTGCCTGCCTGACTGATTGCCCCTAACCACTTGCCTGCCTCAGCCCCTGCCGCCACAGCTTTGTACAGAAGGACATCCAGAATGACATCTGGAAGGTTGTTCAGCTGTCTGGTCTAATTAGCATATTACACTTTTATTATTATAGACTAGAGGCCCTCTCCAATCTGGGACCCCTTGAGGGATGTCTGACTCTGGCTCCCAACCGCTTGCCTGCCTGCCTCCTGATTGCCCTTAATGGCTTCTGCCTGCCAGCCTGATCACCCCCCTAACCACTCCCCTGTCAGCTTGATCAACACCTAACTGTCCTCCTGTGCAGGCCTGGTCACCCCCAACTGCCCTCTCCTGCTGGCCTGGTTCCCCAAACTGCCCTCCCCTGCCGGCCATCTTGTGGTGGCCATCTTGTGTCCACATGGGGCAACCATCTTTGACCACATGTGGGCAGCCATCATGTGTGTTGAAGTGACAGTCAATTTGCATATTACATCTTTTTTTTCATATTATCTCTTTATTATATAGGACAGGTGTTAGATTTTATCAAATGTTTTTCTTTTTTTAAAAAAGATATTTTATTGATTTTTCACAGAGAGGAAGAGAGAGGGACAGAGAGCTAGAAACATCGATGATAGAGAGACATCAATCAGCTGCCTCTTGCACAACCCCCACTGGGGATGGGCCCGCAACCAAGGTACATGCCCCTGACCGGAATCGAACCTGGGTCCCTTGAGTCCGCAGGCCGATGCTCTATCCCCGGAGCCAAACCGGTTTCAGCTCAAATGTTTTTTCTGTATCTATTGATATGATTATATGATTTTTGTCCTTCATTTTGTTTATGTGGCACATCACATTAATTGATTTGTAAATATTGTACCAATCTTCATCCCACTTTATCATGGTATATTATCTATTTAATATATTACTGAATTCAGTTTTCTAATATTTTGTTGAGGATTTTTGGATGTATGCTCATCAGGGCCATTGGCCTATAATTTTCTTTCATTGTAGTGTCTTTATCTGGTTTTGGAATTAGGGTGCTATCTATATATATAAAACCCTAATATGCAAATAGACCGAACAGTGGAACAACTGAACAACTGGTCGCTATGATGTGCGCTGACCACCAGGAGGCGTGTGCAGAACATGGCAGGTGTTGTTAGCAGGTGGCAGAGCGCGGAACATGATGGGCAGAGGCCATAGTGGGATGGTGGAGCAGGTGAGGGGGGCGCCAGACCAAGGCGGGGCGCTGATCACTCTCATCAGGGCGAGCCTCTGGTGGTTACTGAAAATTCTTTGCTCCCGTGTGCCACAGTCCCTCCCACTGACAGCACCGGAGCCGCCTCTCGCACCCACTGCCAGTGCCCGGCGCTGATCCTGATGGCTCAGTGCTGTCAGCAAGTGCAAGTGGAGGCTGCCAGCCCCAATCAACCCTCAGAGCTTCTCCACCTCCCCCTGCTCCTGAGGGGTGATTAGGGCAGCAGCTGCTGCTCGCACCCGCTGCTGGCACTGGCACCAATCGCTCCACGCCGTCAGCAGGTGCAAGCGGGGCCAGAGCCCTCAGTGCCTGGGAGCAGTGACTGCGAGATCAGGGCTGCCAGCAGAGAGGGGACCAGGAGCTGTGGCAGTAGGGGCCAGGTAGGGGCGCAGAGGATGAGCCTAGACCCTCCCTGTGCCCCCCGCAGCCTAGTGGCCCACAGTTCCTTTCTAGGTGCACGAATTCGTGCATTAGACCCTGAGTTGGCCTTATAAAATGAGCATGGGAGTCTTCCCTCCTCTTGAATTTTTTTCAATAGTTTGAGAAGGGTAGGTGTTAGTTCTTTTTTGTATGTTTGGGAAAATTCACCTGTAAAGCCAGCTGATATAGGACTTTTGTTTATTGGGAGTTTTTTAAAGTTTCTGCTTCAATTTTGTTGGTTGTAATCACTCTGTTCAGATTTTGTGTTTCTTAATTCAGCTTTGGAAAATTGTATGTTTCTAGAAAATTATTCATTTCTTTCAGATTGGCCAATTTTTGAGCATATAATTGTTCATATTTTCTTACAATTTTTTGTATTTCTTTTTTTTCTTAATAATTCTGGTTAAAGGTTTATTAATCTTGCTTATCTTTTCAGAGAACTAGCTCTTGGTTTCATTGATGTTTTGTATTGGTTTTGGGTGGGGGTTTTTTAGATACTATATTTTATTTATTTTCACTGTGATCTATTTCCTTCCTTCTACTCACTTTGGGATTTGCTGTTGTTCTTTTTCTAGGTCATTTATGTGGAAGGTTGGATTGTTTATTTGAGATTTTTCTTGTTTTTTTGTAGTAGGCCTTTATTGCTATGGATTTTTCTCACATGACTGCTTCCAGCTGTGTCCCATATGTTTTGGGTTGTTGTGTTTTTATTTTCACTTGTCTTAAGGTATCTTTTGATTTTCCCCCTTAATTTCATTGTTAACCCATCCATTGTTTAGTAACATATTATTTAACCTCCATGTGTTTGTGTGTTTATCAGGTTGTTGTTTTTAAAATTGATTTCTAGTTTTATACCATTGTGGTCAGAGAAGATGTTTGATATGATTTCAATCTTCTTAAATTTATTGAGACTTATTTTGTGGTCTAACATGGTCTATTCTGAAAAATGTTCCATGAGCACTTGAAAAGAGTGCTGCTTTGGGATGAAATGCTCTGAAAAAACCACTGGGTTCTTTAGATCCTAGTCCATTGCTGTTTCAGTCTCCCTTTGTGTCCTTAAAGAACCATGAAAGAAGTGGATCAACAATGACTGAAGGTTGTTACTAAGATTCTTTTCTTCTGTTGCAAGTGTCATTCAAACTACCAGAAAACATTGTGCCCCACATTTAAATAACTTCCTCAGGTACTATCCTCATGCTATTGAAATTTTTTTGTTGATTTTGTTTACTAACTTACATTTCAGAAGATGAAAGAGCTTTTAGTTGAGGATATTCCATCTATTTTCCAATTTCTGACCAAATCCCTAAAGTGAAATGAAAAATAAACTACCCTCTTGAATGTAAGTAATTGTTAGGATCAGAAACAACCCTGAAAATGTTTGTTTTTCAGACAGTGTCTCCATAATATAACCTTTTAAGAACTGATTCAAGAGCCATATTATTCACTGTGCATAATGGGGAGCAATTTTGATGTTGCTTTCAATCATGGAAATTAGAGCAAGGAAAGCTTTTAAAGACTCCAGTGCCACCTCTCTCCACTGATACATTACTCATCAGAACTTCACAAATGGTCTCGCGCCTCCAAGCTGGGTGGTGGAATCATGGGGCTGGGTGCCAGCATTGTTTGTTCTGTGCCTTTGAGCAAATAATTTTATCCCCTTTTGACCCACCTATGAAATGAGAATGAATGAGTAGTTTATAAACATAGTTCTCTTCTGTGACATAACAAAAAACACCAAAAGACTTTTACCTCAGAGAAGTAACTCAAAATACTTAGTACTTGTTATATTACTTTTTATTACCCTTATTTATTCTTTAATTGAAGTGTATCCTTTTTTATATAGGGTTCTTGGGGTTATTAACAAGTAAATATATAACACAATTTATTTTTATATATAATGCAATATTTAATATGTTGGTCTATTCACATCTACTTCTACCCATTACCAAGGTATCAAGTTGGTGAGGGCCACTAGTAAAAATATTGCAAATCAGAACAATGAATATCAATTGAATTCTCTTCCCTAGAATCAAGCAGACTGATCAACACATTGGAATAATGCCGAAGGGCATGTGCATTTGCCTTATCTACTCAATTTTCATCTATTTTCTTGATTTGATGTAAAAGGTATAAATAGGGCCTGCTGCCCCTGGAAAGGGGGCCTCCATGTTACCCAGTGCTAACTGAGGAATTTCCTCATTCAGCATCTACCATAGATTAATAATTAACATTCTGAATCATTCCTAGAGCAAAGTGGGTGATTAATGTTTGCTTTCTTAAGGAGAGAATTCAAGTCAACATAGTTTATTTTACATGTAGGTAGGAGTAGAAGGGAGGATTAGGGGAAGGGGACATTTTCGGAGAGTAGTAGACCTTAGTGAAAAAGGTGTTGTAATTTGAGGAGTATAAAGATATTGAACTAATACTTCCATCATTAATTATTAAGCACTTCTTGTTTATATTAATAGATGGCAAACATCACCTAGAATACAGCATACACTTTGAAAGTCAGTCATTGTGTTACATGCTTGGCCATTTTGAGGAAGAATGGTTCTTTTATTTAAGAAGGATCCTGGGGAGATTCTAGAATTAAAAGTTTATCACTGCCTTTGAACAACTTTCATTTGTGTAGGAAAACAGTTCTCTGCCACATTTCTCCACTATGAAATAAACTAAATAAATTATCATTATTTAAATGTGACTAATGAACCTGAAACTATTCTCACCTTATTGCATCGTTGGGTTCCAGCCTCATCTATATAACTATAGGCTGTCTGACTTTAGGCAAGTCATTTAATTTCTTACTTTCCAAGGTCTGCAACGTAGGCATGAAGGGTTGGTAGAAACATTGTACAAGGTTTGGAGATCCTTTAGAAGGTTTTAAGCCTATAAATGACAAGATTTGGGTTACTTTTTAAAAATCAGATTCATTGAGCTGACCCACTGCTTTATCTGAAGGCTATTGTAAAACAAAAATCAAGTGAAAGATAGTAGAAACTCAGATTAGGGTAGTGGCAGGAAACATGGTGAGAAATGGTCAGATTCTGGATATAGTTTGAAAGTGGGGTCAACTAGGTTTCCTTGTCAGATTGCCTATGGGACATGAGAAAAATAATGAGCCGAAGATACTTCCAAAGTTTATGGATTCAGCAGTTAAAATTATGAAATCATATCAACTGAGATAGAAAGGTTGTAGGTGAAGCAGAATTGGTGTATGCATGTGGTGTGTGTGTGTGTGTGTGTGTGTGTGTGTGTGATGGGAGGGTGAGTTACAGCTCAGTTTTGACATAATAAATTTGATATTTCCACTCATTTCTTTTATATTTTGAAAGGCAGTCCTAGCTAAATCACCCCAAGGCTGTTAGGCAAAGCAGTAATGAAAAGGGTGTGGACATTATGAAGCCTAGTAATGATCTCTTCTTTGGGAAAACTGCTGTTTGAAACTGCTGTTTTGAAGTTCTCTGCTATTTCTTGCTAGTACCTTGTTCCATAAGTCAACTCTGTTATTTTTAGACAGTCTTTTATTCTGTAAAAATAACTGTTTTTTAGCTTGAATAATAGAAAAGATAAACTTAACTGTCCGACCTTGCAAGCTAGCCATCTAACATAAGGGGCTGATACGCTGATACTGATAATATTCCCATGCCAGGTGCCTGTATAGATATGTACTCAAGGTTACAAGTTGTCTGTATAGATATGACAGGTATTTGTTATATATAATATATACTCAAGGTTACAAGCCCTCTGCAAAAATAACTTACATAAAGAACTAGAAGGATATAAAAAGGGAATGCTCCTTCCTTTAGTTGTTCAGAATTTGACAGAGATATTCTGCTCTGAACCCGGGCAAAATAAAGATGACTCCTAACTAATTGGCTCATTTAGGCATTTTGTATCTAGCTCACTGATTTACGATACAACGATTAGAGTTTTACAGATCTAAACTCCAGTGCTAGCTCCTCCTCCACTTATTGGCTGTTGGAGCAATGGAAAAACACATTAATCTAATAAGTTTCAGCTTTAGGATCTGTAAAATGAATACAGTGATAGCTACAATGGTATTATTCTTATGAGGATAAAATAAAATACTATAAGTAAAATAACTGAAACATAGTATATATTTAATAAATTTATTATTGTTATTAACAATACGAACTATTTTTCTATGTGTAGTTGGTGAGTCATGACTTTCCATATTCTACTCTGACCTCTGCTCTCAATCTTCCCCCTAAATTTCAGACCCTAAGGCAGTGTTCTCTCACCAGCCTACCACTCTGACTTAACTGGTATGGTATGCTCTTCCTTCTCTTTCCATCCACAGAGTTATCTATACCCTATTCTAATATACCCTTTTACTCAACAGAGACAAGGTCTTCAAGTCCAGAGCCACAGATTTTCTTCACTGGTATCTATTTGGATCTGATACATTAATATTGACTTGTACCTAAGAGAGAGGAAGCTAGAAGAATAAGGTGGTGTCATATACTTTTTAAATATATTTTTATTAATTTCAGAGAGAAAGGAAGAGAGAGAGATAGAAACATCAATGATGAGAGAGAATCATTGATTGGCTGCCTCCTGCATGCCCCCCCCCCCCCCCCCAATGGGGATCAAGCCCACAACCCAGGCATGTGCCCTTGACTGGAATCGAACGAATCAAACCTGGGACCCCTCAGTCCACAGGCCACCACTCTATCCGCCGAGCCAAACCATATAAGAAGTCTTTACTTAACAAAAATAATCTTTACCTACCAGGAAAAAATATGGAATTGACTGAAAAGTAATCAATCCAATTCTATAAAAAAATTAACAAAAATTATTAACTTTTTCTATTTGATATACAGGTTTCTTTATCAGAATTTTTACTTTGAAAAGTAAAAACAGAATTAAAAATACTTAAATTGAAGAGAGATAACACTAAATTTAGTTTGGCATTAATATACTTGTACCTAGTTTTTTGGTATTAAATATTGCTGGCATTTCTTAGAATGTGGGGTGATAAATATGTTCACTAAAGTCATTTAAATAAGCAAAAGAAATAGTCAAGTAAAAGAATTGTTGGATAATATAATTGCATACTCAGTTGAAATGGTAAAATGAGAGATAATATTAAAATAGAAATTTGGAAAAAATAGAGATCAATAAAACTAAAAGCTGATACTTTAAAAAGATAAAATTGACAAAACTTGAGCGAGGCTAAAGAAAAATAGAAGACTCAAATAAAATTAGAAATGAGAGAGGAGACATTACATCTGATATCACACAAGCAGAAAGGATAAGAGACGACTATGAACAATTATAAGCCAACAAATTGGACAACCTAGATGAAGTAGAAAAATTCCTGCAAACATACAGCTTACTACGACGGAATCATAAAGAAATAGAAAATCTGAACAGACCAATAATAATAAATAAGGAGATTGAATCAGTAATCAAAAATTTTCCAACAAACAAAAGTCCAGGACCATACAGCTTCACTGATAAATTCTACAAAATATTTAAAGAATTACTACCACCAATCTTTCTCAAACTTTTCAAAAAAAATGCAGAAGAGTGAACATTGCCAAGCTCATTTTACAAAGCCAGCTTTACTTTGATAATAAAGCCAGAGAAGGACACTACAAGGAAAAAAAACCTACAAGCAAATATTCCTGATGAATATACATACACAAATTATCAACAAAATGTTAACAAACCAAATTCAATGGCACATTGAAAGGATTGTAAACCATTTCAAGTAGGATTTATTCCTGGAAGGCAAAGGTAACATATGAAATCAAACAAGGTGATACATCACTTTAACAAAATAAAGGATAAAAATCATATTTTATAGATATCATGTCTTCTTTATTCATTCACCCATCAATGGACATAGGCTGGGTCTGTATCTTGGCTATTATACATAACTAGAGGCCCGGTGCACGAAATTCGTGCACGGAGGGGGGTTGTCCCTCAGCCCAGCCTGTACCCTCTCCAATCTGGGACCCCTCAAGGGATGTCTGACTGCCAGGGATCGGGCCTAAACGGGCAGTCGGACATCCCTCTCACAATCCAGGACTGCTGGCTCCCAACTGCTTGCCTGCCTGCCTTCCTGATTGCCCCTAACCACTTCTGCCTGCCAGCCTGATCACCCCCTAACCACTCTGCTGCCAGCCTGTTTGTCCCCAACTTCCCTCCTCTGCCAACCTGGTTACCCCTAACTGCCCTCTCCTTCAGGGTTGATCACCTCCAACTGCCCTCGCTTGCAGGCAGGGTGCCTCCCAACTTCCCTCCCTTGCAGGCCGGGTGCCTCCCAACTGCCCTCCCCTGTTGGCCATCTTGTGGTGGCCATCTTGTGTCCACATGGGGCCAGGATCTTTGACCACATGGGGGCAGCTATATTGTGTGTTGCAATGATGATCAACCTGCATAGTACTCTTTTATTAGATAGGATAGAGGCCTGGTACAGGGGTGGGGGCCAGCTGGTTTGCCCTGAAGGGTGTCCCTGATCAGGGTGGGGTTCCCTTGGGGTGTGGGGCGGCCTGAGCGAGGGGCCTATGGTGGTTTGCAGGCGGGCCACGCCCCCTGGCAATGAAAGCGGAGGCCCTGGTATCTGGAATTTATTTTCCTTCTACAATTGAAACTTTGTAGCCTGGAGCAGAGCCAAGCCTCGGGTCTCCCTCTGAGGCCCACAGCCATTTGTGTTGGGGTTATAATTGAAACTTTGTTGCCTTAAGTGGGTGGGCCCGGCCAGGGTGTGCGGAAAGCTTTGCTTCTCCTGTTGCCGGCGGCAACCCTGGCCTGCTCTCTCAAGCTCCATTCTGCTGCCATTTGTTTGAATTTGTTTACCTTCTATAATTGAAACTTTGTAGCTTGAGTGGAGGCTTAGGCCTGCAATGGCTGGCAGAAAGTTTGGCTTCCTCTGTTACCTAGGAAACCTTGCTCTCTGTGACTGTAGCCATCTTGGTTTGGGTTAATTTGCATACTCACTCTGATTGGATGATGGGCGTGGCTTGTGGGTGTATCGGAGGTATGGTCAATTTGCATATTTGTCTATTATTAGATAGGATGCTGCAATAAATGTGGGGTGCATGTATTTTGTAGTGCTTTGCTTATACTCCTTTCTCTTTCTCTTTGGTGTGTCTACTATAAGTGTTTGCTCTGTGGTTACCTTGAGGTTTACATAAAACCAACTTACATGTGTAACAGTCTAATTTAAGTTGATGACTTAAGTTTGATCACATTCTAAAGCTCTACATTTTTTATTCCCTCCTCACATTTTGTTTTTGATGTCACATTTTACATCTTTTTATCTTGTGTATCCATTAAAAATTATTGTAGTTATACTTATTTTTACTACTTGTGTCTTTTAAACTTTATACTAGCTTTATAAGTTATTAATCCACAACTTTAATATATTGTGAATCTTCCTACATATTTACCATTTATCCATGAGATTTATACTTTCATGTATTTTCCTGTTACTACTTAGAACCTTTCATTTCAGCTTAAAGAATTTCCTTTAACATTACTTGTAAGACTAGTCTAGTGGTGATAAACTCCTTTAGCTTTTGCTTGTCTGGGAAAACTCTCTCTCCTTCAGTTCTGAAGGACGACTTTGTTTGGTAAAGTATTTTGGGTTGGCAGTGTGTTTTCTTTCAGCATTTGGAGTATATTATGCTACTACCTTCTGGTCTGTAGAGTTTCTGCTGAAAAATCTGTTCATATTCTAATGGGATTTTCCTAGTAACAAATTATAATGTTTTCCCTTGCTGCTTTTGAGATTCTGTCCTTGTCTTTAAATTTTCGCACTTTAATTATTAGTGTGTCTGGTTTGGGTCTTTTGGGTTCATCTTATTGGCAACTCTGAGCTTCCTGTGTTTGGATATTGTTTTCTTCTGCAGGTTAGGGATGTTTTCAGATATTTTGTTTTTCAAATAAGTTTTCTGTCCATTTCTTTCTTTTCTTTCTGAGAGACTTATAATGCATATGTTGGTCTACTTTATGTTGTTCTATAAGGTTCTTAATCTATCCTCACTTTTTTTTCTATTTGAAGCTCTGATTGGATGAGTACTAATACCCTGTCTTCAAGTTCACTTATCCTTTCTTCCACTCACCTAGTTTGTTTATTGAGCCCCTATGTGTATTTTTAGTTCAGTTGTTATAGTCTTCAATACTATACCTTCTATTTGCTACTTTCTCATGTTTTCTGTTTTTGTTTGTAGTTCTTTTATTATGTACTCTTCTTCTGTGTTCAGTGAACATTTTTTTTTTTTTTTGAGTGAAAGGAAGGGAGAGGGCATGAGAGAGAAACATTGATGTGAGAGACAAACATCGAGCGGTTGCCTCCTGCACTAGCCCTGATTGGGGAGCAAACCTGCAACCTGGGCTCGTGTCCTGACCAGGAATCAACTGGTGACCTTTCAGTGCATGAGACAAGGCTCAATCAACTGAGCCACAGCAACCAAGGCAGCACAGTGAACATCTTTTTAGCTGCCATATGTTACACTTTATCAGGTAAATCACTTACCTACATTTCATAAAGGTCTTTTTCTGAGATATTACCTTGGTCTTTTTATGTGAAACATATTCCTTTGTTTCTTCATTTTCCTTGCCTCTCTGTGTTGGTTTCTACACATAAGATAGAGATAACCCCTTCCCTCAGTCCTGAAGGAGTGGCCTTGTGTAGGAGATCAATCTTATGTTCAACCTGCTCCAGCTCTGATCTCTCAATCACTAGTAAATATACAAGCAGCTTGCTGTATGTTTAGCAGCTCACAGTAGCTGAAGGTGTACCAAGACCTGCCAGTGTTCCAAAGGGCAGGATCTTGGTCACCACCTAGATTCAGACTGATTGGAAGTTAGACTCTCTACCAGCAGCTTTTAAAGTATGCAAGTTATGCATTTCAGGGGAAGACTGGGAGACTGGCATTTCTGCCTGCTCCCTCTGCACTGAGCCTCAAGGTAATAGCCATTTAAGGACTATTTGTCAATTATCTTTGTTGAACCCATGAACACAAGCCCTGCAGACCAGTAGAGCTGTGTCTATCAAGGGATGTGTCCTCTGAGCAGCAAACACAAAAGCCAGGGCATCAGACATGTACACAACCTCCTTTCTCAAAGACACTGATGACCTGGGTGGGGCAGAGGGAGAGCACAAAGATGGCACGTGCCAGCCTCCCCAGTCTATAGGAAAGATTGTAACTTGCCCCTACATGTGTGTTCAATTGGAAGCCTATGCCCCTCATGCCATAGCTATGAACTAATAGATCTCTTTCACAGTAAGACTAGAGACACATTTTGGTCTGCTGTCTCTGTGCTGTGCTTTTGGAGGAGCAACTGCTTAAAAACTGTTTCTCTCTTTACTACAGTTCTACAGGACCTGCAAATGCAAACTCTGCTGGCCCCCAGAGTGAGATGATCAAGAGGCGTCCCCTGGCTAGCAACTGCAAAAATTAGGGATCCAGATGAGTACACAAGCTCCCTGCACCAGGAGATACTGGTGACTTGAAGTTAGGCAGAGGTATAACACAAAAATGGTGCCCACCAGTCTCCATCCCAAGAGAACATCTTAGTAGCCCTAGATGTGTGCCACCCAGAAACCTGCCCCATACACTGAAGCTTTAAGATTAGCAAATAGTCCTCTTTCACAGAAAGACTGGGGGAGGGTGTGTGTTTCAGTCTGCTGCCTCTGCACTGTGCCCTGGGGTTTATAGGCTGCCAAGAACTGTCTCTTTATTCATTACTAAAGGCCTGGTGCATGAAATCTGTGCACAGGTAGGGTCTCTAGGCCTGGCCAGTGATTAGGGCCGATCAGGGCCTTCCGGCTAGCTGGGGCCTTCCTTTGTCCTGAGCTGCCCCTTGGTGGTCAGCGCACATTATAGTGAGCGATCTAACTCCCGGTCTCCTGGTCAAACTCCCAAGGGGACACTTTGCATATTAGGCTTTTGTGCCGAGCCGGCACGGCCATGGCTGAACCTGAGAGAGGGCGGTGAAGCATTAAAGAAGACAGACAAGAGAATAAAGCTGGGTCTAGATGAGACACTGCTCTCTGATGGAGAGACAGTGCCACAGCCTGCAAGCTGAGTCTTTATTTTATAGCCAGATTCCACGAGGCAAAGTAAGGGCATGGTTAAAACATTTTCACTGGTTTCTAATTTACTCAGTTACAAGCACCTGATCAAGCTTTGTTTACTTGCTGCACCTCCCGCAGCCCACATCACTCAGCCACATGGGACCACAGGTTCAGACCATAAGGTCAAGCTTACAGCTATAGCCTTTGGCTATAACTGTGCTGGGACTTGCACGTGGCTTTGCCACAAGAGGATTGTGCCCTCTCATTAGTCCCAGGCTTGAACCTGTCCAAACGCTGTAGCCACTCTCCACAGCCTTATATATATATATAGATTAGAGGCCCAGTGCACGAAAATTTGTGCGCTTGGGGTCGGGGGATCCCTCAGCCCGGCCTGCACCCTCTCACCCTCGGGTAGGGTCACTAGACCTGGCCTGAGATCAGGGCCTATTGGGGCTTTCATTCCCCAGGCTGCAGGCAGCTGGCCCCACCCCCGCTGTTGCCATTGCTTGCCATCTGTGCATCGCTGGCCCCCCCTGCCACCGGTAGCCTCCCTCTGCAGGTGACAGGCTGGGGTGCAATGGCTTGGCTGGCCTGGGTCTCCCTCTTTCTTTGCTGAGGGGTGGGGCCAGCACTGTGAGGGGCCGTCTGCCTACCTGATCACCCCTAACCACTCTGCCTGCCTGCCTGATTGCCCCTAACCACTTGCTTGGGGGCAGGGCCAGCCCAGTGAGGGGCTGTCTGCCTACCTGATCACCCCTAACCACTGGCCTGCCTACCTGATCTCCCCTAACCACTTGCCTGCCTACCTGATCACCCCTAACCGCTGGTCTGCCTACCTGATCACCCCTAACCACTCTGCCTGCCTGCCTGATTGCCCCTAACTGCTTGCTTGGGAGAGGGGCCTGGTGAGGGGCGGTCTGCCTACCTGATCTCCCCTAACCAGTTGCCTGCCTACCTGATCACCCCTAACCATTCTGCCTACCTGCCTGGTAGCCCCTAATGCTTGCTTGGGGGTGGGGCCAGCCCACCGAGGGGCTGTCTGCCTACCTGATCTCCCTAACCACTTGCCTGCCTACCTGATCACCCCTAACCACTGGTCTGCCTACCTGATCACCCCTAATCACACTGCCTGCCTGCCTGATTGCCCCTAACTGCTTGCTTGGGGGCAGGGCCAGCACTGACTTCCAGTTGGTCAGCCTCCGGTCGTTACTGGTCATTACGACCCACGGATTTTATATATTAGGATAGTTCCATGTGACCTCCCAAAAGCAAGCCCAGCTGGCCATCAGAGCCAGACAATGCAGAGGTGTTCCCTGGGTGGCAGCCACAAAACTGGGTAATAAAATATTTTCTAATTATCATCATGATTTCCTCTAGACATATGAATTATTTGTTTGTATGTTTCTTAACTTCCAAACATACAGAATTTATTTAGCTATCTTTTCATTATTATTTCAAGACATAAAAACCAGGTAATCAGACACATGCCTAATCTTCCCTCTGGGAGATTCTGACTCTCTGGAGGGCAGCGGAGCAGAGCAAGAAGGTAGTGCCTGCCTCTAACATCTCTAGAGACGTTAGACCTGTGTTTAATTAGAAGCCTGCACCTCAGACTGTAGCTATGAAAATAAGCCAATATACCTCTTTCTCCAAAAGACTGGGCACCACACTGTTTTGCTTTTCTGTTGTGCCCTGGGAGTGGTACCTGGTTAAGAACTCTTTCTCTCTTCAGTACAGTCCTTGTGGGGATTGTGAATTCCCTTCCAATTGTGGGGTGTGGGTATAGCAAGAATGTGAGAATGGGTCTCAACCTCTTCTACTGCTTCTACATGGTGGGTGGTGGTGTTCTTTATTCCCCTGATGTTCATCTAAGTTTTTTTTTTTTTTTTCCCAGAGGAAATTGCTCCATATGTAGCTGTAAATTCTGTAAGTGCTTGGAAGGTGAATTTGCAATCCTCCTATTGTAGCAAACTTGAACTGGTACTAGCTTTGCTTTTAATCCCTGAATATTTGAGAGTGGATTGTAAGAAGTGATATTTCTGTGTCTTTAACCTTGCCTTCTATATTCTTTTTTAAAAATATATATATATTTCTTTATTGATTTCAGAGAGGAAGGAAGAGGGATAGAGAGATAGAAACATTAATGATGAGAGAGAATCATTGATCGGCTGCCTCCTGCGCGCCCCCCACTGGGGCTCAAGCCCATAACCCAGGCATGTGCCCTTGGCCAGAATCGAACCTGGGACCCTTCAGTCTGCAGGCCGACGCTCTATCTGCTGAGCCAAACCAGCTAGGGCGCCTTCTATATTCTTACAATGCATTTGCTTTTCTATAAATGACTTTTAAAATTATCTTCCTCCTGAGCTCTTTGTATTTATAGTTTTACTCTTAATAACCATCTGGTTTCACCAGGAAGAGGCAGCCATGTGTGGATACATATTCTTCAGGATACACTGGCTAATGTTGCTGTCCAAAATTAACATGGCAGAATAATGCATTTCTATTTACTTATTTCTCCATTGTGTATGATTAGACAGGCATGAAAAGATTCGTGTAAAAAACAAGTATTCATATAAACTTATTAATCATAGGAAATTCTCTTGAACAATTTATGTTTTCCTCTTCTGATAAGGTTTATTTTTCAAGATTATTTGGTTAAAAGGATAGAGACTACTCTCTGTTCAGCCTTGTGTTATCCCAGATAAAACACTAATCTGTAGGTCAAAAGACTGCCTGCCGGCTTTGATTTGGAAGGATTTTTTGAGGACATTGTCTTCACATTTGAATCATTTATTACGGTTTACTTGACGTTGTAATGAATTCTATGTTGTAAGTGATTCATAAGTTAATAAGCAGAACACATTGAAATCAGGATTTGTAAGTTATGAGATTGGCATTTCCCAAGTTCCGGTTTTTAGCTGCATCATATTCATTGTTGGGCAAGAAAACACACAAATATAATAATAGAAAATAACTGAACTATGAGAAAAAAATATGTCAGATTCAATTCAGTAACACTGCTGATGAATTTCAAATATATCTTCATCCTCTATTTGCCTTTTGGGGATAGGAGAATATTGATATCATATACATTTTACCCAGATTTTGTAGGTATTTTTTTACCAACTCAAACTTAACAAGTTTGAAATGAAATCTAGGAAAAATATAGATTTAAAATGCAAAAGCCAATTGAAATTTCCATTTATTTATACATAAGCCAGTGTTGGGTGACTTAACGCAAATGAAAATATTAACAGATGCAGTTCAATTGTTTGCCATGAGAACTTTAATAAGACCCAATATATAGAATGGCACAATGTTGGCTATGTTTTCATTCAACTTCCATTTCCTATGCTTGAGCAAGTTGTTCATCAATTTCCAGTGGAAAGAAATTAAACTAATTCCAGGATTGAGAAATAATACTTACAACTCCTCTTCTTCTCATTCTTCCATATCAATTGATCTACAGAGCTTTTTCTCTGCCTCATAGTACTTATTGATTTCACTAACCTTTAACTGATTTCCCCACATCCACCTTGATTACTTCTTCCTGCCTATCCATTTTGGGACCTTATTTTGCTGTTACTTATCTAACTTCTAAAGATGGATGCTTATTTCAATAAATATTAGCCTTTTCTATTTTCTAATATAAGCTTTAAGGCTTTGAAATTTACTTCTTATTGCTTTAACCACATCACACATGTTTTTATATAAAGTGTTTATTGAGCTCTAAATATTTTCTAATTTTCATTATGATTTCCTTTAGGCATATGAATTATTTGGATGTGTGTTTCTTAATTTTCAAGCATACAGCATTTATTTAGGTATCTTTTCATCATCATTTCTAGCTTAATGTTATTAATGTCAGAGAAACATCTCTATGGTCCTTTTCTTTTTTAAAATATGTCTGGTTTTATTGTCCAGTTTTCAGTCTATTTTTGTAAATGTTCTATGTGAACTTGACAAAACAGAAGTATATCCTGTTGTTTTGTGGTTCAGTGTTTTGTATGCTATGTCCATCAAATTTAGCTTATTTTATTCAAATCTATACCTCATTGATTTTTATCTATTTAATCTATCAGCTTTGTAGGCAAATATACAATTACTAGCTTTCCCGTTGCAGGAAAAATCTTGCAATAGGATTTCCTGCTGCACTCTACCCCACCTCCGTTCCTCCCTTGTCGCCCGCCTCACCTTCTCCTCCAGCCCACCCGAGTTTCCCTTCGCCCCCAGCCCTGCCTCCGCTCCGCCCTTGTCACCCGCCCCGCCTTCTCCTCCAGCCCGCCTGCATTTCCCTTCGCCCCCGGCCCCGCCTCCGCCCCGCCCTTGCCGCTGGCCCCGCCTTCTCCTCCAGCCCGCCTTCGTTTCCCTTCGCCCCCGGCCCCGCCTCCGCTCCGCCCTTGCCGCTGGCCCCGCCTTCTCCTCCAGCCCGCCTTCGTTTCCCTTCGCCCACGGCCCTGACTTCACTCCTCCCTTCTCCTCCCCCCCCCCACCCCCCCCGGCTTGCTTGCTTCTTCGAAGCTTTACTCCCCTTTGCAGCTCTTGGCTTCTTTCAACACTGTCTTGATATGCAAATTAGCCGCCATCTTTGTTGGGGGTAATTTGCATACTCGTCCTGATTGGTTGGTGGGCGTGGCTTGGCTGGTGGGCGTGGCTTAGGTGTAGCAAAGGTGCGGTCAATTTGCATATTTGTCTATTATTATATTAGATATTCTCAACATATACAGAATGAAAATTCACAGAAAAGAGAAAATAAATGTGTATGAAAATCTTCTACTGTTTTAAATGACTACATTTTTAAAATAATTAATTCGTCTTGCTGAATTGAACTTACAGTTGTTATCAAGTTATTGTCTTCTTTTCTGTATCCTTATCTTCTAAACAGTTTGTGTGTGTAGAGTGTATACCTAGGTTTGGTTTTTATATTATTTAATCTGCATTTTTTGTTTTGTTTTTAAACTGAGGAATTTAAGTTATTTATATTTATTGTGATCACTGATTATTTTGGTCTGTAGGTATATCACTTCATGCTTTTCATTTGCTCTGTGTGTTTTTAGTTTTTATTTTCTTTCCTCACTAGTTTTCCCTTGGTCTGATTGGGTGTTATTTTTCTTTTTCTATTTTCCTCTATTTGTTTGGAAGTTTTACACCTTTTTTTACTCTGTGAGAGGCTGGCCTAGAAATTGTTGTGCATCATAGCTTCTCAAAATCTAAAATTAATCAAAGTTTGCCCTGGCCGATGTGACTCAGTTGGTTGGAGCATCATCCTCTACATCAAACTGTGTCAGGTTCGATTCCCAGTCAGGGCTCATAACTCAGGTTGCAGGTTCAATCCCTGATTAGGGTGCATGCGTGATTGATATTTCTTTCTCACATTAATTTTTTTTCTCTCTCTCTCCCTTACTCTCTGTAAAATCAATAACGAATTTTTTAAAAATTGTTTAAAAGTATTCAAGGTCCTATTTGCTTTTTAAACAAAACAAAAATATAGAAAACTTTAATTCCATTTAAACCCACTCCAAAAATATATGCTATTGTCTAATACATTTATTTTCATCTTTTTAAAGACTGGATATTATTTATTACTAGAGGCCTAGCGCATGAAATTGTGCACGGGTAGGGTCCCTAGGCCTAGCCTGAGATCAGGGCCATCTTCTACCTGCTTGCCAGTCCCCAGGCCCTCCCCGCCCTGCCGCCACCCACCTTAGTTCACCATGGTTCCCCATTCCCCATGCTGTGACCGGAGCCTGCAGACCGGGAGAGGGACCAAGAGGTCGGCCGTTCCGCCTGCTCACCAGTCCCCAGTCCCACCTGCCGCCACCCACCCCGGGTCACTGTGGTTCTCCATTTGCCATGCTACGATCAGAGCCTGCGGGCCAGTGGGGAGGGGAGACCGAGAGGTGGTCAATGCACATCATAGCAACTGGTCGAGCGGTCATTCTGGTCATTATGCTTATGGTCGCTGGGCTTTTATTATATAGGATTATTATTAACACTCAATATTTGTTTAAGTTTATCTGTATATTTAACAGTATATTCGTTAATTTTTTCTTCTTGCATCTCAGACATTCCGTTTGGCATCTCTTTCTAAGTGAAAAGTATCCTTTAGAACTTATCTGTGTCAGGGTTTGCTATAACAAGCTCCATGCTATGTTATATCTATCTAAAAATGTCTTTATTTTGTCCTCATTGTTTAAAACAATATTTTTACTGTTTATAAAATTTTTAATAATTTTTGTTGAAATATGGAGATGATTAATAATTCACGAGTATTCAGTTTGGTGAATCACCACAAACTGGGCACTCCTAAGTAACATTTAGGCAGATTAAGGCAGAGAATACTTTGGAGTCCCCTACTGATCTTTACTTCTTCCTTCTTCCCAGAGATAACTTCTATCCTGGTATCTAACACCAGAGATTAGTGTCACCTGCTTTCAGGTTTTTTATAAGTAATTTTATGTATTCTTTGGTTTCTTCCTTGTTTTGATCATTATTCACCATGTGTGTAGCAGTAGTTTGGTCATTTTCATTGTTTACAGATCCCATTGTAAGAGTATACTAGAAATTATTTATCCTTGATGGATATTTAGATTGTTCTAGTTTGGGGCCATCCCACACAGTATTGTGTGACATGCTTGCACATGCCCTTTTGTGTACATTTACTGCTCTGTTGGTTATATATTGAGGAGTGGGATTGCTTAGGCATAGAGTAGGTGCGTGTTCTTATTGATTCTGCAAGACAATTTTCCAGTGTTTGTAGCAGTTTGTTCTCTCAGGAACAAAATATGACAGTTTCACATTTTTGCCTAAACTTGGAATTGTCAGTTCTTTAATTTTTGGTATTCTGATAAGTATGTACTGTTATTGCATTGTGGTCCTTTTATCTCTGATGACTAATTTTGTTTTTAATTTGCCCTAGAACTTATTTATCTTACAACTGAAAATTTGTAACCTTTAACCAACATCTCTTCATTTCCCCCACCCTCCATCCCCTGGCAATCACTGCTGTGCTTTTGGTTCTATGAGTTTTTAGATTTCACGTATGCGTGAGATCACACAGAATTTGTCTTTTTGTGTCTGGCTTATTTCACTTAGCATAATGTCCTCAAGGTTCATCTATGTTGTCACAAATAAAAGGATTTCCTTCTTCTTACGGCTGAATAATAATCCATTGTATACATAAGGGTTTGGCAAAAGTAAGTTTATAGCTGCAAATATGTGTAACACAGGATTTATTCTTATGTTATTATTTATTAATTATTGTATAATTTTTAATACAAATAACTATAAACCTACTTTTGCCCCACCTTGGATATGCCACATTTTCTTTATCCATTCATCTGCCAACACACATTGTTTCCATATCTTGTTTATTGTGAATAGTGCAATTAATATGAGAGTGAAAATATTTTGTGGAGATACTGAGTTCATTTTCTTCAGATATATACCAAGATTGGGGTTGTTGGATCATGTGGTAGTTTTATTTTTAACATTTTTAGGAAACTCCATGCTAATTTTCATAATAGCTACTGCAATTTGCATTTTCACCAACAGTACACAAGGGTTCCGTTTTGTCCACTCTGCCAACACATTTTATCTTGTCTTTTTAATACTAGCCATCCTAACAGTTGTCAAGTTATAGCTTGTCAGGTTTTGATTTGCATTTTCCTAATGATTAGTGATGTTGCACAATGTTTTATGTAACTGTGGCCATCTGTATGTCTTACTATTTGGAAAAATATCTATCACATCTTTAGTCCAATTTTATTTTGGATTATTTGGTGTGGTTGTTTTTTGTTGTTGTTGTTGTTTATTTGTTTGTTTTTTGCTATTTAATTACATGAGTTCCTTGTAATATTGCCAATATTAACCTCTTATTAGATATGTAGTTTGCAAATATTTTCTCCCACTCTGTAGGTTGCCTTTTCGTTTCGTTGATGATTTCTTTTGCTATGAAGAAGCTTTTTCTTTTGGTGTTTCTTTTTCTTTTCTTTCTTCCTACTTGTTTACTTTTGCTTTTGTTGTCTTTGCTTTTAGTATCTTGGCCAAATAATTGCTGCCAAGACCAATAAAGAACACCTCAGTCTTCCTTTATAGAAAGTTGAACTATGTTCATAGGAATTCATGTTCTGTCATTAATCCTTTTGCCATCTGGATGATTTTCCTTTCCTCTGGATTCACAGTTTTACAAACCCTCTCAATGTGGGATTGCAGACGGACTTTTCTCTCTGATTGGTAGAGTCTTCTCATCAAAGCTAGGCTGGAAGACTCTAAAAACTCCACCTAGCTCTCCATGTACACTTCACATTTAAATGTCCCTGTGGCAACATTCATTTGCCTTTTCAGAGTATTCACAAATCAGGCTGCCACTTTCAATGATATATTACCAAAAAAATGTAGACAGTACTCAGACAAGCCTGGTGTTTTTTCTTGTACTTCAGATTTTCCAGCCTGCCCCAAAATTGAAAAGTGATAGACAAGAACACAGTGGACTTCTATCAAATTGCTAATATTGGCAACAGCATGATTTTTCTTCTAAAGGGAAGAGTGATTTCTTTTCCATTTGCAATAGTGGAGCTATGAGAGAGTAAGTCAGAATATTTGCTAAAATTGAATGATAAGTGGCAAAAAAAAACCCACAACATCCACATTTGAACTACATACAGGTGGAAAACAAAATAAAAGTATGCTCTGCTGTTTTCTTTTCTTTCTTTCTTTTTTTTTAAGAAGAATGCCTAGAAGAAAGGATGTCTCCTAAAAAATGCAATAATAATAAAAGGAAATGTTTTCCTGAAATTGAGACAAAAGTAAAAGAAATTAATTCAACAACATTTTATTAAGTGGTTCCTTAGTGCTAGGCATCATGCTAAGTGGTGAGAATACCAAGGCAATAAAATCCAGTCTCTGTCCTTAAAAAGCTCTTGGCTCATTAGAGAAGATATGACACTCAGTTTTACTTCAGTTGGTATGTGAATTTGGTATTGCACTTGGATATGTAAATGAAAAACGAGGAGATCAAAAGAGTGATCACATCTATTTATCGAGGTGGGAACCAGAAACAGTTTCTGGAAGATGTTATATCTGAGCTACAATAGAGAGGCTGAAGCTCGTGAGTTGAAGTTTATGAAGTTGCTACAGTGGGGGATAGGTAGTTGTTGAATGAGGATTTCAGGCAAAACTATAGATCTGTGCAAAGGCTCAGAATCAAGAGTTAACCTGCTGCACTATGGAGACCAGAGACAGGAGGGCACTGCTAGAGAACCAGGACTGGATTTTATTATCTCGGTATTCTCACCACTTAGCATGATGCCTAGGACTAAGAAAACACTTAATAAGTGTTTGTTGAATTAATTTCTTTTACCTTTTCTCAATTTCAGGAAAACATTTCCTATTCTTATTATTGTATTTTTTTTGGAGGCATCCTTTCTTCTAGGCATAGACCCTCAAGAGGACCAGGGTGGAGAGATGAGAGACTCATTGGTAGCACAAGAAGAAGGGGTCAGGTCATGATGAGTCTTACGTTTCAAGGTAGACACTTGGGTTTTATTTTTAGGACTATGATTCAAATATTAATAATTGAATAATTAATATTAATCACCTAGGGGAACCTTTTAAAAATTCAATATATCTTTTTCAAAGATTTTTATTTAGTTTGTATGAGACAAGGCATGGGCACCAGTATTTTTATGTAAGTTCCCAGTGTTTTTGTTTGTTTTATTTTGTTTTGTTTTTTGTTTTAATGAGCAGCCGAGGTTGAGAACCACTGGTTTAGAATTTGGTTAGTTAATAAAGGGAAGGAAAAAAATACATTCACAAATTTACCTTAGACAGTTCATTGTAGAGTTGAAGAGAAAATTTGGATTCAGAGGTCACATCTGAAAATATTCCATCCCCACCCCCCCACCCCCCGCTTTTTTAAATGGAAAGAGCCTGCCCTTCAGGCTTTATTCACTGTGTCAGCAATTTCACTGGTGACAGACACCCTCTCTGGGCTTCAGTTTCTGCATCTGTAGAACTAGGGATCCAGTAACATCCATATAACAGCATTGTTATGAAATTATATATGTGAGAGCTATGGTTAAGTGTCAATTGTTTCCTAGGCAGACACAGTCTACAAGTTGAAATAGATAATGTTTTTGATTGCTCAACACCCATTACACCCTAAACAATCATGAGATTTCCATCCCCCGTCTAGTATAAGTTTTATTGCTCCTAAGAGAGGTCAATAGAGAGAGATTGTTTATCTTCTGCCACAAGACCTTATTTCTGGAGGTGACTCCTGACATGCTCCAGTATTTTGTGACTGAGAGGGAAAGGCATAGAGCCTGTGTCCTGGATGAGAGTGCTGAGGATGAAACAACCAACCCGGGAGGCCACACTTCTGAGTTTTTTATTATGTGACATAACACATTTGCTCTTTGTGCCAGTCTGAATGGGACTTCTTGCAGCAAAAAGATGTATGGATAAAAAATGAGTATTCATGAATCAAATACTCAACCTATTGAAAGCAGACTTAATTTTATCTTGAACTTGGACAGTTTAGACTGAGTGAAAACAGACCTAAGGAATCTGCCTTGAATCTGATTTGAACTTACTAAGAATGGAAAATTAATTCCAGTTAGATGGAGAAGTTCCAGGACTATAATGGGGCATTAAGCACACATGAGGAAACTGTGAAATTTATTTAATTCTAGGTCCCTGGAGCCAATATGGCTTTACTTTTCTGTGTTTCTAAGTATTTTTGCAATACCATCTTCTAGAGATCTCATATGACATAATTCAAAGTGCAAGTTTTTTGGGGTAGATGGGAGCTTTTTAAACTGTGACCTCTGATAGGTTACTTAAACTCTTTGAGCTTCATTTTCCTTAACTGTAGCATTAAAAAAATACTTCCTCAGAAAGTTAAATATGGAACTGCCATTTGACCCAGTGATCCCACTTCTAGGAATATATCCTAAGAAATCCGCAACACAAATCAGAAAGAATATATGCACCCCTATGTTCATAGCAGCACAATTTATAATAGCTAAGATCTGGAAACAGCCCAAGTGCCCATCAGGAGATGAGTGGATAAAAAAGCAGTGGTACATTTATACTATGAAGCTATAAAAAAGAAGGATCTCTTACCCTTTGAGACAGCATGGAGAGACCTGGAGAGTACTGTACTAAGTGAAAGCCAGTCAGAGAAAGACAAGTATCACATGCTCTAACTCATATGTGGAATCTGAAGAACAAAATAAACTGATGAACAAAATAGATCCAGAGACATAGAAGCATGAAACAGACTGTGGAATCTCAGAGAGAAGGCAGGAGGTGGATGGGTCAGTGGGTGAAAAGAGATTAACCAAAGAATTTATGTGCATATATGCATAACCCATGGACACAGACAATAGTGTGGTGAAGGCCTGGGATGCGGGTGGGGGTGGGATGCCGGCTAAAAAGCGTCAATGGGGGGAGAAGGGGACATCTGTAATACAACAATAAAGATAAATTTTTTTAAAAAGCAAAAAATATACTACTTACATCAAAGAATCTGCTGTGAATATTAAATAAGGTATAATAAAGTACATGGCACGACGCATAATAATAATCACAACAGCACTAGTGGGAATACCCATGTGTTGACTAATTAACTATAGAGAGAGGAGCCATGTTTGGCAGTGGTGGCTGCACTAGGGTTGTTCCAGACTAAATCGAGTGCCCAAAGCTATGTCTAAACAGACTTAATCCACAAAGAGGTGATAGGGCAATGAGCTATCTGCTTCTTTCTTTAAAATTTGTAAGTGCTTAAATATAGAAGCATCTTTTTATTTAGTGTAGAATTTCTACAGGGACTTTGGAATTTCCACTATTTATACAAAAACAACAACAACAAAAAATTTCAGTAAGCAGAAGGATAGCTTCATGCAGGAAAAATTTGGTACATAGTTAAAATGCATGAATGATACCTTACAGCTTGATTTTTGGCCTCTTTCCTGAGACTACCAGCCTGAATTTTAAGGCGTTACCTTATAGTGTTTAATGTCCTACATGCTGAAAGATGTTCAGATTTTGATAATTCAGAGATAGAGAGATGAGAGTCCCCTAGGGAACATCCTTTTTTTTTTTTTTTTTTTTCTTTAGGATAAAATAGCAAAAGTGTAAAATTTGGAAGGATGTTAGGGCAGATAATAAAATATATATAAAATAAAAATACTGTTTGGAGTAAGAAAAGGTATTTAAAGCCAAGTTTTTATTACTGAGGAATTAGGCTAGATGATAAATCTTTTAAGAAGGGATGCAATTGAGCTCCAACTAAGAATAAAGCAAAGTTTTCTGAACAGAAAGGTCTGGAATGAGGGGAGTGATGGACTGTTAAAGGAAAAGATAAAAGTAACAAATGTAAGGAATGAGCTTCTTCCTTTTAAAATTGTTCCCAGCCTTCTTTTCCATGGTTATCAGAAATCTAATCTGGTCAAAATCTTGACTCAATTTAACTCCTGGGTCATGCTGCTCTGCCAACTCCATAAAAAATTTCAAATTATGTTAGAATTGTCTGCCACTACCTGGCTATATTTACCTAAAAAGAATGATTTGAATCAGGTGATGATGAGGTGAGAAAATAAGATCAAAACTTAGGTGAGTTCTTGAAGTCTAGTCAGTAGTTTTTAATCTTTGATTGAACCCATCTAAGTTTAATATACACAAAGTTAAACTTACCTCTTTTATTTTTATTTTTTTAAATATATTTTATTGACTTTTTACAGAGAGGAAGGGAGAGGGATAGAGAGTTAGAAACATCGATGAGAGAGAAACATTGATCAGCTGCCTCCTGCACACACACACCCCCCCCCCCCCAGCACTGGGGATGTGCCCGCAACCAAGGTACATGCCCGTGACCGGAATCGAACCTGGGACCTTTCAGTCCGCAGGCCGACGCTCTATCCACTGAGCCAAACCGGTTTCGGCTAAACTTACCTCTTTTAGAGTTTTACCATTAGAGAATTATTATTTTGGGAAGTGTTGGATAATTCTCCAAAAATGGAAATGTTTTGGCGAGGTATGAAGTGCAATCTCAGTTATTTACGTCTTAGTGTGATATGTTGTAATGAGCCCTCCCACCCCTAACTTCAACTGTCAGCGACATTTCTTTTTTCTTTTGAGAAAAAAGATTTCATCAAAATGGGGCCAGTAGAGATGATTATTGTAGATTATTGTTGTCCTAAGCTGAAACTTTCCCAGTGGTAGCAGATTTGAGCTAGTAACAGAGAGCAGTCAATCACAGAATAGACGAGGAAGTTGGGGGCACTTGAGGCAAGAACTTTAGGAAAAGTAGAGGGACAGAACTTATCTCCTAGATAAGTTGGCAGAAATGGTCCTTAATACTCCCACTCTCATAAACTAGAGTCCAACACTCCTTCTAAGCCATACTGGTGAATAGCTGCCCTGTGCCAAGACATTCCAGTGCCATTGCTCACATTCCTTGACGCAGTATCAGCTGTGGTGAAGCTCTGTCAGGCTAAACAGAAGCATAATCAAGGAGTCAGAAAGAACAGCTCCTTCAAGGAACTAAGCAGGGGGGGTCAAGGCAGCCTATCTCATCCTACCTGCCCTTTGGCATCTTCAAGAGAAACTGATGTGGCAGATGGCACTGGAGACCTTTACCTTCCGAAACCCAGCCTCAAAACAAGAACCAGATTTCCTGCCCTGAGGATTATGGGAAGATATCCTCTTCTACTCTGTTCAATGAAGAAGGGGAAGTTATGTAGCTTCCATTCCCAGACCACCACCTCTCAGCCTCCTTCCCCAACTGCTGTTCTCCCAGATTACCCCCAATCCCCTTAGATTTCCTTTAAATGCACCAAGCTTTTCTTCCTCTGTGGCTCCTCCACCTGGGTTGCTCTTTCTTTAGCCCTTTGTATGACTTGTTCTTTTTAGGCTGAAATCTCCTTTTTTCCTGATTGCCCCATTTAGAAAATGTCTCCCGCTTATTTTCTTTCTCAGCCCCCTTTTAATTATTTAAATGCCTTGAAGGAAATGATTCTAGGTTCTAATATTGTCTTGTTTATTCTCTGACCTCCTCTCACTAGAAGGTGACTACCTGTATGACAGGCTGTGTCTGGTTTATTTTTGTTTCTGTCACACCTATCACATGATGGAGTTTCTGCAAGCACAGAAAATGTGCTGGCTTCACAGAGTTAGGTGGTGTAGTCCTAAGCTCCGGAAGGGGCCAGACTACCACTAGGGTGTGGGAGGCTGAGAGCATGGTTGGTAGACTTCCCTGACAAAGGGCAGGGCATCCCACCACAGCATGAGGTGGAGGGAAGCTGGAAGCAGGAGGAGCCAGCCAGCATTGTCCTTGGGAAGGAGCTTCATCTCTTTGCCACCACCAGCACATTTGTTGGGGCTCCAGAATTTTGCACTCTGTGAAGTGAGAAACTGCAGTCTGAAAAATAGAAGAAAAGGTGGTTTGTTGATCCGATGCTATCTACTGAGTATTATGTCCGGGAGGAAAAACAAACAAACAAAAACAACCAAGAAAGTTTGTCCAGCCTGTGTCGAACCTGAAATTTTAAGAATTTCTATCTAAAGACTGCAATCTCCTTGAAGGAAGCCACTCTACCTCATTCATCTCTATAACATAAAGCCAGGGATCGGGGTGGTGGTGGTTGGGGGGCGAGAGGGGTGATCCACTGTTTAAAAAATACTAACTGCTCCTACATACTAAGTGCTATTACTAAATTAACTAAATATTAAAAGTAACTAAATGCTAATTCTTCCCTCCAGCATGAGAAGGCTGCCAAAAATACGTTGGAGTATTCCAGCTAACCCAAGAAAGAAGATACTGGTTAAAGTGGGGTATAACTGACACGACTATTCCTAAGGCAATAGCCATTTCTAGCTCCCTATTTTCCTTTCTTCTTCAGGCTCTCTGACATTGAAATTGAATAATTTGGGGGAACTAAAATGGAGTCAGGGGACCCGGGAACAATTTACTAAATGCTCCCTACATAGGAAGCCCAGAGCTACAGGCGTTCCCTTGAGTATGTTGTCAGAATTACATGAAATCATCTATGATGCAGTTATTGTTTTACTGTTACATAGAGGAACACAGTGAGATGCAGTGCCTATAGTCACAGACCTAGAAAGTGGCAAGGCTGAAATTTGAAAGGAAGCCAGCGATTTTGATTTAGAAACAATCTCTATTTCCATTACAAGACACTTTGAATAAAACAATCTGAGAAACAGAAAAAAAATCGCTATAAAGCTGGTAGAACCCTGGGACTCCCCTCTATAAGGACTTCTCTTTTAAAAGGGA
This sequence comes from Eptesicus fuscus, assembly GCF_027574615.1. Lineage (NCBI taxonomy): Eukaryota > Metazoa > Chordata > Mammalia > Chiroptera > Vespertilionidae > Eptesicus > Eptesicus fuscus. Next base: position 17,420,532 of record NC_072485.1, on the reverse strand, counting down.
AAGTCAGCCGAAACCGGTTTGGCTCAGTGGATAGAGCATCGGCCTGCAGACTCAAGGGTCCCAGGTTCGATTCCGGTCAAGGGCATGTACCTTGGTGGCGGGCACATCCCCAGTAGGGGGTGTGCAAGAGGCAGCTGATCGATGTTGCTAACTCTCTATCCCTCTCTCTTCCTCTCTGTAAAAAAAGCAATAAAATATATTAAAAAAATAAATAAATAAAATAAAAGGGAAAGTCAGTAAGGAAGTTATGTTTAGACCAAGGAAGTGCTCGCAGGAGAATCTCAGGCACTGTAATAACTGCACTGGTCACTTTTGGAGGGGCCGCTCTCTCTGTGCCTATGAAATGGCACTCAATGTGATCTTAACATTGGCCTTCACCATTGCTTTTCAAGCATTCTTGTTTTAAATCTTATTTCCCTTGGGCATTGGCCATGTGATATTTCCAGTGCAGAGTGGTTTCGAAGAATCACAGCAGCATTCAAAGCACATTAGTATCCACTTTCTTGAAATAATATGAAATAGCATTAGTTTAAGTTCTCTCTGCAAATACAGGCCTTGACGAGAGCTCCCGATTTGCTTTTGCTGAAAAACTGCCCGTGAGAAACAGGCCAGGTGTTGCTCCCACCTTTGTTGTTTCCTCTGCAAGAATCAGAGTGACAAACTGACCGTGAATCCGGGCTGCCGAAGCCTGTGTCGAGGTGTTTTGTCTAAAACTCAGCTCGACCACAAAATAACATGTGACCGAAATCGAAGCACAAAGCTAGAAGACACACTCTTAAGTTCTGTTATGAAAAGCATCTCTTGGAACCCACTCCACGGCATCACCATAAACTCGACACTGCAGCACAAGCACATCCTGTCCTCACAGTAATAATGTATCTGCAAACCTGAGTATTTTCCCTTCCACGTCCCTTACCTCTCTGGTTTCCACAAAAGTCTTCTTTTGGGAAGTGTTGCCACATATCGTTTAAATGAGTGAAGAAACTGAGGCAAGGAAAAGTGAAGTAACAGCTAAATTCCAGAAGGTGGACTGGTATGAACCTTGGTAGCCTGGAGCCGGAGAACCTACGGGGACAGAACACAGACACTGAAATCAGACAGAGCTCCGTTTTCATCATGCCTCCATCACGTGGTAGTTCTCAGACACTGGGCAAGTCTCTTCACTGCTTTATGCTTTGGTTAAAATAGGGATAATAGTTACACCTATTTTAAAAGATTATGTGAAAATTAAAAAGACATTATCGAAGGAGTTGTTGTATTGCTAGTCTGACTCTGGGTTTTCATTCTTTCCAGTTCGTTGCAACTGTGAGCGAACAGTCCTGCAGCAGTAATCCTGCTGCTGGCAAGATAACATCTGGCCATCTCCAGGGTGCCCGGTGAAGACATCTGTATTGTCACAACAGAAAACATTACCAGAAACAGCACTGTTTCTCTCCAAAATGACATCTTAAATGAGAATGGTATTTGGTTCTTTCTTTAAGCTTAGATCAGAGTGAATACAGCTTCTAGCAGATGACTATAAAAGCAAGGTATTCGATTCTTACTGACTGTGAAGGAAGATATACGTCTTAAGCATGCCAAGCTCCCATACATATCACAGCTCTTCAAATACCCTTTTCAAAGGGGCACATTTTCAAGCACAGACAACTGTGGTCCCTGTTCAGACAGAAAAAAAGGAACCAGGCTTCTGTATGAGGGCTTCCAGGAGAAGCAAGAAGTCACACGCCGGGGGCGGGCAGATAGCAGGGACCAGGTGGAGGTGGTGTCTGGCAGTGGTGGGACTTGGAAGAGGGCGAGCTGGCAGAAGGTCCCTGAGGCAGCCACAGGGTAGGAAGCAGGAGACATTTGTGTAAGGCATCTGCATCTAGGCCAGCGGGGGGAAGGCTGGCCAAAGGCGGGTGGCGAGTCAAAACCTGAACTTGTGCAGGAGTGAGGAGCTGCCTTTTAGCCTGTGCATAGCTCCTATCTCAAATATGATCTTAAATGCTTCTCAGACTCAGAAAAGTCCCAGGGCGGTAATGTTTCCAGGATTCTGTGTGGGCTGCTTCTACAACCAGGAAAAAAATGCAGCAGGCTTGCCAAGAGAGGAGCTGCCCTGTCTGAAAGCGAGGGAGAAGAGTTGCTTTTTCTCTCTTTCTCCCACAGCAGGCGCAAGTACGCCCAAGGCCGTGGAGACCTGCTCTGCAGGACAGCGTGACCTCTCCTGTCCACGCCTGGGCCAGGAAATGGGCAGAATCTGCCACTTCAGCTGTATAGCCAGTTTGAAAAATTATTTCACATTCAGGTTTCTAGAAAAATTCCACATTGCACACTTGTAGATATTTTAAAATCTCTCCTTGTTTTAGATTTGATCAATGCAAACATTTGGAGATGAGAGAGATTTTTGAAAGATGAAATTTAAAGGACAGTATTTCTTTATTTAACAATTCACTATCTTCTTCAATGACTTGTCCACAAGCATAGGTTTAACTACTCTCCCTAATTCCCTTTTCATATCAAAGTCAAAACTAAAGATGGCTAAAGCATTCTAGAAAATATAATACATTTAGGTTCGTGTACACTTTGTCAAATGTTGAATTGGGTAATAATGAAGCTCCACTTACGTCAAAATAAATTTTAATAAGGCAGTGCCTAAATTAAGATTTGACCAAAGAAAACAATTCCACTAAAAATAGTTAAGGCTATCATCCTATTTGTTCTAAATGGTATCACAAGATAAAGAAGTGAGAGAATCCACGCACTAAAAACAGGCCATTTTATGCTTTCCTTCCGCGTTGCCAGAAAACTTCTGTGTTGATATAAATAATATAACCCTTCCTTTGGAAATTGTTCTAAAGATGCAGTCACTTAAGGTCTTATTTCCAAGAGGAAACTTAGAAAGTGTTCGTCATGTGGTAACACAGCCATCTGATGGCAGACATGAGCTGTAATGAAATGCTGACATTACTAACAGGAATCTCTTCCCCACTGTACGCAGGGGTCCACCCAGGCACACTGATGGACGTGCTGTGATTTCTGCATGGGCCGTGTGTAGCGACTGGATACTGGAGAAAAGATTCAGAGGATGGAAACTAGAAATATTGGAATATGAACACTACCACAAAAGCAGCTGAACATGCTAAAAGCATTGCTTGTGCTGCCAGTTCGTTTTTCGCAAATGTACACATCCTTCCAAAGACATCCTACATCAGCCTGCAGATTCCACAAGTGTTTCCCAAGAGCCATATGGGACCAGAACTATACCAGATATTCTTACTTATTTCACCACATGTAATTCCCACCACAAATGTTTAGAGTTAGCTTTATTCCCATTGTCACCCACCCAAGGATTGGGCTCTGGCTCTCTCTCACTCTCACTTCTGAGTCTTGTGCATGTCTGTTGACCTGTCTTAGACAGGGTTGGTTTTGTTTTCTTTATTTTGTTTTCCTTACTACTTTGTACCATAAAATCCCAGGCAGACATAAGCAATGGTTCTCAACCTGGGATGATTTTACCCCATAGGGGACATTGGCAATGTCTGGAGACTTTTTTTTTTAATCTTTTTATTGATTTCAGAGAGAGAAAAGGAGAGGGAGAGAGGGAATCATTGATCAGCTGCCTCCTGCATGCCCCCTACTGGGGATGGAGCCCACAACCTGGGCATATGTCCTGACTGGGAATCCAACCATGACCTCCTGGTTCATAGCTTGACTCTCAACCACGGAGCCATGCCAGCCAGGCTGGAGACATTTTTGATTGTCACAACCAGAGGGTGCTATTGATGTTTAGTGGGCGAGGCCAAGGATGCTACTAAACAACCTATAAACTGGCCAGGTGGCTCAGTTGGTTGGAGCATCCTCTCATAGTACACCATAAGGTTGCAGGTTCAATTCCCAGTCAGGGTACATACCTAGATTGCAGTTTTGATTTTCGGTCGGGGTGCTATAGGAGGAAACTGATTGATGTTTCTCTCACATTGATCTCTCTCTTTCTCTCCCCGTTCTTCTCTCTCTACAATCAATAAAAAAACGTATCCTAGCCCTAGCTGGTTTGTCTCAGTGGGTAGAGCGTTGGCCTGCGAACTGAAGGGTCCTAGGTTCGATTCCAGTCAAGGGCACATGCCCTGGGTTGCAGGCTTGATCCCCAGTAGGGGGCATGCAGGAGGCAGCCAATCAATGACTCTCTCTCATCATTGATGTTTCTATCTCTCTCCCTCTCCCTTCCTCTCTGAAATCAATAAAAATATATATTTTTTAAAAAACACATATCCTAGGGTAAGGATTAAAAAAAAAAGAATTATCCAGCCCAAAATGTTTATGGTGCTGAGATTGAGAAACCCTAGACAAAAATGAAGAAATTAAGTGGCTAAATCATAAAAGAGTAAGCTTTAAATTGGCAGTAGCTCATGATAAAAACAACAGAGGCATGTTTAAACTGTATATCTCTCTCAATTCACCCCATTCTTCTGACAACCCAAAGATATTGGTGGGGGGAGGGGGGAGCAGTGAACACTGAGTTCCATTTATTCAAAATTTATTAAACATTGCTTGTGTGCCAAATACTATCCATGAGGACATAAAAATAAATAATACATGGTTGCTGTCCTTAGGAAGTTCAAATTCGAATGAAGGGAAGCTGACTAAAAATCCAGTCATTTTTATGTATTGTGTAAGTGCCCTGACAGTGGACTGCTCACAGGGAAGGTCAAGGAACCCTGGCTGGGCAGCAGACAAGGCTTTCAGTTACAAACATTAGAAAACAACAACAAAGTTTATGAATTTTGAGTACAATTTGAGATTTTATTGTATCCTGGTAGAATCTCAGTCTATGCTTCCATTATGCACTTTCTAATATGCTTTTAAAACCCCAGAAATCATTTCAAATTCATTCATATGGGCTTATGCTTTTACCCAGCATGGGCACGCTAACAGATGTTTTCTACTGACTTTGTGAATAGGATCAGCCATCTGAGGTAATAGCCTTTTTCTGTGGAAAATGGCCATCCCCATGTCACCCACCCCATGCAAGTTCTTAGAATTCGGATAATGCACTCACCTCAGTCCTTCTCAATGAAAACTCAAGAGTTGTGGTCTGTTTATTCAAGCCTCTTTATTTCCTTGGCCATTTTTACATTTAGATAATTTTTATAACCTTTACTGTCTAAGTAGTAACACCCAGAAAATAAATCAGCATCTCTACATTGTTATTTGAGAATCAACACAGGGTGAGGGGAAAGTAGGTTTACAATTGTGAGTGTGGGAAACATGTAGTTTATTCTTGTATTATTAATTATCAGTTATTATATTATTTTCCATACGAACAACTGTAAACCTCCTTTTGCCCCACCCTGTATGTGTTGCATGAAATAATGAACAGTTCACCGAATATCTATTATACAAGAAATGTTATGCTAGGTAGTGGGGCTATGAAGAAAATTAAGTGCAAGAGATAAGTGAAGAAATGAATATACGAAGTTTGCTGTGGCCCTGGCCAGGTAGCACAATTGGTTAGAGCATCATCCCACAATGCCAAGGTTATAGGTTCAATTCCTGGTCAGGGTACATAAGAAACAATCAATGAATGCATAAATAAGTGAAACAACAAATCTCTCTCTCTCTCTCTCTCTCTCTCTCTCTCTCTCTCTCTCTCTCTCTCTCTCTCTCTCACTTTCCTCTGTCTCTCAAATCAATAATTTTTTAAAAAAAAGTTTGCTGTGTGCAATCCCAACCCTTCCCTTCATCCACTCAATCACCAGTCATGTTGATTTTGCTTAATGCCTTTTAAATCTGTGCACATCTCTTTAATTTCACTGCCACTACCCAAGTCAAAGCCACCAACATCCTTCTTTTGTGTCTTGCAATAACTTTAACTGTCTGCCAACATGAATGGTCATTTCACTCCTCCACTTAAAACCCTTTAATGGCTATGTAGGCCTTTTATGAGGAACTCACTCTTTAAAAACCTAAACAGATCAATGACTACAAGAAATAAAAAACTTATTAAAATAACCTATTTATTTTATTTAATTTTGGTCAATTTTCCTGGAATGTTTCATGGGCATTAACCATCAGTCTGATGAAAAGGTCTATACTGTTAAGAGATTTTAAATCATCTTGGTGAAGAGGAGCTATACTAGTTGTAAGGTTATGAGGGAATTGCAAAAATCATTGCTGCATCAGAGGATTATTCAAGGTTTAAAATTTGTGGGTAGAACAATCTCAGTTGGGACCAAATTCTGCCACATAACCATGGGAGTGGTTAATGATAGACAAGATGATGAGAAGATACTATGGTTAGATGTGTGAGCCTCAAACGGTAATGGAATTATAGCATGAAATGATCATTGGAGAATTAAGAGGATGCTGGCTACACCTCTGACCTCTTATATACAGTGTAAGAGAATAAGCAGTGCTTGTAAAAGAGGCCTTCAGAGAAAGTTGCCATGATTTAGTTAGATCAAAGAGGTTTAGGGAAATTTCTTTTAAAACAGTGAGTATATAATTAGGATTGACCCTGTATTTCTGTTTATCCAGGACAAACCCAGTCCAAAGTGTCCTAGCTTGGAAGAAAAATATGGTCACCCTAGAAAAAATAGATATTGTTTTAAAAATCCACATGGAATCATAAAGGATTCAATATAAATATTGGGGAAGGGCGAAAAATGGAAGTAATGATCAAGGGGTAGGAGCTACAGAATGGGTTGGTTATAAAAACGTTCCCTTGTCTCCAACTTCAAAGAGGAAATTAAAGCCAGCAGATGCTAATTTTTTAAATACTCTCCCATCAGAACCACACAGTCATGTAATCCACACTTGTATTCTTCCTTTTCCTTGCCCATTAAATAAAGAGGCATCACCTTCTGACTAAGGATAGCTCTCCATCTGTATTCCTGTTTGTCCTCTTATTTCCACAGGTAACTTACTTTCTACTTTATTCATCTCTCACATTTCAACTTGTGTATCATTAGCATTTAAACATACTTAAATTTCTCCTATCTTAAAAATAATAACCTCTCTTCAAAATAATAATCTTCCAGGTACTATCTTGTGGTTTCCTACACTTATTATCACTACTTCTTCACTTTCCATTCACTCATCAACCCTCTGTAATCTGGTCCCAGCTTCTTCAGCTCCATTGAAACTATAATCTTAAAGATCATCAATGCGTTCCTCTTTGGCTAAATCTAAAGTCACTTGTACGTTCAAATGTTATGTGATCATATACTGACAGTGTCATATACCACTCCTTTCCCATCTTGAAACCATCTCTTCTTTTAGGAACAGCATATTCCCTGTGTCCTTCCTAATTCTCTCAAACTCCTCATTAGAGTTTCATTTGCAGCTTCTTTTTCATTGTCTACCTTTTCAATATTGGCATTCGTCGGGGGTTCTGTCCAGGTACCTTTAGCTTTCTCACTCCTCTTGGTTATTCTTATTCATGCTCAATGTTTTAATTGAAGTCTCTATCCCACCCAATCCTGCTCTTCCCTCCTGAAGTCTATCAGTATAGATAGCTGGTAACTGAACATCGCCTTTCAAGTGACTTTCCCACAAATACTTCAAGTCAGCATGTTTACAACTAAAATCATTACCTTTTCCTCAAACGTGCCGTTCCCCGTGTTCCTCATCTAGGTAAATGGCACTGCCATCTCACAGGTGCTCAAACTGGAAACACTGAAGTTATTGCACTTCCCCTCTCCCCAATCACATTAATTTAATTCACATTTCAAAATGCATCTACTTATTTCTATTGAAACTACTGCACTTACAACCCATTTTCCATAGTGTACCAAATGAACAGACTCCCTAAATGTGAATATGATCGAACTACCCTCTTCTTTAAAAGAGTTCAATGTCGCCCTGACTTGTGTGTGTCAGTTGGGTGAAGTGTTGTTCGGTACACCAAAAGGTGGTGGGTTTGATTCCTGGTCAGAACACATACCTAGAATGCAGGTTCAATACTCAATGTTTCTTCTCTCTCTCTCTCTCTCTCATCAAGCATGTCCTCAAGTGAGGATAATAAATAAATCTATACTAATAAAAGGGTAATATGCTAATTAGACCGGGAGACCTTTCGAACGAAGACATGGTGGCGGGGCCGAGGCAGAGGAGGTTAGGGGCAATCAGGCCAGGAGGGGAGGGCAGTTGGGGATAATCAGGCTGTTGGGGGGGCAGTTGAGGGTGAGCAGGCCAGCAGGGGGGGGGGCAGTTGGGGGCGAGTAGGCTGGCAGGGGGGGGCAGGTGGGGGTTATCAGGTCGGCAGGGGGGGAAGTTGGGGGGGATCAGGCTGGCAGTTGGGGTGAACAGGCTGGTGGTAGGACAGTTGGGGACAATCAGGCCTGCAGGGGGGGCAGTTGGGGACAAGCAGGTTGGCAGGCAGAGTGGTTAGGGGCAATCAGGCAGGCAGACAGGTGAGCAGTTAAGAGCCAGCGGTCCTGGATTGCGAGAGGGATCAGGCCTAAACCAGTAGTCAAGGAGTCCCGGATTGGAGAGGTGCAGGCTGGGCTGCACCAGGTCACTAGTAAATAAATAAATCTCTATATATAAAAGCTTAAGCAACCATCCGACCATTCGACCAGTAGCTATGATGCGCACTGACCACCAGGGGGCAGGTGCTCAATGCAGGAGCTGCCTAGCTGCGGTGACTCAGCAGCTGCGGTTCTTGGGTGACGCACCCAGATCCAGAGAGGAGGAAGCACGATTCCAGGATGCATCACCTGAGAACCACCCTCTCACAATTTGAGACCCCTCTCGGGATGTCTGAGAGCCGGTTTTGGCCCAATCTCTGCAGGCCAGGCCAGGGGGCCCCACCTGCTGGAGGGATCTCTGCTTACTCCGCAGACACCCTTCGAGCCCTGTTGCTGCCCCAGGTGCAGCTGGCCAGGGAGGGACCGAGAGAGGTTGGCTCCAGGGCATGTCTGGCCTGGCTCGCCCAGTCCCACCCCGCCAGCCACCTTCTAATTAATTTTCTTTCAAAGTGCATGTATCCATGCACTGGGTCTCAAATAAAAAAAATAATAAATACATTAATTAATTAATTAATTTCAATATCACCTCATTGTCCTGAGAAAAACTTCAAATTCTTATAACTAGTTCTTGAATTGTTTTAATTTGATGGGGTATAACCTTGAAATGGTTTTAATTTTCTCCATTCACTGCTGGTAGTCCATTTTGACTCTCTCTTTCCTGCTGGAAGTAGGATTCTTCATGACATATTGGGCAGATTCTTTAACATTCAGGTCATTTTTGTCTATTAAAAGCCTATTGAGTTTAAAAGTTCAGTCTCCTCAGAGAAGCATCGAACAAATGGTCAAACTTCAGAGGGAAGACAGGGTGGGGTGGGGGAGGGGGAGAGAGATCAACCAAAGGACTTGTATGCATGCATATACTAGTAAGTATAACCAATGGACACAGACACAAGGCGGGTGAGGGCCATATGCTTGGGGGTGGGGGTGGCCAGGGAGAGGTCAATGGGCAGAAAAGAAGACATATGTAATACTCTACGTAATACTTTAAACAATAAAGAATTTTAAAAAATAAATAAACTGATTAATAGAACCAGATGCATGGAAACATGGAACAGACTGATAGATCTCAAAGAGAAAGAAAGAGAAAGGCGGGGGGGGGGGGGGCGGAGATGCAGGAAGAGATTCACCAAAGAACTGATATGGATTTATGAAATACCCATGGACACAGTAGTGTGGTGAAGGTCACAGTGGGGTGGGATCTGGGTGGAGGAGTATAATGGGGGGAAAAAGAGGGGGACCTCTGCAATACTCTCAACAATAAAGATTTTTTTAAAGACCAATAAAAAATTAAATTTAGCCAAAACTGGTTTGGCTCAGTGGATAGAGCGTCGGCCTGCGAACTCAAGGGACCCAGGTTCGATTCCGGTCAAGGGCATGTACCTTGGTTGCGGGCACATCCCCAGTAGGGGGTGTGCAAGAGGCAGCTGATTGATGTTTCTCTCTCATCGATGTTTCTAACTCTCTATCCCTCTCTCTTCCTCTCTGTAAAAAATCAATAAAATATATATTTTTAAAAATTAAATTTAAAAAAAAAATCAATAAATATTTTTTACCAAAAAAACTTCAGTCTCCTACTAGGGATGAATCTAACCTCCTCCTGGGTTTTTCTTGCTAGTCGGTGGGTGGAGCCTCTTCCTTGCCCTGTCAGCTCGGGTTGGAGAAGAAGCATGATCTGCCTCCGAGAAAAGTACTCTCTTCGGAGCAATACCAAAGCAGAATAAAAGTGGGCAGCATTTGCCCTTCCCTAACCTGGGCTGGTGGCTATCACAGTCCTCTCTCTGCTGGCTATTGCTACTTCTCTGGCTAACTCTGAATAAGCCGTTTTTCATATTCTGGCTTCCATGTTGCCTTTGGATGTTCACTTTGACAGAGCAGAGGCACTGCTCCATCCTTCTGTTTTGAAGTCCTGCGTCTTTTTCCACTTTATCCTACATTCCCTGTGTGCCTCTTGGTTCCCTCCCATCAGTTATTTGGAGAGTCATTGGCAGGAACCAGTCATAGGGGTAATTTGTTGTTTATAGAATAGGCCTCTTCAAGGTGTACACAGACTTCTCCAGAAAGCCACTTCAATGTCAGGCAGGTCTTAAGGACAGCTACACAGGACCAGAGAGGATGTGATGCCATGAAAATGTGCCACTCAGATCTCCTGCTGTGGGGAAGATAATTGACTAGTGGCAACAGCTGCTGCATGCTAGGACCACGCTTCCCATGGGTTCCTCCCAGCTAACAGATGAGCATGGTCAGAGAACTGAACAGGACTATTCCTACAAAACGTGTCTCCTTTAATAGGTGGCTTTGCTTGAGAACTTCCAATTGGCTGAAATTCTCTTAGAACTGTGTGCAGTCTGAGACTCTTACAACTCAATTCCATCTACTTCTCTTTTATTTGTGATTTTGTGTGTGTATGTGTGTGTGCCTTCTCTTTTTCTTGATCAGTCTGGTTAAAGGCTCATCAATCTTGTTTATCTTTTCAAAGAACCAGCTCTTGTTTTCATCGATCTTTTGCATGTTTTTAGTCTATATGTCATTATAATCTTTATTAATTCCTTCCTTCTACTTAGTGTGGGCTTTGTTTGTTGTTATTTTCTAGTTCTTTTAGGTATAAGATTAGATTGTTTATTTGAGACTTTTTTGCTTCTTGAGGTAGGCCTGTATTTTTTTTTTTTTTTTTTTGCTTTCATTTAATTTGCCAGTCTGACCTCTACAGAAAGAAGATGGATCTTGGAAATAGAGTGCAGAGTGCCAGAAGCTCAGCTGAGTGGCAGACCTCATTACACTGATCCATTACAACAATGACATCAGGCTGCTCCGCAGGACAAGAAAGAGGCAGCTAGTAAGTGGAGACACATGCAATTCAGAGGGTGGGAGATAAACCCTGTGAAGATTCAGGGACCTGCCACTGCAGTGACATTTCTAAGAGACCAGGGGTATACTGAAATATCCCTCCCAAAGCACAAGACAAACTGCGTCTTGCTGCTCCTACCACAGAGAAGGCAGCACGGAGCTCGATAGGTCTTTTGGGATCTAGAGGCAATGCATTCCACCCATAGGAGTGCTGATTCTGCCCAGGTGCCAGCTGACATGCAGACTACCAGCCTTGAGAGACGCTTAGAGCCATACGTCCAGGCTACCGTGCAAACAACCATGCGTGCCCATCAGGCAACACAGTCTATCCGACTCTGTGGGTCATACAATCCAGCCAGTGGTAGGACAATGGTACATTTTGAAGCTTGTGGTAAACCCAGTGGGAGAATTGCAATTCAGACCCTTGGTATTCTGGAGCAAGGTTATGGCTTGTACAGCAGAGAATTCATTCCACAGCTTTTGAGAATCAACTCCCGAATGGAACACTTGACCATGGGACACCAAATGACCACACAGCCCAAATCTCCCCTTATGACTTGGGCCTACCAGAGCCACCAATAGCAGAGTTGGACAGGACACACTTGTGTAAGGCTGTGCCACTCAAGAACAGCGGGGCTAACCTGCAGGCCCATTCTTGTGAGAAACGGGACTCCTTTAACAGGCAACTTCGGCTGGAATGCTGCCCATTGGCCTGGCTGGAACCTTGCTTAGGGCTGTCCTGCAGTTTCCTGTGGGCCAGTGGTCGGCAAACTGCGGCTCGCAAGCCACATGCAGCTCTTTGGCCCCTTGAGTGTGGCTCTTTCACAAAATATCACAGCCTGGGCGAGTCTATTTTGAAGAAGTGGCATTAGAAGAAGTTTAAGTTAAAAAATTTGGCTCTCAAAAGAAATTTCAATCGTTGTACTGTTGATATTTGGCTCTGTTGACTAATGAGTTTGCTGACCACTGCTGTGGGCAGAATCTCTTCCCACCCAGGGGTCCTTCTTCCCCCTTTCCCTCAAGGATGCTAGTCTCTGCCCACTTTCTCAGCTCCCCCTTCCTTTTACCCTTACAGGCATTTCCTCCAATGAATCTCTTGAGCAACTAAGCCCATCTGAAGTCCGTTTTTTAGAGGGTCCAAACTAACACAGAGGAGCCTTTTGGTGTTAGTTTATCAGGGAAAAAGCCAGAAAGAGTAAGAAACTCCGTAAGGACTTGTTTTTCTGGAAGATTTCCCCCGCTGGATATTTTCACCGAATCTCGGTAAACACTTCAAGTAATGAGTTGTTTGTCCCCAAGCTACCCCTATACTCTCAGACTCAGAACTCTATTTCCCAAGGCTATTCCCCTCCACAGCAGTCTTATAAATTATAACTCTGACTAAGGCAGGGATTGAAGAATGTAAGCTCCAATTCAGGCCTCCCAGGCCAGAGGGCTCTCATTTTATCCTCAGGCCTCCCATTCCAAATCAGCTTTAATTGGTGATCATTAAAACAAAAGCTGATCTTAGTCTTGTGTGGTCTCTCCCTTCCTCTTTCCCTCCCTCCCTTACTTTTATTCTTAATAGTGTTGTAGGTGGCCCATTAGGGAGCCACAAGGCCTGCGCCCACAGATGGCCACACTAGGCGAATGATTGTGTGGTTCTGATAAGGTTTCAGGATCCATCCTGCCCGGGGCTTTTGTGATCTGACAGGAAGAGCCCACTTAGGGTTTGATGGACACATCTGGAGGTGAGAGCAGCGCTGTGCCAGTCATCTTCCATTTGAGCCAAAATTAGCAATGACTTCCACCAAGTACACCCTCACTTGTAAGCAAGGAATCACCTGGCCAGTAGGGACTGCCTTCATCGCAGCAATCCCTGACTCTCTTAAGAGCAACGTTTTATGCAAATATTCTATAGCCCCCTTCTCACCCAGGAGTAGTTGTATGTGTTAATTTGCTGTGCCTTTTCCAAAATATGTACTGTTGAACACTAATGCCTTGAGATAGTAACAATTGTTCTGCAAAAAATGGTTCCATGGGGTTCAGATAATTAAACAAGGAAGCCATTAGACTGAAGTGGTTCTAATGCCATAGGGGACTAAATAAGCAAACCAAAATCCAAGCCTGTAAATGCCTCAAGATTAAGAAATAGAAACCTAAGGACAGCCAATCACAAACAGCCAGCTAGGATTTAAGCTGGCTTATAGCCAATCAGATAATTCCTCCTTTATTCTTTCTCACTTTGTCTAGTTAAGTCTTTCCCCTGGCTCCTGTTAGAGTGCTCCTTAACCACTTGAGTTTCTCAGTGCCTGATTCAAATTGATTTTTGCTCAAATAAACTCAACATTTTTAATATGCCTCAGTTTATCTTTTAACAATGGTTAAATTTTTTAAAATGCTGGACTAAAGAAATTATGTAATGGAATACAAAAAAACCCCACCATTTTGACTTCAGGTCTTCTCATTGTCTTTAAGATGACAAAGAGCATTGTGTATCGTCAAGAGGAAGACAGAGTATATAACATTCGCCAAGATTATTTGCCACAAAACTCACTGAATCTGCCCTGATTTCTGCAGGGTAACTTCCCACAAGTAATGCTTCAGGGACTGGCATTTGGGAATGTAAGCTGAGTGGTGAAGAGAATGGAAGGTGCCGTCTCCTGTCTAAGGAGTCTCAGCTGGAATAAGGCTGGTCCCTGTCCATGGAGCTTCCTGCAGCAGAGCCAGCAAGATTGGGAACAGCCTGATTGCAAAGCCTTGGATGCTTCTCTGGCAACAGATGTGTTTAACTGAATCCCTGTCTTCGACCTTACACATTGCCAGCTCCAGTCTGGGCGGGTGGACAGTTCATTATTTTAGTTCCATTTTTTCCAGATACAATTGGGTCCCATCAAAACACAAAACTCATGGTGGTTGAGAAAAACAGGTCACAGTTTGAATTTATTTGGCAATGGTGGGTAACAGATTATGGCCCTGAATATTCCCTTTGGTAACATTAAAACTTCCAAGCTTTTGCTAAATAAGCTGTGTGACACGCTGTAACAGCCAAGAGTCCAGACTGCCCTTCTGCTGGAGGGCCTCCTACGCGGTGGTTTGTATACAAACCTACTTACTGCACATCATAACGGCTGCGGCTGCGTGGCAAACCTCCGCCAGGATGCATCTACATTCGGAAGCTTCCTGGGGTGTGCTGCTGTCTAAACGTAACCTGGGTTGCTTGTGAGTGAACAGCTTCGCCAGCTCCTCTCTGGAGCTGGGGGCTCATTTTCACATAGATCAGTGGCGACCCTTTAATACAGTTCCTCATGCTGTGGTGACCCCCAACCATAAAATTATTTTCGTCGCTACTTCATAACTGTAATTTTGCTACTGTTAATGAATCGTAATGTAAATATCTGTGTTTTCCGATGGTCTTAGGCGACCCTGCTAGTGGTTCTCAACGTGTCGCAGCCCACAGGTTGAGAACTGCTGCTGTAGAGCCTAAGACCATCGGAAAGCACAGATATTTACATTACGATTCATAAGAGTAGCAAAATTACAGTTATGAAGTAGCGACGAAAATAATTTTATGGTTGGGGGTCACCACAACATGAGGAACTGTATTAAAGGGTCGTGGCATTACAAAGGTTGAGAACCACTGACATAGATGATCATGAAGGTCCAAGGAGGGAAGGCAGACTGAAACAAATGGAAAGACTTAAGTGCTTGGCTGATACTCAAAGCGAATTCCAGGGATCTAGGCTCTGGAAGGAGTACCCTTGCAGGAGCATGTGTTGTTGGGTTTCTTACAGGGTTGAGGCCCAGTCTGACAGTTGGACATAATTCCATTTTTAAATACTCCATGTCCAGCCTGGGAGTACTGGCTTCCGGGGACTGTCCAGGATTGTATAGGGAACTGCTGCCACACCGTGGAATAGTCACTGGTTACGTGCAATTTCTTTTACTTCAATATTTTTTGTGTTTGCGTATTTATCACTTGCTTCTTTTCACTAGGATCTGAGAGTATGGATTTATCCCACACATAGGAGATTTTTCCAGACACACGAATTTGTTTTCCACCTTCTGTTGCTTATTGTGCATCGGTGCCCCAAAGTGAACTACCTTGTCTCTCCTATAGCGATAGGACATCGCAACTTTCCTCTTTGCCATTTTTCTTTCTGTCATGGTCTTGATAAAGTTTGGGACCCATGCAACGGAGGCCGCCCCCATGGTCCGGCCCATGTCGCAAATCTACACCTAAATCTGCCGGGATTTTTGAGAAATGCCTCGGTGTCAAGGAAACATAACAAACACCAGTCGCAATCCCACATCTCGGCTGTGGTTAGCTCACCTTGCCCTGGAAAACAGGACCTGCTGGCCTTATAAGGAAACCGCGGCCTCCTAGCCAACCCTGCCCTGCTTCTGCTCTGCTTCTAAGGCTTCCAGAACTTGCTCTTGCCTCAGTCCCTCAGGAGGAATGCTCCGCTGCTTCTCAGCACTGCACTCCCCCAACCGCTGGATTCTTTTCCCTTGAATAATGGACATCAAGCTCATTACTAAATTGTTTTAGTTTTGTCATTTGACAGCTTACGGGAGGAGGCAGGCGGGCAGGGACCGGGCCTATAAACCAGCGCCGGTGGAAGGTGCAGTTAAGAGAGGGTCAGGGGAAATGAGGACAGAATTAATGAGCGTGTAAACAACAACTGGACGATGTCAGGAAATCTTGTGCGTTGGACCATCTGAAGGGCCCCATTTAATCACTCCCTTATCTGTACAGCATCTTGTGGCTTTCGTGCGCTCGCCTGGTGGGTTAACTATGTGGACCTTTGACAATGGCCTTTTCCTAAGGGAAATGTTGGCACTTCTGGCACAAGATAAGAATGCTGCATATTTTCCAGGATCTTTTTTTTTTTTTTTTTTTTTAATGTCTAAAGGAAATAAAATGAAAATCACAAACAATTTGGTGGGAGGAAAAAAAGAATGAAGTAAAATGAAGTTGGGTGCACAGACCTTACTGGTACCCTTGGGGGGCAGGGGGGAAGCAGCTGCAAGGGGGGGCTGTCAAAGCTGGGAGGTTATACCTTGGTGAGGGGTGGGGCGCGCCAGGGGCATACTGGAAGGAGCCTACACCGAGTAGATGAGACGGTCCTTTCACCCGTCAGCTATTTTCTAACCAATTTACAGGAGGGGAAAATCTGAATTATGTGCTGGAAAGCCATTTGCATTTCTTAGAGATTGCTGTTCACATTTCCACAAACTGAGAGGTTTCCTACAATTCTCCGTAGTCTACAGTAATATAATAAATTGTTTCCTTATCTGCATCTTGTAGCTTAGTGCATAGATCTACTATCACGATTGCCACCCTATCTGATTACTTGTCTGCCTGCCGTATTAACGAATCCTGGAGGCTCAGCCAGCACGCACATTTATCTCACTTCCTCGGTGCCTAGCACACTGCCAGGCACTTAATAACGGCTCAGTGATGTTTGTTAGACTTCATTGAACTGAAGGTGGCCACAGTGGGAATGGAGAGGGGAAAGACAGAGGTGTAAAACCTACTTTCTTTTTATACTCAGAGGAAATTAATGACACAGTTCTTAGAATCTTGGTTTTCCCACCTGCAGCCAGGAACCCGCTAACTCCAGTTATGTTTCTGCAGATGTGCAAGCATTAACCACACATCCCACCTCCTTCCTAGCCCAGCCTGAAAACCGAGGCTCTGTCTCCATAGTTCACAGCCTGAGCTAGCCAATCTGAGGCTGTATCGGCTCCCAGCTGCTCCCTGTCCTCGTCCGGCAGAAAAATAGATACATGACCTATAGCTGTCGCAAATTACAGTGCTCAAGCTAACCGAAGAGTACAAACTGTTCTTCCTTTCCTCAACAGTCAATCAACCTCGATGTGAAAAACGCATTAGGGCTTCTTTGCTGTGTTCCCTTTGCCTCTCTCTTCCGCTCATCGCATCCCTGCGAGAAGGCCTCTCGGCCTCACTGCTTCTTTTTCTAAGTTAATTGATGTTGGGGATAGCCACTGCTACTGATGGGAGGTGATTACACACACAAGCAGATTTTGTTATTAATCGCTCCCCGTTAAAAGGCTTTATGCTCAATTTCCCATGGCTTGGTTTCACCCATTACTCCTAATTAGAGCCAGTTCCTACTCCTCAACTCATCAGGTGTCTATAAAGCATCTCAGTGCAGGGCTGTGTCTGTAACCACAGGCAACAAAAGGACAAATCCAAATGTCATCTATGCTTGATCTTCAACATGATCACTACGGATGCACACAAGTGGGACAGCTCAAGACCATGGCAGGAGGGGTAGCTCCGGAAGGTGGTGGTGACTTATTAACTCTTGAGGGTATTTAAGCCGAGATTTCACTCACTCATCCGCTCACTCATTCATTCATCCTACCAGTCGTTGTTAAGTGCTCACTGTAGACAGAAATCCCTATCTTGTCCACTGCCTGACTCCCACATCTAGTAAGGTGGCTGGGTGAGAATTATGAACTGGTGGTAGTGGTGGCAGTGGTTGGCAGTTTGGATTAGAGCTCATTCTATGTCAAAGTTTAAACTCTCTGACAAAACCAGAAAAGAACTGATTATTCACACACTAATCCTCTCTGTCTAAAAAAGAAAATTAAACCTATTCCAATAAAGCCATCATGAGCTATTGTTTTCCCTCCTGGATCTTATTTATTCATTTTTATATATTTTCTAGTGAGAGAAAAAAAAATCCTTCAAAGACAGTTTTAAAGGTATCAAATTACCTGTATCCATAGATCCCTATTTTCTTAGATGTAAATTTCCTTACAGACCCCCCCCTGAATTTAATGGAAAGCTGATTCAGGGGCTTTATGTCCTCAGAAATTTGGGAACCTCTCTCCTGGACCTTTCTCTTCCTTTGGGCAAGCCGGGCATTACCAAACTACAGAGAGGGGAAATGGCACCCCCTTGTGGCTGATTTTGTCAAGATCCTTTTTGCTGCTGTCCTTGCCTGGTACACGGAAAGACTGTTTGTTCTTTACCCAACTTCACCGCAGATCATCGACAGGAGCAACTTGACCGGAGGATGATTACTTCAGCACTCTTCTTCTTGGAGATAGTGTCTTCTTTCACTATTATGTACTTGCACACATAAAAAGCTGGCCTTGGCATTGACAAAAAAAGAAAAAAATAGATTAGAATCCTGGTCTCAAGCAAGAATAATGGTTACGTTAAACCTCAATATGGGGACTGCTGTCAGGATTTAAATAAGCAAATGTGTTAAGAAAGCTCAGGAAGCACACAGAAAAATCGCACATTAAACAAGTGTTCTCCCGGGGACTGCTCACCTACGTTTTTCTTCCTCTGGGTAACAGAAATTCAACTTTAATAGTCAAATGGCATCCAAATATGAACACTAGAGGCCTGGTGCATGAAATTCAGGCATGGGGGGTGGGGGGGGGGGGCGGGACCCCTGTGGGATCAGGCCTAAAACGGCAGTCAGACATCCATCTTGCAATCAGGACTGCTGGCTCCTATCCACTCGCCTGCCTGCCTGCCTGATTGCCCCTAACCACTCTGCCTGCCTGTCTGATGCCCCTAAATGCTCGCCTGCCTGCCTGATTGCCCCTAACCACTCTGCCTGCCTGTCTGATTCCCCTAAATGCTCGCCTGCCTGCCTGATTGCCCCTAACCACCTCTGCCTCGGCCCCCGCACCCAGGACTCAGGCTTCCTTCCTCCGGCTGGCCACAGGCACCCTGGACCTGGCCTTCCCTCCATCCAGCCGGCTGCAGGCACCCGGGATCACAGGCAGCTTCCCCTGGGCTGGGCCCTGGCTTTGCCAGCAAAGACATCCCAAAGACGTGCAATCTATCTGGTCTAATTAGCATATCACCCTTTTATTAGTATAGATAATCAGAAGACACAGTGATTCTTAACAAATATTTTAGTTATTTTTATGAAGTATCGAGTAATTAAACACAACTTGCTCTACACACTTATGAGAACCTTCTGTGTATATCTTGGATCAATGGTAGAGCTCAGGTTCCAAATTCTTTCTACTAAGGAGCTGGGGCTTGTTTTAACCCCTGTGATAAGAAAATGGAGGAGAATTCAAATTGGATCATCAGGAAAAGTAAGCATCTAGTCTGAACAGGCTATTCTTTGTATATTAGTTTCCTGTCTTGGCTCTCTCTGTGTCCTGGGCTTCTGCAGGCTCTGCCGTCACAGCCTCCCCGAGGAACCAGTGTTCTCCGTGTGCGGTGACAGTGTGCAGGGTGACAACTGAAGTGGGAGTTCGAATTCTTTCTGAGGAGCACTGTGACATCCTGTGCAACACCATTAAACAGGTGCCAACCACCCCCACCCACACAGGAGGCCACAGCTATGCGAATTAAAGGCATTTTAACTCCAACACCTGCACTCTTTCCACTTCGCGGTAGCTTTCAAACAGACCTGTGTTAAATCCCTGACTCTACCACATAGTAGCTGTATGGCTTTGGGCAAATCATTTGATCTAATAGAGACCTAGAGACATTTATGCATTGAAGAGATGATCACTATTGGTCATTAATATTACTGTCTTGTATAAGAAATAAAGATTTTTAAATAATAAGAAATTTAAATAATAAAGTTTAAAAATTATCATTAAAAATCTTTTTAATCTTAGATGTATTTTATGTTATAATTGAACACCGTTACTTGCAAAATCCAACATCACAGCACAGCCTCATTCATTGTTGGAGAAGATCATGTGATGTAAAAACTTGTGCTTGGCCGTAATGGCATTCACTCTTCAGACAACCTCCAGGGCCCTGTCTCAAATGCCATGGTTATGAGCCGAGTTAGCAGCGTCTACCAGTGCCCGCATAAAAGCCATCAGGTCAGCCCATGTCAGAGTGCTCCGGCCTCCCAAGCCTCTGGGCAGGCTGCTCCTGATGCTGGAACACATGCTGCTCCTGGGACCCAGCCAGCCAACGCGAGAAATGCATGCAGAGCCCCTTCTCCGCCACAGGGTGGCACTAGACAGTGACTGGGGGCTGGGGGCTCATAATGGGCCAGGCATGCTTCAGAGTTACAAAGTGCTTTTCCTTTGCCCTGAAATGCTGGCTCCAGTCAGAATTTGAAGAAGAAAAAATACGAGATTTTTTGTTTCTTCTTCTTTTTTTTTAATCAATTCTCTGTTTGGCTTATAATTACTAAGGGAAGCACTATGCTGCTTTTATTGTCATGATAGAAACGGGCAGAGAGGAGGGCACAGGATCATCCCATTAATCACCAGGCACTTTGGTATCTGTCACAAACGTGAAGCTGTGCCAGTTTCAGGACAGGTTAGGGGCAAAATAGTCCATTTCCAGAGAATTGTGGGAAAAGGATGGAGGAAAGAGGAGAAAGAAAGATTCAGCTAGAAGCTTACAGGAATGAGGCAGAGTGGAGGGAGTGTAGCTATGACCAGAGAAATTATAAATGGGTGTGATTGATCCAGTTCTGTTCCTGCAGAGAGGTCAAGAGCAAAGGTTTGCAGAGAACATGACCTTGCGGGTCTTTGACCAGATGTTCTGATGCTCCCAACAATTGCGCAGCAAACTGCCATGCAGGGGATGGCGGTAAGGCTAAGATCGGAAAGAAAGGGCTCAGCTGCGGGGAAATGAGGAGAAGAAGCAGGCCACTGCAGAACAGTCTTGCTTCCACTAACCTCAAGATCCTGCTATGAGGTCCAGCCAGTGTGGCTCAGTGGTTGAGTGTCGACCTATGAACTAGGAGGTCGAAGTTCAATTCCTGGTCAGGGCACAGCCCCGGGTTGCAGGCTCCATCCCCAGGAAGGGTCCTGCAGGAGGCAGCCGTCAATGCTTCTCTCTCATCATTGATATTTCTCTCTCGCGCTCGCTCCCTCTCCCTTTCTCTCTGAAATCAATAAGAACATTTAAGAAAGGATCCTGCTATGACTTCCAGTTTTTGTTTTTGTTTTATATATTTTTATTGATTTTTTACAGAGAGGAAAGGAGGGGGATAGAGAGCTAGAAACATCAATGAGAGAGAAACATCGATCAGCTGCCTCCTGCACGCCCCCCACCGGGGATGTGCCCGCAACCAAGGCACATGCCCTTGACCGGAATCGAACCTGGGACCTTTCAGTCCGCAGGCCAATGCTCTGTCCACTGAGCCAAACCGGTTTCGGCATGACTTCCAGTTTTACTCCGAGTAAAAGCCGCAGCCTTCCGTTGCCTTCAAGGCCCTCCACCACAGGCCCAGCGCTGGCTTCCTGTCTGATCTCCTCTCCTCTTGCTCTCCCCCGCCCTCCCCCTGTCCCAAGCCCACTCTCCTCCTCTTCTCCTCAAGCACACCAGACATGCTCCCTCCTCAGCGTCTTTGTACTCAGGCTCGCCCTGCCTAGAACATTCTCCCCACACATCTGCTTAGCCCCCTCCCTCACCTCCATAAGGGCTTTTTTTTTTTTTTCTTTCTGTGAGGCCTTTTCTGACCACTCTATTTGAAATTGCACCTCCCTCGCCTCTTTATTTTCATTCGTAGCACATTTCACCTTCTGACACACCACTTGCTTATTTGGCTTAGTCTGCTTTCCCTTCCTGGTGCAAGGCCCAGGAGGAGGCAGGCGTCCCTGTGCTCATCGCCCACACAGAGCCCAGCACAACTGGGCCCTCGGTGCAGATTTGTTGTACAACAATGTGTTGTGTTGGGCTTGTGTTCTCAGCACCATCTCTGTGGGCATAGAAGCTCCAGGAGCTGATCAGTCCTGAACACAAGGGCTCACACATTAAGGCTGAGGTTCTAGTCTAGCCGGCTTTCGGAGTGCCAATGCGTCTAAGACTTAGCAATAGAATCTTTCCTATCTGTGGGGTGGTCACCCAACTGACTTTGAGGAATAGCATAATATTGGGAGCACAGTGACTAGGCCCTCCCACCAGGACCTAAGGGTGTAAGAAAATAAAGGCCAGCATGAGGCTCTGGCCCCATGAGAGAGCAGCCAAACGTTGAAGGCAACATATATGTGGAGTTTGAAGGCAAAGTTTGGGATGCTGATTTCCCAAGGGCTATGGACAAGATTTGGGGTATAAGTATCTTGATGTAGCTCTAGACCACTCCCCAACCCCCTGGCAAAAGTCAGCCCACACCTCAGCCTGGTCTTTATTGGCCCAGATGCACATCCTGGGGCTTGTTCTGAGATTATCTGCAGGCATGGATGGCCTCTCAAAATTGGGTTAGGTGTCTGGGCGGACAAGAGGTGAAAGATGTCTGAGGAACCCAATTCGTGACAGAGATGCTCAACTGTAAGACCCCCAAAGGCCAAGTGCTTCTTGTACATGTTCTCACGGATCCTCAGTTGACCGCATGAGAGAGGGATTTTGAACAGCTGAGGAAAATGGGCTACAGAAAGGGTCAACGTTGCTCCAAGCTCAAACGGGAGGAAGCAAGTGGCAGTGTGTGGGGCCTCCTCCAGGCCTGTCTCTGAGGCCTTCTACGTGCATTTGTCTGAGCCACGTGGCCACGTGATGTCAGCACCAGCAGACTGGGCCCTCCGGCCTGGCTCCTTGCAGGCCCTGTCATCAGCCTGCCTGGACTGGGTCAGTGCGACCTCCCAGGTCCAGTTAGAACACCGTGTGGTTTGACCAGCAGCCAGGCATAATGGGAACAGAAGGAGCCCATTTTAATGTATAGCATGATGATTATAGTTAACAATGCTGCATTGTATATTTGAAAATTGCTAAGGGAAGACTTTAAAAGTTCCCATAAGAAATAAAAAACTGTTACTATATATGGTGACAGAGGTTAATTAGACTTATTGTGCGATCATTTCACAATATATACAAATATGGAATCGTTATGTTCTACACCTGAAGCTAATATAATGTCATTTGTCAATTATATCACCATTTTTAAAAGAGAATGAAGGAGGAATAAGGAGTGGAAAAAGCTAAAGTGGGCAAAGGACCCACAGAATATCCCTTTCCAGGAAACCAGTCAAAGGCTGGGTTGCTATTTGCTCTCTTCCCATTAGTTGTAAATGAGATTTTGGTAGAGGATATACCAAAATATGACTAGGTCATAATAGTCTTAATGATTCCTAGCTCAGGACAACCCTTAAGGGGTAGAACTCCACCACTGGAATTCCATCACTGGGTTTGGATGCCCTGCTCTGTGGAGCAACTTAAAAAAAATTTTTTTTTATTAATTTCAGAGAGGAAGGGAGAAATAGAAACACCAATGATGAGAGAGAATCCATTGATCGGCTGCCTCCTGCATGCACCCCCACTGGGGATCAAGCCCACAACTGGGGCATGTGCCCCAACAGGTATCAAACCATGACCTCCTGGTTCATAGCTCAATGTTCAACCACTGAGTCACACGGGCCATGCTGTGGAGCAACTTTGTAACGCTTTAGAGACATCACTTTTGCACCTCACCTTAGTCTCAGGATGTTCCGTGAACAGGGAGGATGACTCCCCTTCTCTCATGATGGAAGGGACCCAGGGAACAGAGACAAAGGCTGCTTCCCGCTGCCTCTTTCTTCCCAGATATTCTGATGATGCTATGTCACCCAGGCTGACCTCGTCTCATCTCTAACCTGTCTTCCAGTGAGGCTAAAAAGTGATACTCCGATGACGGGGACCAAAATAAAGTCCCCACAAAGTGAAAAAAGGAGCAAAAATCAAGCAAATCTGTGTGCTCCTTCTGTCCATCTGTAGGTAGATCCTAAGGTAGCCAGACAGGGATAGCTTCTGCAAGTGTTAGAGATCCCTGCCCTTCGCGAGGTCTCAATGCTGACTGAGCCCGGAGAAGGCTCCTGAGACGCCCCTGTCAGAGGGGTTTGGCCGGCGAGACTGGAAATGGTTCCCCTGGGGAGTTTCTCTGCCTGAGACCGGTCCCGTTTTTTCTTCTCCTGGGTCGTGGCTGCAAGCCCTACTGAGGTAGCAAGTGGCATCAAACACAGAATGCATCCAACAAATGTATTCATTCAGCAAATATTTTTTTGAGCATTCAGTATGTTCTGGGAACTCTGAAAATGCAAGTGAAATAAATCTCTAGGGCCTCTAGTGGTCGGCAAACTCATTAGTCAACAGAGCCAAATATCAACAGTACAACGATTGAAGTTTCTTTTGAGAGCCAAATTTTTTAAACTTAAACTTCTTCTAAAGCCACTTCTTCAAAATAGATTCGCCCAGGCCATGGTATTTTGTGGAAGAGCCACACTCAAGGGGCCAAAGAGCTGCATGTGGTTCGCGAGCCGCAGTTTGCCGACCACGGCTCTAGGCTATGGGTCTCCATGGGTCATGCAAAATCTTTTTTTGGTGGTGAACAGAACTTGAAGATTGTGAAATAGGCCATATAAGGAAAAATTAGTCATTGGTGCTCCTTGATGCATTTTATGAAGGCTGTCCTTGGCTCTTGCCGTCTATCTATTATATTTCTCCTGTGCCTACGCCAGGACTCTGCTATGGTGTTCTTGGTTATAAGGAAGCCTAGTTGAATGGCTCCATATTCTGGATGTTTTCTTAGACGCATCTCATCCAAAGCTAGCAATTCTGGGTCTCATTATTTAGAGGTCCAGATAAATCCATTCAAGTTAATATTCATAACTGGTTACTATATCGCCCTTTATTAAAATTACATTTTAAAGCAGCATATTATACCTCCACTTAAAGAAATGGCAACTGGTAAGCACTTGCAGGGCCTAGCTGCCTCACGAGGCATGTTGGTCCAGGATGTATGTGTAACTCCCAGCGCCTATCATTGAATGGAGTGAGCAGCCTCCTGTGGAGACAGCCCGGTTTCTGGAGGGTACAGACATCACCTGGTTTAACCCCTAGCATCCCAGATCCTGATTGATTTTAAGAGGATCCCACCCATCTCCTCAGCAGGCTCTAAAACAGTTACTATTTCTCAAATTGTCTCTGAAATGTTATTGGAAAACCAAATGGCATTTTTGACATTCTGATGCAGTCTGTGGTTACCATGAGCACTTGTCCTGGGTTGGCACTGCACTCAGAGTGTGTGGCATCTGCGGACGCCAGCAACCCCTCCACAGCGTGTCCCTCCCTGAGGTCAGCGTGCTTTTGCTTCTAAGTGCCTGCGTCGGCTGCTCTCTCTGGAGAGTGCCCTTGGGCTGCTGGAGCCTTTTCTGAAAGGGCCGGGGCGGTTAACCTTGCCCCGGGGCAGCCCTTAGCCAAGGACCGATGGGCAGTGGGCATGAAGGTCCAGCTCAGGGGCAGAACTTCAGAATTCCTCGGCAGGACCAGGTTGAAGTTACCCTTAGCAAGATTTTGCCCGAATGACACAGTTTGTTGGCATTCTCTTCCCTGTTCTGCTTCCCCTAGCTCTTTATCTGTTTTTTCCTGGGCCTGGGAGCACTTGCTTCATACTCACCTCATTCCAGGTCTCCTTCTGAGGAACTTTATTTATTTATTTTTAAACTAGAGGTCTGATGCATGAAATTCATGCAAGAGTAGGCCTTCCTTCCCCCGGCTGCCGGCACAGGCTTCCCTCTGGCACCCAGGCTTCCCTTGCAGCCCCAGCTTTGTCAGGAAGGAGGTCCGGTCTAATTATCATACTACGCTTTTATTATTATAGATAATTATTTTTTAAAAATATATTTTTATTTATTTCAGAGAAGAAGGGAGAGGGAGAAAGAGACAGAAACATCATGATGAGAGAGGATCATTGATTGGCTGCCTCTTGCACGACCCTTACTGGGGACGGAGCCTGAAACCCAGGCATGTGCCCTGACTGGGAATCAAACTGTGACTTCCTAGTTCATAGGTTGATGCTCAAGCACTGAGCCACACCAGCTGGGCATGAGGAACTTTATTTAAGACAGTGCCATGAAGCCCTACCCAGTCTGGCTTAGTGGATAGAGCATAGGCCTGCAGACTGAAGGGTCGTGGGTTCAATTCGGGTCAAGGGCATGTACTTCAGTTGCAGGCTCGATCCCCAGCCCAGGTCAGGGTGTGTGGGGGAGGTAACCAATCAATGTGTCTCTTCACATTGATATTTCTTTCTCTGTCTCTCCCCTCCTTCCCACTGTCTCTAAAAATCAATGGAAATAATATCCTCAGGTGAGGATGAACAGAAACAAACAAAACAAACAAGAAGACAGTGACATGAAGACAAGCTGCCTGCCACATTGTTGTCGGGGTCGGAGGTGGGGAGTAACAATGCTTCAGCAGGTTTCTCCAAATGCATGTTACTTCCAACCAGAAGCCTCTCTGACCTGAAATACATGTGCACCCAGCCCCACTTTGGTGCTCCTTCTGGGGCTTTTACAGCACTGACAGGCTACATGACTAACTCCTGTGTCTGGCTGAAAGCTCTTTGAGGGTAGGAACTGTGTTCTGATTGTAGTTGCATTTTAAGAGAATGATTGAATAAATCCTGTACTGCTCGGCAGCCATAAAGTCCCAAGAGCTCCCTTGGGCATGGAGATGCATAAAAGCCATTGGGATGAAAGTCACATGGACTACTGCTCTTATAAAGCACAGGTCTGAGCACTGCATTAACTTTCTGATAATCCACTTGATATGACTATTTTTGCAATTTTGATGACATGTTGTAAAATACCAGCAGGCTGCAGGCCTGGTCTCTGCGTGGTGGAGGAATGAGATGATGCAGATTGTCTCCTTGGTTGCAGCCAGTTAAAGTCTGGATTCTTTCCCTAACACTGGGCGTGAGTGAATCGCTGGAAGAAATCTTTTCTTTCCCACAATGTCACAACCTCAGCACTCCGGTGCTTAGGGGAGAGAGTTTGCAAAAAATATTTTCTGATTCTGTGACACAGTAAATGCTTTTATCAACCACAACCAACATTTCAGGACTTCTGAGTTGTCCTGAGGGATGGTCATTCAAAAGGCTATCGAGTGCCTTAACTGCTCCTCTCACAAAAGCCTCTCTGAGCTCTTAAGTCAGAAGTCATTGGTTTAAGAGAGAAAAGCTTATACGCATCTCGGGGTCAAACCCAACTGAGTTGGGGATTTATGACGAAAGGGAATTAGGTCTCAGAATGGACAGCATCAGGAAGAAGCAACACACTGGACAGTCTGCCTGTGTCTTCCTCATTAATGAGGCTAAATGAACTCCTGCCACCAGCCAAGGGGTTAACTGTCCTATTAGCCAATCATGAAAGATGGCTGATCATGTCTGTGAGGAAACTTGATAGGCTAGACTCGATATTGAATTAATAAAGAAAAACTGGCATGTGGTTAATTCATTACTTACTTTAACTTCTTGAGTCAAAGGATAAATTTCTTATTAAACAAAAGTATGGCCCGCCAGTGTGGCTCCATGGTTGAGCATCAACCTATGAACCAGGAGGTCACAGTTTGGCTCCTGGTCAGGGCACATGCTCAATCCCCCCGGGAGGGGGCGTGCAGCTGATCAATGATTCTCTCTCATCTTTGATGTTTCTCTGTCTCCCTTCCTCTCTGAAATCAATAAAAATATATTTTTTAAAAGTATGAAATGAATGAGTCAAGTTACTCACCCTCTAAAACATCAATTAGAAACTACCCAGTGACTAGGCAGTACCCAAACTTTCTTACACAGGTTTGGTACATCCTCTAAAAAAATAAGATAAAAACCACAAATTGTAGCAGGCAAATTAACCTAACAAGTTAGTCCAGACTTCACTTGCCCCCTTGTGGATGTTGAAGAATCTCTTCTCAAGCATTGGATAGCTATCTGGAGCGACTAAATGAAAACAGGCCTTATGGACCCAGCTTGTCTGAATTAGGTCTGTGGCTTATAAATCAACGACTTATATTCTGTTTCTAGTACTGCTACTGGCATTGAAATAACTACAATAGGTATTAAATACAAATTTTATGAGTGGGGTCTAATATAGTCCCTGCCCCAAATCATCTTATGATACAATTATAAAGTGATATAAGAATATTACAATCAAAAGTAATAAATGTCTTGAAAATTTCCCAAATAGCATTCAAAGGTGATTCATTTTCTTCAAGGATGATGGCAAGTATATGGCCCAAGAAGCAACTTTCCATGTCTGTGGCAAGCATTGTTAATTGTCTCAATGTCATTCTGTCCCACTGACCCTTTGAGGACCCTGGAATCCTTCTTAAAACAGTGTTCCAAACACTATGTATCAATTAACCAGAGAAACACGAGTTGAAACCCAAATCTCACTATATTTTATGAGGTTAAGACAGAGCGGAAAAGGGAATTTGAGAGTCACATTCTTTCTCTACAATTGCTAACATTCGTTGGATGCTGACATATACTGAGCACTATTTTCTGACCCTAAGGTGTATTAACTCATTTCATCCTCACAAAAACTCTACATTGGAGATGATGCTGGTTTTTTACCTGTAGAATAATGAGGCATAGAAAGTTAAGAAACTTAGTGAAGATTGTGCAGCTGATAATTGCTAGAGCTTGAATTCAAGCCCACATGTTCTGGCTCCAGATTCTAGACTGCTAGGCTTTAAAGAACTTGGCAGAAGAGGTAGATACTATACAGAGACTAGAAAGAAGTTGAAATCATTAAAATTAAAAAAGAAAGGACAAGTGAAAAAAGAAACAAAAAATATATATTTGCAGCATAATGTTTTCCCCTGGGATTATAACAATGCTTTGAAGAATATCTTTGCTTTTATATATTTTTAACATGTATATATTATATATTCTACATCCTGACAAACTATATATGTATATATTTGTGTATATGTTCTTTTACATGTCAACAGATAGTAGCAGCAATATGACATTAACATTTTTTGAAATACAAGGCAACACTAAAATTTGACCTTTTCCAATGATTCTCAGGGATAGTCCATTTTCCGAGAGAGAGTGGAGGGTAAATGTCAGATGGCTGACTCACAGCATACTGGAAAGGTTAACACGAAAGCACAGCACTACCCATCGCTTCTCAGGATGAGACACGATGATACCTGAACTGACTTTGGTCTGAGATTGTTCTTATGGTGACATGAAAGTCTATTTTCATGGACAATGATCGGGACAAAATGCAGGGCAGTGAAGCGCAAGACTCACTTCCTGAATGTCATCACCAAGGTTTTCTCGAATGATTTAGGAAAGCAAAATTCACGCTGTCCTGAGCCTGTGCTAGAGGACATGACTGTCTGTCCACCCATCACACACTGTTCCGACAGTTCATCAGTGGGAAAAGCCTATGCTTACAGCATGGATACTGGAAGCAGAAGAAAGGATAAATTCTTAGAGTCTATACATACCAATTTTTCTCTGATTTTTACTGCAATGCCCTAGATAACATTATACTTGGGGAATACTATGACTATTATGAATATACTAGAGGCCCGATGCACGAAGATTCGTGCAAGAATAGGTCTTCCTTCCCCTGACTGCCGGCACCACCTTCGCTCTGGCTGAAGCCGCCTTTCCGCCTCTCGCTTTGTTGTGTCAATTTGCATATTCCCTCCTTATTGGCTATAGGCACCACCATCTTTGTTGCGGAGTTACCGTCAATTTGCACATTCCAACTTTATTAGATAGGACTAGAGGCCCAGTGCATGAAAATTCATGCACTGGAAAGGGGGGGTGGTCCCTCAGCCTGGCCTGCCCCCTCTCACAGTCCGGGAACCCTCAGGGGCAGGAGGTGATCCAGTGATCAGGGGAAGGCGATGCCCCCATCACACCTCTGCTGCTGCCACTGTCGGCAGCGCAAGCCTCGGCCCGCCCTGATTACCTGAACCTTGGGCAGCCCTGGGTAGCTGGGCGACTGAGGGGACTGGGGGACTCTGGAGGCAGGTGCTCCGAGTGGCCAGACCCACCTCAGGGTGGGCCTGGCTGTTTCACACCTGCTGTCCTGGGGAGGCTGAGGGGACTGGGCGCCACCATCTTTGTGAGGGTATGATAGTCAATTAGCATATTCCCTCTTTATTACATAGGATGACCTCTTGAGTAGGTATAATACCCCTTACCATTGAACAATGTGGCAACTCAATACATCATTTTCATAAAGTATGAAAACCATGAATCACCATCCCTATAATTCACTTAACTGCATAAATTGATTATCCATCAAATGATACTAATATGAGAACAAAACTATCCCATAGCTGGTCAGTTTCTCTAGCTATTTACTCGGTTGTATAAACATCCCTGCAAAAACTTATTCCAAATGAAAGCATTTTGTGACTTCTGAATAGGTGTTATCATCAAATTCCTCTGGGAAAATGTTTTAAAAAGTGTCTTCAGAAAGTTTTATGGCTGTTGCTGTAAATACAGAATAAAGAAGAAAAATCAAGCAGTCATTCTAATGACTCAAGGAAAAAAATAACATTTTCCTGGTCTTTCAGAGAATTCACGGTATATCTCTCACCTCAGCCAGTCACATACAATAGTAAGGACTCAGATTATGAGTCAATGTTTTGTATGATAACAGATGTTTAACTGAATCTTCAACTACCATCCACGGTAGGATGCTGGACTCCACTCTTCCCAACCTTTGATGAATCTGCTCACTGGGAAATCTAATTGGATGTTTCCTGAGTATAACACACAGTCTGGGTCAGGAATTCGTATACTTTTCTGCTCCTCTGGCGATTCAGTCTGCACACTCTACACCAAAGGGTAGAGACTCTAACGACAGCATCGGAATTCATATCAAGCACCATTCAACCGAGCGGCAGGGACAGCCGGTGTGACTCTCATAAACCCCCCTGGAACTTGATGACACAGGAAGGTTTCAGAGCAGAGAAGGAGGCTGTGTCTGCCTGTCAGAGTCAGAGCAGATGGGGACCATCCTTCGAATGTGGCATGTGGAGGATCATCTCTTCCATGTCCTGAAGCTTGTCTGTCAGTCTCTGTGGTTGGCAAATACTATCATACAGACCCTGCATTTTAATGGAATGGATGGTTTGCTTTTACTATTTACATGGTGATAAAATTATTTCCTACTGGAATAAGCTTGGATGGGTGGGATAGACTTCCCAAATAGTTGATCTGTTCTCCTCAATGAGTCACAGTCATTGAACACACACACACACACACACACTCTCTCTCTCTCTCTGAAAAGCTTCCGAGTGTCCCACTCAGGCCTAACTCTTGGCCTGGCTCACACTATCTCCACCCACTCACTGTACATCTTCATTTTCATTCTTCTTTTTTTTTTTTTTTTATAACTACAATCCTTTTGAAGCCAAATCTTCTCTTTCCCCAAAGCCTGGATTAATGCTTTTATCTGTCTCTGGGCTGGGTATGTAATGGAACTTGGGGTTTTCAGGTACAGCCCATGTGTCCTCACCCAGGGATTAAAATGTAAGTGTCACAATGAGACAACCACACTCCATTATAGTCAGCCAAGACCCCAGGTAAGTGTGAGGTGTCTGCTGCGAGGTAGGCTTGGGTTTTGTTCCTGGTGTGACACTCTTGTGTGAGTTACTTAACCTCTAAAAATCTCAGTTTTCTCAATTTATGGAGGTAAATAGAATTTACCTCATTCGGTTGTTGTAAGCATGGAGTTAGATTAAATCATGTATGGAAAGCATTTACCACAATAACTGGGCCAGGGTAGCTGCTCAGTCAACATTTCTTGCAGTTGTATTAACTCTCATTTCTTTACTTGGTGGCGAGTTCATTGAGGTCAGACACTGATTTTCTATTCCTTTCAATCCCTGGAAAAAGTTTTAAGCAGACAAGGTTCTGGTAATTCATTTTATATGCCTAGAAAAAATCATATCAAATTTGTGTTACTTCTCAGTTTCAGACCAATGAGAATGGCAGAGAGTGAAACTAGGCATCGAGGTACAAACACAGGGTGGCTTTGCTCACTGGTGGTGGGTCTGCCCTGAGGAGGGGCCATGGCGTGCCCACCAGAAGGCAGCTGGGTAGTCAGTGCCAGGCAGCATGCTCCATCCTGACAGCCAAACCTCCAGAAAAGCACGTCTGAGAGGAGAAATACGAAAGAAAGACAGCAGTTTGCATACCTACATCTCCGCTTCCTAATCACTTTATTTCCAAAGGTTGAGCTGGCTGCCATGTGAATACAGGATATAAAACTGGGGGTCTTGAGACATATGAGGGACAGTTGTGTTCATGACGATCCATTGACACTGTGCCTTCAGTTAAGCTCTCTAAAACCTTTCCTAAAATATGGTGGGGTGCTCTATTCATCTTGCAATGAAAGAGAAATGAGAAGAGGTGCCAATCCAGCTGCCCTCTGAAGAAAATCTGCTGACTCCGGGCACGGAGACCCATCTCGCGCATGCACAACACAAGCTTTGTGGATGGATTATTTTAATTAGCTGATAATGCATTTGGTATGAGGTTGATTTTTTGCAACTTCTGATTCCAATATTGTCACGAAACATTTGAAAACAGACCTTTCCTGTGTCAGTAAATAACTTAATAAATAATACCCACAAATACAAAACCACTGAATACAAGATTGCAGCTATATTTTCTGCTGGTTACATAAAAGTCCTTTGATTTAAATTCCGTCAAATTTGGGGCGGAACAGATTTTCTGTGACATTTTAGTTTTAAAATGAAGTTGCATTTTTGCATTTGAAGCCCTTCCTTATTGAGTTTAAAGCTGCACTTTCAGCGAATGCCCAGCATCATCTAAATATTGACAGCCTTTGCGAAGTTGAATGGATGACCCTTCAGTTCTCTTTTCCTTGTTTTAGCTGCTGCCTCACATCACCCGTCAGTAAAAACCTTCTGGTGAATGCTCACGAATGCAAACTTCTGTGTCATATATTTTGAGAGGAGGGTAGAACATAATGACAATAAGAGATAAGTATTTGCAAGTTCCTTCAGCACTTTTTTTTTTCTTTCTATTTGATGCCAAATCTGGGAATTCCCCTGCAAAGGCCCTCAGAAATGGCCCAAAATTGTGTTATAACTGGACTAAATGACCACAATTGCTTAGTCACAACAAAAAATGATAATGTAAAGAGCTTTAGAGGGTTTATATCGACTGCAAAAGAAAATAGGGTGAGCATTTCCTACACACACACACACACACACACACACACACACTCACACACACACACACCCCTGAGGCATGTTTCTTGGGTTCAGTGGAGGAAGTACTTTTTCACTGGTAAATATAATGTTTTCAAAGAGATGAATCAAAAAGTACAGGAAAGATTTAACCCCATTTTGCACAGACATTATCAATCTTATTCTGTAGGGGCTAAGCAGGACAGGTGATTAAACAGCATTCTCTAATGGTCACAGATGGTTTTTCCTTTAGATTACAGGGGATCCGCAGAGCAGGCCAGGAGGTGCCTGAAACCACCATCAGGGGAAATGCCTCTGCCAGTTGCGATGATCCCCGGGCAGACACTATGCAGCAATCACACCATCACAAGTTACACCCAAGAAAGCAGTTTAGCGGAGACCAGTTTGGCTCAGTGGATAGAGCATCAGCCTGCGGACTGAAAGGTCCCAGGTTCGATTCCGGTCAAGGGCACGTACCTTGGTTGCAGGCACATCCCCAGTAGGAGGTGTGCAGGAGGCAACTGATCGATGTTTCTCTCGCATCGATGTTTCTAGCTCTCTATCCCTCTCCCTTCCTCTCTGTAAAAAATCAATAAAATATATTAAAAAAAGAAAAAAAAAGCAGTTTATAAAACAAGCACCAAACGACTGGCAGAATTCCCACCGTAATCTGCACTCTTTAGCCCGAATGGTGACATTTACCCATGAAAAATATTAAATGATCGGGAACTAGATGACAGCAGGACCCAAGTTATCTTTGAACATTTTCTTGTTTAAAAGGTGGTCACATTGGCACTTAAAAAAATAAATCAGAAAATAATATGGTTTCAAGTGGACAAATAAATATGGATTTTAGGGAAGTCTTTGCATTATCTCTTGCTTTCCTCTTGCTTTGGTTCCAATGGTAATTTCTCCCCAAGTTTTCTAATAAGTTCTGCTAGATCTTCTGAATTCTGAGTTTTTTCTTCCAGGAGTTCATAGCGGAGACTTGAGATGTCCTGTTTAATTTCCTTCAGTTCCCCTTTGAAAAAAAAACAGAAAACACAAGAGTGACAAGTGTACTGTCACTACGTAATGCAGAGTAACTAGCAACTCTGGGGTTGAGTGAAATCAGTCTCCACTCCGGGCACATCTGTATGTTGAATCCTTCTGAAGGAAGTAACTTCCTAACCAGCGACTTCCTAACCTTTCTATTTTGTCAGCTACATATTTCAGGTAATGAAAAGATTATAGAAAAAAAAAATCATAGCAACATTATAATTTACTGTACTCTGCGAGTAAATTAAAGGAAAACACTGGTGGCAAGTGTTTTGGGGTTTGGGAGAAACAGCCCCTCACCTTTCCTAACCAGTTCCTCCTTCCTCCAAGCCCCCCATAAAAACAATCCTTACTTACCTAACTAGCGGCATCTGCCCTGAACTGCGCAGAAACAGCCTGCTGCCTGAGACCTTACTGGTATCAACAAATGGTGAGAACCCGTATTCTCTTCTTGAAGCTCACTCTTCCCAGGCCCTTCCCTCCTGCCCTCCCTCGGCTCTGCATCAAGCCCACATCCTGGCTCACCTTCATTCACTTCGTCACTTTCCTTATCGATCTGGGCTTTCAGAACATATCTTTTAATGAGCCTCTTCATTATTTTCTAGAAAGAGAAAAAAAAAATCCATCCCAGTTTTATGTTGATGACAAATCTCTCATTTGGAATCAATTTGAGTCATTGTCTCTTTACCAAGCACTTTAGAAGTGATTGCTATCAAAGATGAAGATGATTTACCTGCCAGAGAAAGCATACATCCCCTGAATTAATGACTCAAAAATTAATTCTGCAGAAAAGAGCAAGTTCCGAACAAACATCTAGTCCTTGATTCATTGCTTGTATTTTATTTGAAAAGTATTAGGGCAAGACACAGCCTTTCAGTGGACAGATTAAAGGTATGCAGCATTGCATTGCAGGTGGAAATGGAAAATTAAGCAAATTGGGGAAAACTCATATGTTTTTTCCCCCCCCTTACCAAAAGACATAGCCAGCTCTGATTTTGTGCTTTCTAATTTATGAATGGCCAGTTTCAATGTAATAGTTCCTCCAGTACCAGGGCTTATTCCATAAGGATGTGTGTTTACTACATACTTTTCATGAAAAGTAGGAGGCTCAGCACAAGTGCAGGAAGTCCTGAGTGAAGATACAGCTAGATTGCCTAAGCCCAAAAGGAAATGGTAGACAGGAAAATTCCACTTTCAAGAACTTATTCCAATGGTGTAATTGGGTCCATGGATAAATATATTCATATTAATGCTACATAATAGTAGCAAAATAAACCCTTACATGTCCATCAATAAGGGATTATTCTAAATTTATTTTAAAATATATTTAAATATATTTATTGATATTTTAGAGAGAATGAAAGAGGAAGAGAGAGAAACATTGATGTGAGAGTGAAACATCACAGGGTGCCTCCTGCATGCCAACCCCTCCCCGCCCCCCACTGGTGATGGAGCCCAGAACTCAGGCATGTGCCCTGACCAGGTATTGAAGCAGCAACCTTTCGGTATATGGGATGATGCCCAATCCACTGACCCATACCAGCCAGGATTGTTGTTTTTTAAATTGATGAGAGAGAGAGAGAGAGAGAAATTGATGTGAGAGAGAAACATCAATGGGTTACCTTCTGCATGCACCCCTATCAGGGATTGAACTCATCACCTTTTGGTGTTTGGGACAATGCTCCAACCAAGTGAGCCACACAGGCCAGGGCAGGGATTATTTTAATAAATTATCATATATTTGTATAAATGAATATTTATACATACATTAAAATTATGAATATATGTTTTATGAAATGAAAAACTATTGCTCATCACATAAGTATTATTAATTCATTTATATATTATATATACATTTATATAATATTAATAAATATAAAATTATACTCATGTACATAATCATCTGGCAAAATATTCAGCAAAAGTAAGTAATGTTTATTCCTCAGTGGTAGGGTTTGAGGTGGATTTTACTCTCCTCTTTATGATTTTAATAAGGGTAGACTTTTTACAATGAGCATGAAGACTCTAAGCTCCATGATGCCAAGGCATCATCTATTTTGTTTACCCTTGTATTTCCAGTACTTAGTAAGTACCTGACACAGGGTAGTTACTCAGTAAATACTTGTTGAATGAATACATTATTTTGATATTGAGAATAACATACTTTTCATTTAAAGAATTGCATAGTTTGAGATTCTATATTTTATAAATTAATAATCTTATTCTTTAAAAATTCATGCTTACCTGATACTGCCTTGGAGGATTACTGAAACTATTTAACTGGAAATCTTCTGAACTTCTTAAACTTGATTCTTTACTATGCTCAAGCTGCAATTTCAAAAAAAAATTAGAAATTGATTCTTATCTAAGTTTTTAAAAATGTGATTAGATTTATTAGTCATATAAATGAACTAAGTTTTATATATTACATATAAATAAATTTATCCATCTCTATCAATATATAGATATGTAGATATATATAGTACCATTTTAACTTCACTTGCTTATTGTTCTATCTGCCAAGACAAACACAGACACTTAAGGTGTGTTCAGTCTCTCAATGGCTATTGGAGGTCATCCAAGGAGTCGTTTAGACTTTGTGCATCAATCATGTTGCCATGAGAACCATGTTTTAACCTTCCCACAGACACATCTGTGACAGAGGAAGAGGCAAACAAGTTGGAGAAATAATGGTGATGACCTCAGAAATCCTGATTGACTAAAACATCCATGCTGCAGTGGGACGTGCTGGGGCTCCTGAGAAATGCCAGGAAGCGACTGTTGTGGGACAGAATTCAGGTGCCAAAAAAAAATTAATTAATCCATTTAAATTTTAGGATCTGTATAGTATCCAATTTGGGAAGCACTTTTCAAGTAATATACTTGCTTGAATGGGCAAATAACAAAGAAAGCAATCTACAATAAAGATTTTAACATACCATGTTAACATGCTAAGAGGAAGATTAAAAAACTTTTCAAGTCACTTTATACAGAGAAAAAAAATGATTTTACAAAAAACAAGGATAACCAAAGTTGAACAGAGTAGCTCCAAATTTGTATGTTTTGGCTACACAACTGTTTACAGGGGATGAGAAACTTTAAGACTATCTTCAAAGATATTTCTCAATGACATCTAAGTTGCTATATGTACAGCTCAAAGAGACTCAATTAAAATCCTTGATTTCAATACTTTAATCTTTATTTTTTAAAATTCACCTTTATTGCTGAAAGTATTACAGCTTTGATCTTTAAATGTCTGCATACTGAATTAAAACAGCTATGTACACATTCATCCATCGAACAAGCATGTATTACATGTCTTCTATATGTAAGGTACTGTGCTACATTATGGGTGCTAATGAAGAATGTAAACAATTATGGTCCAGCTGAATTATAGTAATAAGAAAATATCACAAGGTTGACAAAATTTATGAAAAACAATTTGTAATTTTTATAGTACAGATAGCATTTTTTTTCACAAAGCTATTTTCTTTTTTCTTCACCCTCTAAAAATATCAGTAAAGTGTATCATTATTTTATATTTACTTTGAAAACCATTAAGGTAAAATTATACAATTGACCAAATTGATTAAAGAGAGGCAGCTTAGATTCTTAAGAGCACTTGACCGAGACCTCAAGACGCAAATCTGAATCTGCTACGAGTTAGCTGTGGAATACTAGGCAAGGTGCTGAAACTCTCTTCTCACAATGAAGGGGTGATCTAGTAACCTCTGTAGTCCTTCAAGTTCTTCTAATGAATGAACGTGTAAAATTTATGCAAGCTTAAGCCTATTTTAATAATATAATTTTAATATATAATTTATTTTTCAGTAATATAATTATTCATTTCTTTTTATAATGCCATAATTATTTCTGGCTTTCAAACTGTAATTTACACCTTAAGGACATCATTAAATGTGATGGCTAGGTTAAAGCTCACTTTCATCC